>NW_017387304.1:0-463080 GCF_001636725.1 Cordyceps fumosorosea ARSEF 2679 | reverse complement strand
CTTTTTTTTTTTTTTTTTTTTTTTGCAGAGGCACAGCAGAGCAGGGGAATAAGATGAAAAATGGGATGAGCAGCACCACCTGCAGAGAGACAAGAAAAAAAAACCCCCTTCCGAAAAGTCTGTGCCCAAAGCGAAAAAAATAGTTCGTTCTGTCAAAAAGGGAACTGCGGAGTATCTCCCCCCTCCTCCAATCTACCATCTGCAGATGTACACGTTTGAGGTTTTTCCTTTGGTTTTTTTTGGGGCGATCAAACGGGCAGATATATCGGCTGAACAAGAAACGAACCAAAAAAAGAGACAGAGACCACTTTTCAAGTCCTTGCACTTACAGGAAACCCTCTTGTTGAACCTCGAGGCTTGCATTAGGTGAAACTGGAGGGAAAGGGTCCACGTCCGCTCTCCAAAACATGAAACAGATTGCCGAAAAGACAAAGCTTTGACATGCATACTTATTGTTTTAATTCTTTTTTCTTCTCTTTTCATTTTAATTACTTTGCCTTTTCAGCCCTTCATGGTATAAAAATAGTCACGTTCGTTGGATGTCCTTGGAGTATACATACAGCCCGCAACCCCACCGATTTCCACAGACAATTTGCCTGTGCGGCGTTTCGAAGTAAGTTATCGAGTTTACATCTGCGTACCTGAAAGTAGTTCAGACAGGGAATCTCGAGAGATGCTATCACGGCAGATGCCCAAAGTCGCCGAGGCAACAAAAAGAAAACCAACAGGTCCGGTGTGCTGTTGCATTCAACAAACATCTACGCCTCGTAACCTGCAACGTAGCCATGACCTGACGCCCCTTTGCGCCCTCTCATGACAATGAACAATCTCAATCCACTGCCTTCTCTCTCGTCGGCATAAGGCATCATCAAACTCAATCTTTTCGCCGCGCCCGCTCGGCCAACCAACGAGAGAGCGCCTCGGGGTGGAGCTGCACAGAGTCATGCCTTGCATGTCGACAGAGAAGGAAACATGTAGGCATCCCGTGACTACTATACTGTGCCTACCAGCAATCTATTGGAGCTAGCTATCTTGACGGGTAGCCTTCCTGCCTTCTTCACACCACAACAACTCCGCCGAGGGGTGGGCTTATTAGCCCATCACCACATCTACCGGCGCTACCTTGTGCCTCTTCAGCCAGGTCTGCCAAATCGCGGGGGCGCGGGAAGTCTCGCAGAAAGGTGGTGTGAAGACCCCTCACATCCGTTATTGACCAACAAGTTAACCATCGCTCGCTCCAACGGACTTTGCGGACGCTGATAATGTGTGTCTCGAAGGCCCCCAAAGTCTGAGGCTACATGGTTCCGCCTTATTATTGCGTAGTATTACTTGGTCAACTAGTGTTCCTTGTGATTGGAAGCTCATGGTGAAACATCGGTTACCTACTTCGTACCTCTTGTTACCTCGTGCGCACTCAAGACTGGTGGTACGAGTTGCTGGGCATGCGCTTTGCAAGGAGCAAGGAGTCGATATACGAATGCAATTAATGAAAGGGCATGGGTACGTGGAACTCGCTGCAGCTTCTGGCTCTCGCTCACTGTCTCTTTTTGTCGATCCCAGTGCGACATCGTCAAACGTGTTTATTCCCCGTCGAGATACGCGGTAGTTGAATACCCGCTCTGCCACTGTCGATCCAGCAGCACCCGCGATGTGAGTTGCGAGTAGCGTGTCAAACTGGGAAAACAGCTTTGCAGATCCCAGCAAAAACACGCCACAATGACTTGAAACGTGGTTATCCGATTTTTACGGTCATGACACAGACAATGTGCTTGGCCCTCTCTCTCTCTCTCTCTCTCTCTCTCTTTCTCTCTGCGCGATAGCCCTGATAGCGAAGATCCCGTATCAAGCTTTCGAGATAGCGAATCTCAACGCGCCCAACGGTCCCGGTCTCTTCCGTTGACAGAACAGAACAGACAGACAAGAAAAGGGGCGGGAGGACGGACGGGGCGGACGCCCGCGCCAACCCGCTCCCAAACTCGGAACGGTGACAGCTGTCTGTTCCTTGGAAATTGCTGCCAAAACGTTGGGCATCCGTTACGGAGCGCCGCCTGGCCTCAAATAGAGTTTTGCCGGGTCGGACGCTAGAGCTGCTAGAATTAAAGCCGTTCTGGCAAAGAGGCAACGGAACTAAACTCGAGTTGGCCATGCCTAACGATGTGGTTCCAGCGGCGGCGTGGAGAGACAAGTCAGTTGGTACTGTGTTTTTTGTAGAGACAATAAGGATCCCGGCTAAGCGATACCGACAGGTGCTAATCAATTCATGGTAGCGTTTTCTCATGCAGGCAAAGACCGCAAGCGAGCTGCGTCGTCTGAAGCCAGCAAGCAAGAGTCAGTCAGTCAGTCAGTCAGTCCGCAATCGACAGATACGCTGGAAACAGGGTTTCTAGGCGAAACCCGTGCAACGGGCACACCCTGTCCACCTTTCATATACAAATAATGAGATGAACCTTGTGTCTCACCTGTGTCAATTTCCAACGCCAAATCAGGCCAAGTTGGCGATCGTGTCTTGGTGTGTTCGCCCGCGTAATTGCGTCTGTTCCTGGCCATCTATACGAGAAGACAGGGCTCTGCGCGATCGTGCGATTGCAATATCGGCATGTGAAAGACAAGGAGGGCAAAATCGATTGGAGAGGTTGATAGTGCTCTTTTCTTCCCAAGATCCTGAGTGAAGAAGGTACAGAGCTAGGACCAACGTGTCTCAGTAGAAAACGGTCATGCGCCCAGCATGGGAAAAAGGCCTAGATGAGACATGGCATGGAATCGTTGATAGCTACTGTAGCTTGGTGGGAACAACACAGAGAGAGAGAAGCGACAACGCGAGCGGAGTTGTACCCTTGCCTTTTTGCCCTGCTAACCAGCAAAGAAGGTCGGCCGCTGGCCAATCGCGGGGCAGCCGCCTCTCGTGTTATTGCCTTTTGGTAGAATTCCGTCTTTTCCCAATATCGCAAAGCGTGGACAAAAGGTTGGACAGGGGGGACGGCGCGCGAAAGAGGGACGTTTGATGAGAGAATGACAAGCAACGAAAGAGACCAGACAGAGAGCTTGGTCTGGGCTGGCCGACTACCGAGAAAAACAGGCCATCCCATCGTCATTCCATGTGGCCCGTTGGCGAAGTTCGTCGGAATACTAACAACGCTCACTCGACAAGAACAGGGGCACCAACCAATAAAACTTTGGAATAGCGCGCCGCAAGTCGCCTGCCCCCCCCCCCCCAAGACAGGCAGTCGCCAGAGAAGGTGGCGGTTTTTTACTCTTTCGGCTCCGTAGCTTGTTCAATGCAAATTGTGGACACAAAGAGACTGGCGCATGAACCTCGCCAGCAAGCCATGAAACTCTGAACAATCCCAGGTCAAGGTAAGGGCGGGGGAGCTGTCTATGGTCTATGGGGAGCCTCGGCAGTCGCCAGTCGAAGCCAGACACGCGTACACAATTAACTTTCCTGTTACGTACGTTCTTGTAAGTCGGCTCCCGAAATCCGTCATTCTGATAACCACAATAATTACGAAAGAAAAAAAAAACGTGGTGACGTTTGCAACCATGCTTGGTAGTTCACATACATTGCCGCCCCCCCCCCCCCCTCCTAGTTATTAGTCAAGTCAATAGTTTGTGTTGGTGTGGCTTGAGAGTCCTTATGGACGAGGAGGGGGAAACGGCGCATATGTACCTCCGAGTGCGGTTCAGGCGCTTCCCCTGCCCTTTCGTTCCAGTGCGGCTTTGAAAACAGGCCATTTTTCTCGCTTGGCGAGGATATATCGATCTGTAAAACAATAGATGACAGGTTAAATCCGCCACAAATTCAATGATTTGTCGGGATCCTTCCGGACCTGTCTTCATCATGAGTCTCTCCTCGGACATGGCCCGTCTGGTCTGAGGAGCGAGGCTTTAATCGTGGCAGAAAGAGTCCACTTCCAACATACCCTGATCCTTTCAGAGAATGCCCTTTGCTACAGTAACATCGCTGCATCGCCGGGAATGCTGCGTTGCTGCTTGTGTAATCGGATATTGTAAACTCCGCGAGGCTCGGCAAGTCACCGATGCAACTGTCCGGATGTATTGGCTTCGTGATGCAGAGACACTGCATTGCCGTATTAGTCAGTCTCGCTTGCGCGAAACTCCTTGCCCTTGTCAGATTGGGAATCAACCAGACTCGAGGGTAGCAGCCGAGACGACGACGTCGATGAGTGACTCAATCGGTGACACTTCCCGTCCGTCCCGTCCGTCCACGGAAGTCCGTGGAGCCGTGTCGACGACCAAGAGAATGAACCCTGTCAGCTTGTCATGAGTTGCATAACACCGGTGCACCTCGCTTAATTGTTGTTGATTGACATCGTCTTGACTCGCTTCTCTTACGCAGACTCTGAGCCAGCACGTTCCACCCCTGGCACGTCTTATCTAGTTGTCACTGTCTTGACGCCATCCCGTGACAATCCGAACATGGCCAAGACAACTGTTTCTTGGCGTACTTGCCATTGGCCCCTCAACTGCCGCATCGCCGTACTTTATAATCCAGGATGCAGATATATTGCGTTGCATGGCTAGGTCGCGCCCAGCTGCAACGGGCAAGGTAAATGATATTCATCGATCGACTGGCCGTCGTGTTATCCTCCCATGTGGCAAGGCACGGCTTGTGACGGGGATTATCCCTGTTTGCTCTTCAAGCCCATCATTCGAGTAGCTGCGGATACAGTTTGTCGCAAGATATAATGTATCGACTTCCACTTTTCTGTATATCGCCTACACGGATGCAACAAATCTAGGGTCCTTGCTTCATGTTCAGTGTCTGCTTCACATGTTGTAGATCGTCAACGGTTGGTCGACTTGTCTCAAATGACAACATCAGCAAAGCCTCAATGGGAGGCTCATCATTGTTTTGATTGTCTCCCGTGAAACCAGATGACCCTAGATCCATGTCCGGCTGTCTGTTCCCCTGGCCGAGCCTGCCCGTCACGCCCAGCGCAAAATCAGGCCATTTCCGCGACAACCCAATCAGGAGGCGCGGTTTCTCGAGCCCCGGTCGCTGTCCCTTGGCTAGTTGAAGAATTTGCAAAGACCTTTGTTCATGCGGCCGCCCGCCGTCCCCCCGTCTCTGATGATGGCGATCTTCAACTCGGGAGACACCTTTACCCGCTCGGAGTCTATATCCACGACCAAAGCTTGTACCCAGCAAGAGCCGGCCTGCCTGCTTTTGCGAATAATACCGCGATGACTTATTATTAAAGCTATCCTTCCGTCCTTCCCCTCTTTTACAAACCAACCCCCCTCAACCCTGCAACCCATCGCGTGAAATGCACTCCGGCAAGTTTAATATACGAATTACGATGCGTGCATGGATCCGTTGTCCAGATACTGTGGGCCGAGAGTTGCAACGCGAGTCAACTTCTTCTCCCCATCATCATACCCAGTAGGTTATATGATGAACGGCGCCATGTAGGGGGGGCAAGGGCAATGGCATGGGCTCGCAAATACGGGGGATCGACTCGGTCATCAAAGGCCCGTCTCCCCCGAGCCCTTGTAACTGGGTAGGACCAACCAACTAACTAGTTAGTTGTCTGTCACCACAATTCCTGCCAGATTGGAGCCCTTTCAGGTGCAGCCACATTGTCCCACACAGCAAGGTCCGCTACGGACGCCATTCTTGGCGCTGCCTCGTCCGCCCACCAGACTGTCAAACAATCGATGCAAGCCTTGTCCATGGGGCTCATTTCATCACCCAGCTCCCAGTCACTACGGATACACATGTCCACCGTCTTCGCAACGTTTCGTTATCAATGGAGATGCTGAGAGATGGCCCTGACGAACCTGTCCAACTACATTGCGCCAATAGACCATATGGTCCCCCCATCCTGTCATGTATCAATCACGTTGCTTCTAAGACACTTGAATCGCTCGCGATAACGCCTATATGTCATCTCTTTTTGGCATGTGCCCCGACGGAGACCTGATTCATTGCAACTCACCACAAGCTTTTACCAACCTGAATGTGAGCTAGTTATCAAGCATACCCCGGCGGTGAGCCCTCTTTTCCTTGATGCAGAAAACTCTTTGATGCCGCATACTGGCTTGGTGAGAGAGTCAGGCGCCTGCATGAAGCGAACACGAACCTAGACCACAGCGTGTCAATCAGTACCAGGAATGAAGCCGCGCCGTGCCCAACCAGGTGCTTGATCCTCCAAATCGGCCCACATGGTGCCTGATTTTGTACAATACTTTATGGATACTTCGGAGTGACTACTCGTCTTTTTTGCGATTTTTCTCTTTTTTTTTTCTTTCTTTTTTTCTTCTTTCGCTATTGCGACGAGTTGTCGTGCCTCGCAGTGGACGCCGTAAAACACTGAGTAGTCTTGAAAGACTAGCCTCGATGAGACAAGAACATGCAAAATGCGCTGTTGGGCTGATGGCTGCCGTCGTCAATTACCATGTCGATCTCATAAATTAAGGACATCATATCGGTATCCAGGCGGAGTCAAATCAGTCCCGTAGCTCTAAATAGCTGCAATGGGCTGCTCCCGACCAGCCTCGTGCAAGTTATTCTCCAAAACATATTAAAACCTCTGAAAGCAGGTCTATGACTCGTCAGACTAGTCGGTGCTCTTCTCAGCCTTTCCCACGGCCACGAACCACATCTATATAAATAAATCCTGCCTCGTCCTTATTGTTGCCCGTTTCTGCAACCATCTTGGCATCTACCCTTGATCGTAGGTCCGCACGCACAGGCGTTTTCTTCAGGTGTAAAACTGGTCCGGGCGTACGGGGATCTCGTCGACGTGGCCCAGCCCTGTTCCTATCCCCTTCCTCCTTCATCCACTGTGGCTTGATAGCAGACAAGGTGGCCGTAGACAGACTGCCGTGGAGCCGTATTTGCGCTCTCATCAACACTTGTCCGAAACCGGGTTACTGCGGAATTCCTTCTTGGCGGTTATACATTGTAGGAACTATATTATAGCACAAGGAAAGGGCTTGCTTGCCTTTGCTCCCGGCGGCAGCTTGGCACGGCCAAGGGAAGCCACGAGTTTGCAAATTGTTACCAAGAAAAGCGTCGAAACGGCCTATTACTTTTAGCCGACGGAGGCTTTTGGGCAGGGGTTTTGGCCGTGCCCTTGTGGCGTTGGGAGAAGTACAAAACGTTAGATCCATGGTTTTTTCCACCTCTCAGGACAGAATGGTTAGTTGCTGTGGCGTTGGTTAGGAAGGGTGCTAGAACGCGCCAGCTCGAGGCTAGAAGACGACTTGTGAACACAGTGAAGTTGCAACTCAAAGGCGGACTGAGCGCTGTTCTCACTAACAAGGAAGCTAATCCTGCAGCAAGGAAAGTCCCTGCGTTGGGGCGTCAAGGTTGAGATTGCTTCTCTTCTCTCCCTCTGTTTCTCTCCGCCTGCCCCGGCGAGCCGCCGCCGCCATCGACGCCATCGACGCCATCTTGGGCGTTTGAGAGGGGAATATTTACTTGGGCATTCCCTGCTGACATGTTAAATGCCGGTGGTCTGGAAGAAGACAGCCAGCTGAAGAACGCTGTGGGGGGGGTCTACCTACTATACGACAAGCTGAATAGACGGCTGATACACTCAACGGCGTTAACGTTGCTGGCTGTTCCGCTTTGCTACATTCAGAAGACGAACTATTCCTTTCCTTGATTATCTGCGACAATTGTGCTCGACCATCATTGTCAACTAACTAGAAATAAAGTGCTTATCCCAGCTCTGTCGTAAAGCCAACTACAAAGTACGTACCGTACTGTTGCAATCGGGATGGGTCAGCGGGACTACCCACGCACAGTCATGCCAATCTTCGCAAGTCAGCTTGGCGCATTTGTTTTTGGCTGAAGATGAAACGCGGTGGTTGGGAGGAGAACTGATGAATCTGTCTCGAGTTGTGCCCAGCGGGGGGGGGGGGGGGTTCCCAGCGATTCCATCGCCAATTGTGATCCGTGCCTTGTGGGGAAGTGAGGTACACCGTGTAGATCTCGCGAACCATTCCCTTCTCTGTGGGGAGAGGAAGAGGGTGGCCCAACGTGTGTGCGTGGTTCCCTTGAAACAGTCAAGTTCGATGAGCAAGCAATTCCTAGCGCCAGCCTTGACAGACTTGACAGCGCTAATAATTAATGACTCTGACTTGCGTATTGCTCTCTTTGGCGCAACTGATGGCGATCAGGGCTTAGCCTCCGTCAAAATATCGTCACTTGGCTCCCATGTTACTAGTCAAGAAAGACAGTCATTCGCTGACGATGACGACAAAGACATCAACCCCGGAGCAACTTCCATCTTTGGGAATAGTGTATGGTAGCCATGACCGTTTCGAGAGTTGTCAGTTTTGAGAATTGCCAACGAGTCGTCTATCTTGCTTGATCAAGAGAGGTGTGAGATTATCTCTGCCGACGATGATGAGACATGGCGTCTTCAACAAAGTAATCCACAAGCACCTCGGATTGTAGTATTGGTTCTAAGAAGCACACATGTATTTATATTAAGAGAGCCCGATATAATTCATTTATCGTAGATTGCTGATCACCGCATCTCTATATTATGGGCGCTAATCGCTGGCAGATATTAAGCGCCCTCGCCTTGTAGATGATGTAAGTAAGAGCTGCCTGCAACATGCACCTTTTCTGACATTTTCAGCAGCATGTAGAACTAGCTGATAATAGAGTAAGCTATGCACCCAGTAACGAGTCATCTTCTGGACCTGCATATGCAGGACTCCTCTTTTCGCTAGCGCAATGACTGAATCGTAGACTGACTGATTCATTCATCCATTGCGCTCAAGCAAGTTCAGTCTGCGCGGGTTGGCGGGCGGAGTCGGCCGGTGACATGGAAGTGCCGATTCCTGTTAGTCTTGTCATTGTATATCTCCGAGTGAGTGGCTGATGTTGTAGTATAAACCCCTTTTCGACCATTGTTGAATCCTCCTGACAGCAATGACAGGTCGAGGAACCGTTGCAAGCGCGTCCAAGTCTACCATCTAGCAATGCGCTAGGCACGACGGCGTGTGAGCATTGTCTTGCTTCCCCTCTTCTCCCCTCTTCTGATGACCGTTCTGGAAGGATCCTGCCTCGGTATTATTTCATCGTCATCGTGACATGTTGCCGGGCTCGGGTGGTAAGATTCTGTTCGTCTAGTCTGTGGGGGAGACATGAAACGAAACACTCGCAAGACGCGGCTGCTTGCCATCGTGTGTGTGTATGGGCTCAACTGCGTCTCCCAAGGACCCATTCCGAATTGACCAGGAAAAAACGGAAATACACTTCAAGAACGATGGCCTTGACGTGGCTTGCCTGGATTTTCTCGCTTAGATTGCCTGTCCTCCTGATAGGCTTGAGGCCGTGTCATGGCAGGATCGTCGCTGTCGCTGTATGCCTGCCTGTACAATATGCTCTGGATGTCACTACGGAGCGCCATCATCCGTATTATGTCGGCCGAATAATAAAGATTAGTTTTGCATGACTGTTTACTAACATATCCACTCTCTGGGAAAGAAGGTGCACACTATGCACATGGCTGCGAGAGGCATTTTGGACACCCTTGGCACTTCCCTCCTCCTCCTCCTCCTCCTCCTCCCCCCTCCTCCCCCCTCCTCCCCGAAGCTGTGTGAGTGGACCTACCAAATGAAATCTGGAGGTACAATGGGCTGGCTGGCTGTATCTTTCGCATGCCACCACATCTCTCTCTCTTGGCGATGGCGTTGGGGAGTCTGGAGACTGGTGATCTGCATTGAAATAGCTCAAAAGCGGTTGGATGCGGGAGGGATCAGGGATCTTGGATGGCGCGACACGTTGTCACCCCTGAAGAGCGCTGCTCGAGAGAAGACTTGCTGTATTAGCTTGGCTAGCAAAGAGCCGGCTTGCTCGACGGAATCACGAATCAGGAAGCAGAAAATTAGCAAGTGCACTAGTGAATGATGTATCCCAACACAGGACGCGTTGTTGTCTCAACCGCCTCCATCAACTCAACACTGCTCGTCGTTAGATAGATGGTCACGGCAGGCTGAAATCAGTCTGTTGGTCAAAGGACTTGACATCCCAATCTCAGCGTCTGTGCCTCGTCATCGGAGATGGACACGGATGGACACGGCCGGAGATTTAGGTCCTTTGTTGTCACGATCGCGGGCCTGATATCGGAACCGATTCTGTTCCGACTAGGCCCTCGACTACCAGCAACTAAAAGTTACTTAGTAGATTGGCCCCCTGGCAAAGTTGCATTGCCGTGGGACGGACACAATCTCGCGTCATTGGCCCGTTGTCAGAAACTAACGCATTCGAGGGGAAGTGCAACGCCATCACGAAGAGGCAGACTCTGGCAATCCAGCAATCCTACCCACCGTCGCCTTGGCAATGCAACCTCTCACGACTTTTTGGGTGCCCGTGGCTACTTGCGTTATTAGCCGACGCTCTGGCATATCTGCCAGCGACGTTGGCCTGACGAGATTCCAATCAATGCAAAAGACGAAAGTAGAAGGAGTTGCGACTCTCAACGGACCAACTAGCGGTGAAAATCGCACAAAGCCTTCATCATTAGTTGGGATTTGGTTCGTGCTGGGAACCCGTCTGTGAGTTGTTGCCACCCACGAAGACCTGGATCAGCATGGCCCTCGGCAATCTCCGCTGCTGGGTGGCAAGGCCTGGGCCTGGGCCGCCGCTGGCTAGATAGATAGATACGTGGTTCACCATCCGGGGTGGATTTGCAGCGCGCTCTGGAACCAGCTGGCCGGCGGCGTGTGACTTGCCAATTCCTCATTTCAATTGGTGATTATGCATCATCCCCCCCCCCCCCCCCGCTGCAATAAAGAAAGCAGAAACGGGGCATGCCGATGAAGTGGCAACTCGATGGGTAGCACCAAGGTCCGTTGGACTATTAGTGAATCTCTGAAATGTCGGTGGTCGATGATGAGCAGCTGCTAAATGAAATGAAATGAACGAATCCATCGCCTTACCGACAGACAGGTTAAGTAGCCGACGCGAAACCAGCATAACAACTACAATAGTTCATACCCAGCTAGTTGCAATAGCAGTTAATAACCAACGAGGCAGTTGTTAGTGCTGGACAGAGTAGTGTTGCGCCGTTATCACTCAAGAGAAGTTGGCCTCATTTTCAACTATGCGAACAATAACCGATACCCCCCTCTCTCCTCGATCAACATCTAGTAACTGGGTAAGTAATCAATTTTTCTTCAAGTGGTGTGACCTCTGTAACATGCGGGCGCGGTATCCCTGGTCCCCGGGGAAGCCACCCGACCTGCAGCCAGCCTCCGTGTCGCAGTCACAGCGGCAATTGATTTGCTCTACCTATTACCAAGAGGCGCGGCTGCAGGAGAAGGCATTCGGGGCTGCGCCTGCTTGCTTCCTGATCTCTTTTAAAACGTCCAGGGAACTGAAACAACGCCGCCCGGACATTCTTGTGTACACTGCGATGTAGCCAAGTTTAGAGATACGGTGCGCGCCCTCGTTCTCGAGGAGAACCCTTCACGCATATGCTTTCAAAATTGTAGAATTCAGCATGTGGTACCGATACTCCATCAATTTGTGCCTCTAGTATCATGCACACTGTTTTATCAACTCTAGAGAGCATGTACTCGAATGTTAGCATGTCCCCGCGGCAGCTCCTTCCTCTCTCGGAGGGGGCCCGTTCATGGTCTTCGGGCCCGGACGGCGCGGTATAGGGTAGGCTGCTCCGTGGCCGACCCTATGCACTCTCTTGCTTCGCAGCGATTTACGTAATGACTGCGAATTAAAGGATATCTACACATTCAGTTGCGTACTGCGCATTACGATATCATGAGGTGATTAGTTGTTATTCTGGTGCTGCTATTTATGGAATACCGTCTCAAGTACAATCATTGAGCACTACAAGGGCTGTTAATAGGGCTCACTCCTTGACATAACAGCGAGTTGATATATGGCCTAATAATTACAAGTAATCGCTTTGAAGCATTGACAAATAGTGTATATATTTTAGCAAGTCGGCAGTTAGATGCCGCATGCTACATCAACTAGAAAGATATTGCGATGGTTACAGAGTTGCTCGCCTGCATGATACGAGATCTATCAATTTCCTCCGCTGGTACACCCCCCGAAGCATACTGATAGAGATAATTAAGAATGAGTGAATAAATGAGAATAATTTAACAAGGTTCAATTCGGAGTGAAGATGCTGCAGGTTGCAGTCCCTGCGCATATTGCGTAACTGTGCCTCGGACCCCGTTTGCCGCGCCCTCTGCGCAGCGTCGTTTCATCATTGCATTAGCCATCTGGTAGAAATCAAGGAAGCCGGCACGGAAGAGCCGTTCCGTCACGGTACGGTTCGGCTCGTTATATATCGGGTTATATTTTACAGGTAGTTGTTCCAACGCGAGGCCTCCGATCAGCGCGCAAGTCATTCCTCGTCGTACCAAGCCAGGTAGCAGGGAAACGATTTCTTGGACCATGACCGGAAAACGACATAGAATGTTGCTACCTGAGTGTACCGCAAAAAATGAAGGACAAGAGCGGCTCGCGTCGGCGCATGTTTGCTGCCTCTCGGCATTCTCGGTGTGGTATCTGTGGAGGAGGCTCGGCATCGGCTGCGGATACGTGCTACGAATAAACGACACGAGTGGCTCGACCCGATGGACTGCGCTCCGGAGAGATACCTCATTCGAAATTCGAGCCGCGGGACTATTCTCGGCTCTTGCAACTGCCCTTTTGGCGCGATAGCAAGGCACGGGCTGTCCTGTTGGCCGGCGAGCCTCTGTCATGCGTCGCGTGACACAGCTTCGCCTTGGTATGTAGCTTCTTGTAGACTTGCTAAGGCATGGAATTTCTCGGATTTGCGACTACTCCAAGTTTGAAAAGCCCAATATAACTGTTAGACCTAGAGAGAGCCAGTTGCTGAAGGTAACAGCCGACAGATGGCATCTACGATGCGACGAACCTAATCTCCTGCCCAACCCCTGCCAGAAGAATTATCTTACCTTTACACTTTAAACGCTTAAAAAGTTAGTGACTATCCGACTCTGATTTTACCTTCATCGCCCAGATTTCCGATTTGCATGCGGATCATTGAAACGTAGATGCCTGGCGCGTGCCACTGAGAAACCAACACGCACGCCACGAGGGGCATCTGGCCGTTTGTGATAGAAGATAGCCAACTGAGTATTCGGAGAGGGCTTACATATCTGAAAGAGTGATTCTATTAATTTACTAAGATGCAGGTTTTCGTGACTTGGGGATGCATGACTGTCCGGGGCTCGCATTCGAAAATGAGTCAAAGCTGTGCATTAATTAGGTCGCTTGCAACTCTGGATGACAGCAAAAGTAACCCTTCTCGAGGTCTGTGTAAATAAGCTACTTCTATGGCTAGACGTCAAAATGGCTTATTTTTCAAGTGCCGTAACTAAAATGAACGCTTGCATACCACCTTGGACTTTACTCGTGGCTCGCTTGGAACTACGGCACGATTCTGAGCGAAACAATAGGCTATTCGGCGACTAAACTCGCGAAAAGAAAAATAGCTGGAGAGAGACCCAGATAGTTCAGAGCCCTCTTTCACGCTTAGAGAAGCATTAGCTTCGTCGTTCTAGCGCAGGGGAAATATCCTGGATTTCCCCCATGCTCGCCTTGGCCACGATATGTAGTAGATGTCACTCCTCCAGTATTAGTTACCCCTCCATTGATCATGGAGAGCGAGAAGCTGTCTGAAGCATGAAGCGGGGGGCATGTAACGGTCAGATTAAAAACAACGAAATAGAAACTGACGTGTATGATTTCGTGTCAGCGCTGAGCCCAGAACAGATGATATGCTTCCTTTTTCCGCCTGCACATTGCCCCTCCTTCCTATTATACAACGCATCAAGTTCATGCCTTGACTTACCGGGGACCTGGGAAGCGGCGCTAAAGACGGGACTAATAAAGGCGTCCCGCCATCCCATGTCGAGGGTGTTCGCAAGGGCATCCATTCCGAGAAAAAGAAAAGAGAGACCCAGGATACGGACGGAATACCGTGCCTTGTAGCAAGACTCCTCATATGCAATAAATTAATACCTCACCGCACTCTTGACGAATCTTACCTAGTCCAAAGTATAGGGTCGGTCACTTTCCATGGACGTTGCTAACTAGTACGCGAATGTCCCACTGATAAACATGTATTAGTTAGTCCTCGAGGATAGGAAGAAACAGCAGCATCAGACCAACGTGGGAGTTTCCGCCCACTTTCCCAAGAGGCTCGCACTTATTCCCGCCCGGCAAATGTCCTTTGTCTGTAAATAAGCGTTTGGTGGCTTGTTGTTGGCTTGCTCCCCGGAGTACAGACCTGCCTGATTCGCTCAAGCACTGCCCCGGAACGCGCTCCGCCTGGGACCATGGCTGGACGGCGTGGCAACGCTATTCGTCCCAGGCTGTTTGGTCCTTGCCATGCATGGAGTCGGGAGTCGTGGCCCAGACATCCGGTTCAATAATCATATATCTAGTTATGTCTATATATATATATATATATGTACAGAGTACTCGTAATAACAAGTGACGTGACCTGCCAACCCTGGAAGCCTCGTTTCTCGTCTCGTCACGAAACCCTCTTCCGGACTTGGTATCCTAGTATCCTAGTTGCCTCCACCCTGGCTATTGGCACTTTTCAATGCCGGCCGAGGCAACATGGGGTTTACGTCTTCTGCCTTCCCACGCCAGACGAGGACAGGAACAACCCCTTCACACCCAACTACTGGTAACTGGTAGGAGGATGGCGCAGCCTGAATCCGCTCAAGTCCCACAAGTGAAATCTATTCATGCATACGGGATTGTCATGTGAGCGTCTCATCTGCGGCAACAACACGAGCGGCATATTTGCCAAGTTGTCGCCCCCTTGAACCATCCGGACCCGCAACTGCAATGTGATCTGCTCTCTGCGGCAACAAGCGGCCAGGGATGACTTGTTAATCTATTTTGTTCGTAGTACAGATTATAGTAGTTGCATGGAGTAGATAACGATGATGCTCATTCCAATATCCGCCCAGTCGGCAGTACCTGGCGGGCGAGATGACTACTACCCTGGTGGCTGCAGCATGTATCCGCCTCCGCCTCCTCTGCGCTAATGACGCAGCCGAGATGGAGACAAAACGAGACGACTTGCTTTCTTTTTTCGTCCGTGTATTTCTTTTTCATCGCTTTTTATTTCTATTCGAAAAAAAAAAAAAGGCTGTAGTTGTGGTCTAGGCGTATTAGCGGTGCAGAAGGCGGGCATGGCAAACCCCCCCCCCCAAAAGGTGTAAAGAGAAACACAGCCCTACTTTCGGGAGTGTGGTGATTGACTGGCCTTCTGTGCCGTGGGAAAAAAAAAAGAGGCGTTTTGTTTACAAATCTTTTTTTTTAACAAAAAAATCGAATGCGTGCCAATGTCAATTGGGGGCTACATGATGATGATGTGATTGGACCACTCTTCAGCTACCACTTGCTGCCTTCACGTCAAGTATCGGTTAGTAAAATATCCAGTATCAAGAGGCTAAAAAAGGACGGGACGTCTTGACCAGGTATAAGAAAATGAATAGAAAATGTAAGATCAGCTCTGATCCTTTTGCTGCCAAACGTCACGGTTAGCTTCGGGACACGGCTTCCCTGGTAGATCCATCAACAACTCTGTGGATTTATGTCATTAGCGTCAGCCATTTCTCGGCATGCCAGATTTCTTCATAGGATGACATGCTATAGAGAAGTCTGAAGCAGTTTACTTTCTTTTTGTTTTTAATGTATTCTCTCTTGCCGAGTACACACCCATCATCCCTCACTGTGCGTCACGCACTGGGTGTAGCTGCAAACAGTCTTGTTACTTGTCAGATGGCCGGTGATGAACCAGGAGGAAGTCGTATAAGTAAAACGACTGACAGATGTACCTTGCACGGACCTCACCAGATATACATCTTCTAGGTTATTCATCTAGAAATACTATTGTGATTACAATATGCAAGAGGGCTCGGGAGTCATATCACAGGGATGTGCGAAACAGCCACGTTGATGGTCAAATAGAAAAATTAAATTAACGGAGAAGAAGAAAGATATCACATATAAAATCCCGAGAACAAATCAAGGTGAAATATGCAGGGCCCTGTTCAAGCAGGCGACCATCTGGGGGCCAGTGCCGTTTCCATCCAGACACTGCTCAACCGCAGGCGAAGCATACGGGCCAAGCGCGACACCACACTTTGCGGTGTCAAAGTACTGGGTAATCTCGTCGTCCGTCGCGAGCGCCTTGCAGACCGGGGGCAGCCGCTCCGGACAGGTGCCGTCAAACACGCGGTGGAGGCAGTTGATGATGTCCTCGCCCGTGGTTTTACCTGTGATGGCCCTGACGTCCAGGCACCTGGCCGCGCCGCCGGGGCCGTACATCCCGATCTTATCGAGACACACAGGAGACTGGATCTGGAGGGAGGTGGTGCCAATATCGTCGAGGTCTTGACAGACAGGCGGGAGGACGATGGGGCAAGTGGGCTTCGGCGGTGGCTTGGTGGTGTGAGTCTTGGTGGTGTAGTGCTTGGTAGTCTTGGTGTGAGGCTTAGTAGAAGTTGTATCTGTACAACTGGTGGTAGTCGTGGTGCTGGTAGTGCAAGAGGTAGTGGTTGACTTGGTCGTACTGGTGCTGCAAGAAGTGGAAGTTGTAGTAGTGCTGGTAGTGCTGGTAGTGCATGGCGTAGTCGAATTGGTATAATGGGTGCTGGTAGTGCATGGAGTGGTCGTGTTGCTTGTTGTCCAAGTCCACGGCGTAGTAGTGGAAGTAGTGGACGATGTCGACGCAGTTGTGGTGGAAGTAGTGGACGATGTTGACGCAGTTGTGGTGGAAGTAGTGGACGATGTTGATACAGTTGTGGTGGAAGTAGTGGACGATTCTGACGCAGTTGTGGTGGTGCTCTCTGTGCTCGAGGTAGACTTTGTCTTGGTCTTGGTCTTGGTCTTGGTCTTGGTCTTGGTCTCCGTGGTAGACTCAGTGGTGCTCTCGCTCTTGGTCCTGGTCGTGATCTTGGTCCCGCTCTCAGTCTTAGTAGGACAGACAATGCTGGTGCGGCGGACGCCTTGTTAGCATGGCACTCCTCAAAATACGAGTTGGCATATTCTTACATGTGTTCAGTCCTATACTCCTTCTCGCAAAAGGTGACAGTGGTATCAACAATGCCCGGTGCGCCAGATACTGTCGCCACAAGGTTCGGCGCCAGAGTGATGGGGCCGTCGGCAGAGAAGTAACCAGTGACCTTGTAGGGCTGCTGGATAACGATCTTGGTAGGAGCAAGGTCGACAGTCAGGGTACCATTAGGGCAGTAGTCTCTGCACTGGTCTTCGTCACCGCGCTTGTGAAGCGCGGCGAGCAGGGAGACGCCCAATGCCTTGGCGACCATGATGGAGGATTGCGGAAAAAGGAAGGAAAGATAGAAGACAAGAAAGAAAGTGCGTAACAGGCAAACACGAGTGGCTTCTTCCTTGAGTGAAAGACCAGAAAAACTAGACGAGCGTAGTCACTGGCTGCCGCGAGAGTTTATAGTCGACCACCAGAGCCCCGGTTGCAACGCGGGCAGCGAGACAAGGCTGCTCCGAGGTTGGTCGCAACAACATCGGCGTAAATTGAGCCTAGGCTAAAAAGCGGTATATTGACGTCTCTTTCTTCCGCTTCGATGATAATAATGTTTTTGAATTTCTGAGAACCTGTCTCATTCCGGTGATCGTCAGGGCAGGAACGCGAGTCAACCTCCTCCCCATCGCCACCTTCCGGATCCCCTGGGTCTGTTCCAGACCGACGCGAACAACACCGATTGATAGCTCCGTTGGCTGGACGGTAGGGTTTGATTCAGATTTATGAAGGAATGTCATGATTGTTTAGAGCGAATTCACCAAAGAGCCTCGCCTTTTGATTCGGCTCGACAACCCACTCACACCAAGTCGAATGTCTCGGACTTCTGGATTCTGGACCTCGAGCCGTGGCAACAACACCAGGTCACAGACGAGACAACACGCGAGATTGTTTTCAGTCAGCTGTTCACAGCAGTTGAGGAGAGTCAGCCCACTGCCACCTGTTGCCTGTGGTTGAGTTGGCCAAGTCCTCATGGAGGAGTACGACACAAGGGCTGCAACCTCCCCGATCCGTATAAGAGTCTATCGCCAGCCCATACCCATCATTCCACCATATACCACCTTACCTCCGTCACACTACTTGCTTCCCAACCTCTTCACTCTTTTCCCAACCTCTTCACTCTTTATTCGTGTTTCTATCTGCTGCCACCATGCGCATTCAAACCACCACCGCGGCCTTCTCGCTGCTGTTGAGTGTCGGGTTTTCGTCCCCCGCTGCAGCTGAGACCTGCGAGGTAACGACGACAGTCACTCATTCAACCATCACATCGACAAAGACCCTCCCTCCCAAGACTTACACGGGAGTGCCTCCGCCCCCGCCGAATGAGAAGATTGTTTCTGTTGTGGTTATTGAATGCCACGTGTGCAAGCAGTCCGCTGAGCACGCCTCCGGCAACGGCTCTCCTCCCGGTCTCCCTCCCAGCTCAGGAACAGGCTGCCCCGGCGGCTGCCCGGGTTCTGCCCCTGGCTCGAATACCGGCTCTGGCTCGAACACCGGGTCGGGCTCAGGCAATGGTTCAAACAATGGTTCAGGCTCTGGCTCTGGCAATGGTTCGGGCAACGCTGCTGCACCTGGCTCTGGCAGCGGTTCAAGCTCTGGCTCTGGAAATGGCTCTGGCAGTGGCTCTGGCAGTGGCTCTGGCAGCGCCGGTGCTCCTGGCTCTGGCTCTGGCTCCTCTGGCGTCCCTCAACCCGGTGCTGGCTCATCTTCTCCCTCGACTTCCCGCCCGACTGGAGCGCCTTCCGTCATCACCGGCAGCGCCGCACGCTTCCAACCAACGGGCATCTACATACTGCCCCTGGTGTTGGCTCTCTCCACCATCTTCTTTACCTTCTAGACATGTACTTAACTTTATTTTATTTTTTTCCTAATGGCAATTTTTTGTACCTCAACTCTGATAGAAAAGACCTTCATTTTGCACCCGGTGTCCTGCAATTATGAACTGCCGTGGAAATGACTTACACGGGTATTACTGAAACTGCTGGCGCGTCTTTGCCTTTGGCTGTTCAAAAACTATTACATGGTGACTAGACTGATAGATGGAGAATCTTAGCCAGCACGCGAAAGTGCAGCAACTTTGTCCAGCATTGAGATAGCAATTATCTACTGGGCAGCTGTGTGCGTTGCAGTCTTTGGTCATTCGGTGTCTCGGTGTAAGTGCCGAGGGCATCCAACGCGGCTGTGTGGATGTTCCGCATTCCATCCCGTATACGAATTACCTACCTGCCTTACAAGACCTCAGGAACAGGACCACTCCCTCCCCTGGGCTGGCCGGAAAGTCTTGGCGCGACTGGCGTCTCTAGTTCTAGATCTCTCTCCAAAACGCGCAACACGCGAGCCACGACGCTAACCAGACTGTCCAAGACTCAACGCTGTGTCAGCTAAGAATAACCGACGCCGCCTCCTGCTGAGCTACCTACGGCACAATGTCCTTTGTTGACAACTTCTAAGACCGGGCAACTATGTTCATGAATAACTCAGTCCTTCTAGTAGCGTGCCAGTGTGCCAATTGAGCGCCGCTATTGAAGCTACGCAACCCCAGTGGCTGCCCTGGAGAACCTGGAGACAAGACCGATCCCGGGAGTAGTAGCGATCTGAAAGGGCGTGAGCGCGCTACTCAAGTACATTCCTAAAGGCCCTGAGCTGGGTAGGAATAGTACACTAGCAGCTGAGACAAGTTGAAGTACAACAATGAAGTCTCAAGCGACCTGTTTATTTCGATAATGCGCATTCCTGCATCACTACGAATTGCTGCCATTATCGTCTGTAGAGGATTATGGGAATCTACGGCGTACCAGAATTCCCCGTTCATTTCCAGGCTGCTCGGAACGACCCAATCTGGCCAAGAGTCGCCATTTTGTACTTCCGACACTTGAAATGCAATCTATCGGCCGCCCTGCCCTGGGAGTACGCGGGCTAACCCGTTGTTGCGTAGAGCCTTGTGCTTGTTGGGAGAAATGACAGTAAATTTGAAATGCCAACGACAATGGGACGATTTGACACAGCAGCACGGTTATCAAGGAGTCGCATTGCAACAACGAGCTGAGCACATTGTCCGCCCGACCACACCAGTTCATAGGCGAAGCAAAGCAGGCCCATACGTAAAATGCAGTTTGCCGAGAATCCGCGGAATAGCTTTGCGAAGACTCTTCAACTTTCACTCCCTTGAGACGTCGCATTATTAGACGAGCAATGAACTTTTCATGGCAATTTCGTTTGGGCGTTGCTATGAGCAACCAAGAAGAGGAATATTTTTTGATGATTGAGTGCGGTCAGCTTGAGAGCTACTCGCACGACGCACGGTAATCCTCTCTCGCCGTGCGACTCAGGGGAGCCTTTACAGTCTCCGCTCACGAGCTACACGTTGATCCTTACTCGACAACAATTGACGCGACAAGAGCACTGAGGGCACGCTCCTTGTTGCCCAATATTGGTTGAGGAGCCCACATCTACATAGGGCCTGGGGTCACCGGTCACCCAGACCCATCGTTGTTGGTAAGATCGTGACGACCGATTGCAAGTGACAGCCTGACACCGGGTGAATACGGCAATAAGCAGACAGGCAATATTGCAATGGCTGCTTGCTTCTGTACATCCCTGTTCGTTGATCATCAGACCACAAGCTCGGAGGTATGTACCTCCATGTGGCATGTGTGGGTATACGTAGATTCCATCGCAGGGAGGAGACAGCACACGCTATCGCAGGTTATCGCAGGGAGCAGGGAGAGCTGGCCAGGCGACAACAGGGAAGCCCGCACGAGAACCCATTGTCCACGCTGTCAAAACATCCTCGGTGACAGGAAGAGCTCTTCGGAACAGATGAATAATCGCATCAGCTTGCCATGTGCTAGGAGAGCTACAGGGTAGCGCGGATAACACAATTTCTTCACAATATCCAGAACGCAAACTGGACGATTTGCAGATAAATTGATTGTTACGGAGTTTGATCAACCTATCATTTTCATAATCATCTCCTGGTTTAATATTCTACATTTACTTTATAGTCTTGATAAACTTCCTGATAGCCTATCACTATCCGAACACTCTCGCTAGTGCACTACGCAGCAAAATAACCCGCATTCAAAACTCAAGAATGGTCTTCAAAACAGCAGGCACCACGACAATAACCCAGGCAATCCAGCTACAATTAGCTCCTAGCCTCGTGGCAATTGCACAAATCATGTTTCTCGCAACAAGGCAATACATGTGGTCGCAGCGCACGTGCAAGCATAGGGTAACATGCTTATCCTCAATCTACATTCGTGAACATCAATTGCCCAGGAAACAGCAACCCAGTGGAAGAATAGTTGGTTCCAGGATGCAAATCCCTAGTCGAATAATAGCCAAGATCGCCGGAACCTCGACCATCTGCCCTGGCATTGGTCTGGTGTGCAGCAGCGCTGAAGGGAAGAAGCGAACTGGCATTCCAATCGTGTCTCAAATCGATGAAAATCATCCGACCTCTTCAGCATCGGAGAGATTCTCACCCCGCACCGGGGGCCTTGCCACTTATGCAAGTAAATTAACGGTTCGCGATTTGCCATTTTTGTCACCAGACTGGGCGCTGATCTCATTGGTAGATGCCGGTATCCACGCTATCGCGATGGCTAGCGTCAACCCCTGACATGCCAGGCTAACTATTCGTAGATCAAGATTCCATTCTATCCATCCATCCATTTAACGTGTTTACGACAACGCAGTTTCTTGGCCTCCACCATTGTCGCCGTGTCCCCCAATCCATCAATTGCCCAGAATGCGCGCCCACACACTCATCGCTGCAGCCTTGGCGACCATGGTCTCAGCGCATGGCTCCCACGGCAGCGGCGCCCACGGCGGCACCTACGGCGAGGAGGCGCGATCAGACTACCCTAATTGGATGACGCGGCACATGGCCGGTACGCAAACCCCCCCCTTGCAGCACACTCTGAACTGGAACTGATGCTGACTCGCCTCGTGCGCCAGAGGAGCACGGCATGGGCACGTTTGACGCGCAGTCCTTCTTCACGCTGCACGACTTCGACTCGGACGGCGTCTGGGAGCGCGAGGAGATGCAGCGCATGTACGGCCTCATGGACCCCAGCAACCGCGACGTCAGCCACGACCGCCGCGAGGCCGCCTACCGCGAGCTCCTCGCGCTCCTCGACACCAGCGGCGACAACCTCGTCTCCCGCGACGAGTTCGCCGCGTTCGTCGCGGACGGCAGGACGCTGCCGGACCTCGGCTTCGGCCCGGGCCACCACGGCGACGATGAGTACGAGTACGAGGTGCATCACTGGAACAAGTACCACAACGAGGACACGAAGCTCGAGGACCTGACGCACCCGGAGGACATTGAGCACTTCAAGAAGCACGAGGAGCTCGAGGACGCCGAGGAGCGGCAGCAGGCCATGGACAAGATCGCCATCATCGAGGCGAACATACCCGCCAAGTTTTTGCGCGTGCAGCACTAGACTGTGTGTGGCGGGAAAACGTTCGACTCAACCGTATTTATACTTTTTGTTTACATACTGGTGTTTGCGCGGCCGTGGCGTTGTTGGAGTTGGCGAGTTCGCTCACGTCAGGAGGTTGCTGGCGTACGGACAGTACATGATTAGATGACTTGGATGTAGATGTAGAGAAAAGGCTATGAGAAATCATGCCTCTGGATATTTGCATAATTACATAGACGCCCTGGAGAGAGGGCATGGAGGCACCAGCCGGCCTGTAGGTTGTTATATCTGCGGCGCCTCAATGCATACATCAAAGACGCAATGCCATACACCTGGCGCAAACGTCTTGACCTGTTCCACATGACTGACCGTCACCGTTCGCGACGTCTCCCGAACATCGTTCCACCTCCTGAATCGCCCCTCTATCTCCGCCCTGCGCGCCGCAATGTCATGCACGCCCACGTTCTCATGCAAGTGCAGCCACGTCTGCGGAGCCGTGCTCCGCCGCGCCACCTCCCACGACGCCTCCCACGTCGGCTCACTCGTGGGCAGGAAGCCGCCGTTGACGTGCGCGACGTTTCTGGCGACCCCGACCTCGTCCCGCTGCAGCCGCAGGATCCTGTCCCGTGCGCACTGGTTGTCCTCCAGGAAGACGACAATCTGCTCGCCGCCCTCCAGGAGCTCCTCGACGGGCCGGGCGAGCTCCGCCGCGTCGGACACGACCTTGACGCCCCAGCCGTTGGCCCGCGCGCCGCGGCGCAGGCCCTCGACGCTCCAGGGATTGATCTCCCAGCATAGCACGCGCATCCCGAGGGACGCGTACGAGAAGACGAAGTAGCCGATGCCGCCGTACAGGTCCACGGCCCAGGGCTGCTGGTCCGCGGCGGAGAAGGAGGTGGCCGACTTTGCGCTCTTGAATGCCAGCAGCCTGGCCTTTTCCTTGACGTTTCCGC
Organism: Cordyceps fumosorosea ARSEF 2679; assembly: GCF_001636725.1. Taxonomy (NCBI): domain Eukaryota; kingdom Fungi; phylum Ascomycota; class Sordariomycetes; order Hypocreales; family Cordycipitaceae; genus Cordyceps; species Cordyceps fumosorosea. The sequence continues at coordinate 439,629 of NW_017387304.1, read as the reverse complement.
GGCTGAACATTGTCCACCGGGGCGCCCACGTCTGGCGTATGCCGTTTTGCTTCGTCGATACCCAAAAGGCGTCGTCAAATTCCTGCCGGGTGGGTGTCGTGCCTTGAGTGCGAGGAGGGCCGAAATCGCCGTGGAGCATGCGCAGACCGGTAGGGCTGCGCAGCACATTCTCCTCGCCCGACTCGCCGTCTTTTTGAAGCGGTATCCCTTCGTTGATTGCAAGGTTCGTCAGCGGACTCTTGGCGACCAAGGACAGCTCCTTCAGCAGTAGTGTCCACAGGGCGACACGAGAGTCTGCTGCGCATGCCTCCAACACATCTGTCCACATGCGGTTGCTGAAACTGCCGGAAGGGAGAAGCGCCAGTGGCTCGTAGATGACGAAGCGCTTCGGCGCGGACGATAGAAGGGTTTCTTCCCAAGTCTTCGCCTCTTGGCCAGCTGGCGGCTGCTGCGTTTTCAGCCATGTTCTCACAGCCGCCTGGATTGGGTTCTGCGGCTGACGTTTCGGCATTTTTGGACCCTTTGCCGTTTTGATACTATAGCTGAAGACTGCGTAGTGGTCACATTTTATCAGGCAACCAAAGGTTACCGTAGTTTATTGCGTTATGCAGATTGGTGCTGCGTTGAAAATTCTTGGTGCGGGCGGGGGCCGTTGATGTCGAAGATGGACCCGCCAACCGTTAATCGAGGGGTCCTGACAGGTGACGAAATGATCAATGCACACAATTCATTCCAAAATGATGGATATCTCAAACCATATACTAATTTACATGTATAACCTTTAGCGCGTCAATCCTCTATGCTGCGTGATACTCATTACAGGAAATAATCGCTTGGACCTCGCCGCCCAGCGGGCACGTGTCTCAGCTCATCGGGCACTGCCGAGAAGATGCTGAACTTTGGATCTAGATCTTCGCCAACGGTCATAATGGAGGCGACGTTGCCGCACCGGTAGCAGTAGTTTGGCGCCGACCAGACGGTGACCACGGACTTCTCGTCAAAGTGATACTAGTGACATGTTAGTAAATGACGTCCTTACAAAGTGTACCTGGTAGGACATACTTTAAATCCTTCGTTTACCAGCTGATGGGCGCGCGCAATCAGCTTGAGACCATTGACATGATTGAATTCCGTTGCCACCTTGTCGCCAAACAACCAACCGGCACCGCGCGGGCTGATCGCCCATGTCTCGACGTCCTCTGGATCGGACCACACCAAGTCGCAGAATGCGCCTTCATGGGGAATCTCTTGCGCGCGCGCAACCACACGAATCTGGTCTATCGTTCTGATTTCGGGACTCAAGCCGCCGTGGACGCACAGGACCTCTCCATCGACGATGGCGGCGAGAACGAGAAAGTCGAATACATGGCAACATGCCTTCCACACCGAGGCGTTTCCGTATTTTTTTTGACATTCTTCGTAAAAACCGTATACTTGAGTGATCTGGCGTGACTCGTGGTTGCCGCGGACCAGGACTATGCGTTCGGGATATCTGTATCGCAAAGAGATTAGCCAAGAGGAGTCACGAAGTGGTGGAGCGAATACGGGCGTCACTGACTTGGCTTTGAGGCACATTAATAGAGTAAACGTCTCTAGACTGAAGTAACCTCTGTCGACAAAGTCGCCCAGGAATATGAATCGAGTTTGCGCGCTCTGCGAGGAAGATATGGTGCTGTTAGCATCCGCAGAGCCAGCTGCGGCCTCTGTCACCGGATCTGCATTCTCGCTGTCGTCGTTGCCTGTCGCGTCATCACCGGAGGACTTGAGTTTCTTCAGGAGTTTCGGATTCGTGATCTCGGGAGGTTCGATATCTTCGGATGTGATGACCGCGGTTGATGTTGTCGGCGCTTGAACGTCGTTCTCCCCTGGCATGCCGCCCGCGACGCGGAATAGCTCTAGCAGATCGTAAAACTGGCCGTGGATGTCGCCACAAACGGTTACCGGTGTACAGACGGGTTGGATGTTGGACTCTGAATGACGCAAGGAACGGGCGACAAGTCAGTAGATGCGCTTTTTGGGGGCTGTTACCGCAACTGGGTCTCTGCAGAGCCAAGACGACCCGTTGCCGTTGCAGTCTTACCTTCCATCAAGATTTCCTTGACCTTTTCGCAAAGCTCCTTCATGGCCCGCTCGGGCAGATAGTGGCACTGTTTGGCCTCCTCGAGCCACTCATCGAGGCCGGCATTTGGGCTCAAATTCGCCGGGCCTGGTCGGGGCACGCTTGAAGTCATGGTTGAAGGTCCGGCCCTCCGAAGATGGAATGCCAGAAGTCGGTAGCGATGCTGCAACGGCAAAGGGATGACCTCGCCTTGGCTATGGGGTTGCTCGGTGCTGCGTAGGCGGGCCTAACTAGCGTAACCACCTATTCTGGGACAGTTGGGTGAAGCTACAAATTGGGCTGCTTGACCTGCATGAGATGCAGCTGCCGCTATTAACATAAAGTTTCATGAATAGAAATTTTGGTAAATCAATACTAATCCCGAGTAAATATTCACATTTTTTTTTTGATATTTTTCCCTTTTTTCCTTTTGTCCTTTCGGTTGAATTTTGGTTAGCCAATGTCCAACGGCAGCCGCCTGACACACGTGACCGAGTTGTTATCAGGACCCTTTAGTTGCATACTTCCGCTTAGAGTCAGGAGCTTGACTTTGGTGGAGCGTCCGCTAGAACCTCATGCTCAGCGTGCGCAACAACAATATTGTTTGTTGAACATTTTATCCGAAATGCGCCATGTCTACAAGAGCGCCTCAAGTGTTGTCTCGGAGGACGAATGGGGCGGCTAATAATGCTAGCCAAGGAAATGAGCCTGCTAGAGTATGAGGATTCCTCCCTCATCTCTGCTCGACTCGGTTTTATATCTGACATGAAGCAGGGCAAAGGTGGCCGCGAAGGCGCGAATTCTAGGCCGAAGAGACGCCGTGGCCAAGGAGATAAGAAAAGTGATAGTTCTAAGGTGATATGAGCTTCTCTCCCATCCCAACTGCCTATGTTTAACCAAGCTCTGCTAGGGGCGAGAACCTGAGACCCCTAGACCACGCCAACGGCAACAGAATGATGGAGGAAAGCTCGTCCTCCGCCGGCTTCCCCCCGGAATGACTGAGGCTGAATGTGTGGCTATCCTGGGCGAGACATGGACTTTTGGCAAAGGCAAAGTCGATTGGTTTTCGTTTGTTCCCGGCAAGATCTCCACCGAGTATGTCGATACCTCTATTGCTCTATTGACAACAGACGCTGATCCGATCCAAGTCCATCCAAGCCATCACGCCCTGCAAGAGCATACATCCATCTTGTGAAAAAGGACGACATGCTAGCTCTAAGTGAGACTGTCAGGACTTCGACGTGGGAGGACGCCAAGAACAGCTTTACCAGTCCAGCACTTGTTGGGCCGCCTTCGTTAGAGCTGTCAGCTTACAAGAAGGTACCTAGCAGTAAGAAGCGCACCGACGCCCGCCAAGGAACGATAGATCAAGACCCAGAATTCATGGCCTTTCTCGAGGGGCTCGCCAATCCAGTGCCGCTTCGCGACAGTGCCGATCTGGATGATGGAGATGATGCTAACAAGGGCGAAATTAAAGTTACAACAACCCCCCTTGTCGAGTATTTGAAAGAGAAGAGGGCCAACAGATTGAAAGACTCGGTTTCCGGCAAGAAGCGTGGTGAAGGCAAGGGTAAGGGCTCTAGGGAGGACGAATCTGCCAAAAAGAAGGGCCGAGAACCAAAGACCGAAAAACCTGAAAGGGTAGAGAAGGGCTCAAAGACGACGGTCAAGATCCTGACGAAAAAGGCCGCTACCGAACAAGCAGCGGATGCCGCAAAGAACGTGGCGAAAGCAATCAATGCCGCCATTTCCCAAGACGCACCGAAAAACAGACGTGCTGGAATCGCTACCGCAGCTCGTATTCTCCAGCGCGATCTGGGTCTTAGCCCGGGATCTGCTCATAGAAAGGCGCGACATGACGCAGCTAAGGCTGAAGCCAAAGCCAAAGAGGCAAATCAGGCAAACCAGGCAGAAGAGGTGCAGGAGGCTAGTCAAATAGCAGAGCCTGCGACGACCGAGGAGGGCAAAGGAAAAGTCAATGGTACAACCGGAAAGCCCCAATCAGGAAGAAGGGGCCGGGAGGCCAAGAATGGAGCGAAGGTGACCACAGCCCCTGAAGGCCAGTTACAATCCACAACAATCAACCCACCTGTGATTCTCAAGAAGAAACCGGAAGGGCAAGCAAATGCGTCAAGCAGCACAGCTGGTTCCACCACGGGATCAACCAACCAGCAGACTACAGCGCTGAAACCGGCAACGGATAAGAACTTGAAGCCTACGGCGACTAATAGCAAGGCTGGCCAGTCACAAAAGAAGCTGCAATCAGTCACGGCAGGTGCAACAAGAGCATTTGTAAAGCATGCTATCCAATCTCAAGGAGTTACCGAAGTCGCACTCCGGCAAGCCTTGGAGCCGCTTGGAACCATCACGGCCATTGAGATGGACAAGCGCAAATCATTTGCTTACGTCGACTTTGCTGACCATGGCGGACTTGTCAAGGCAGTGAATGCAAGCCCCTTGGCTGTTGCACAGTGCTCGGTGCAGATTCTGGAGCGCAAAGATAAGAAGCCAACAACAACGAGCCCTCCTACAGTCGCAGGTACAGCATCTGTCTCCGCGGAAGGGGACAAGGACAAGTCGAAGACCGGCGAGAAAGAGAAAGAGAAGGGATCCGAAGGCGGACCTACAAGACGCGGCCGCCGGGGTAGAGGTGGCCGGGGGAACAATGGAGGAGGTGCCTCCAATGCCCAAGCGACTAGTGCTTCCGCAGGTCAGGCTGCACCAAAGAATGCGGCGCCGGTAACGTTAGGATGAGCCAAGGGCCAACATGCATAAAACATGCCATTTCTTTCCCGTCCCGTGTGCTTGCCAGCGTGCAGACGGGCCAACATAGCGCCCGCGCGGGGCGCCAGCACAAATTGACGAAGGCCAAGCACCGTGGTACATGATTTACGTCCGCTGCTTTGAGGACATCTTGTGTCGCCCTCTGCTGGCCATGGTACGCCATGTTGAGCAAGAAGAAATTCACCGCGCGTACGACATCACATTTCCCTCAAAGGCACCCAGAAACTTCCCATTATCATATGGCGATAACACAGAAATTTCCCAACTTGAAACACGGCTCATTATTGGAAATGTGTTTAGCACAGACGGTGTATGGTGGCGCGGAGAATCTCACAGCGGACAGTCAACAAAATAATTAGCCTTGACAGACCTTAGAGTGCGCAACACAATACGTAATCATTACAATCTGTTACTCTGCAGTAAAAAATATGTGGCAAGTCATCATATGATCAATGTGGCACTAAGTTCAGCACCGCAAGTATAAAATAAAAGGATACCCCGAGCAGGAAGCCAATAATCACCGACACTTTCTCTGCAGAGGTGCGTCGCAGATAGGCAGCTGCATCGCCGAGCCAGAGCACTTCCTTGTTATCGCGACGCGCCGCCTTCAGGCCAGGCAGGCCATCCATGCTGCTTGAGTTGTTCTGGGCCTGATACTTGTGAGCCGTGTTCCTGCTGACCATGATGCCGGACCAGTAGTCGAGGTGCGGGCGCTGCTCAAAGACGCACAGCTCCGTGAGCTTCTGGCCCTCGTCGCGGCCCTCGCGGAGCAGCTTCTCCATATCGACGGTCGCATCGCCGCCGCCGCCAGGCTTTTGCGAGGCACGATCCGCCTCGTCATCCTCTTTGCTACCGTCGTCTGCGGCGTAGATGCCCTTCTTCACGCGCGGCACGCCGTAGCCGCAGCTCGTCTGGACCTGCCAGACGTCGCAGACGATGACGGCGCGGGCGCCGTCAAAGGCGTTCTTGGAGCCGCGCGAGACGGCGCGGACGAGGTCCGGGAAGCGGGGGCTGTCCCACTCGACGACGGAGGAGCGGCAGAAGATGCGGAGGATGCGCGGGGTGGGTCCGAAGCTCATGAACATGAGGCACAGGCGGCCGTTCTCGTAGCTGTGGGCGATGGTCTCGCAGCCGGAGCCCATGCGGTCGATGTACGCGCAGCGGGTGGGCGAGAGCACGGCGAAGTGCGAGTCGGTGAGGCCCTTGGGCGAGACGTTGACGTGCGGCCCGTGGGTGGAGGCCGAGCCGGTGAAGAAGACGGGCTGCTGCCGGACCCAGTCAGCGAGGTCGTCAGAGAGGGTGTCGTAGAGCTTCATGTTCGTCTCTACGGGCTGTGTGCGGTCGATGAGAGGGTGAGTGTGCGGTCGATGAGAAGAAAGTGAGCGGTCGATGAGAGGGTGAGTGTGCGGTTGATGAGAAGAGAGTGAGCGGTCGATGAGAGAAGAGCGAGCGGTCGATGAGATGAAGAGTGAGAGGTCGATGAGATGAAGGGTTGGCGACGAGAAGAAGGTTGACGAAATGGTTTCGCCGGAGTCAGGCTGCGGTTGCGGCTGTTTGTGGATGGATGGATGGATGGGCTGGGCGGCGTTTTTGTTTTGGTGTCTGTCGCCTAGAGAGCTCCAATGTACGGCTCTCGGCGCCGGAATGCAATGTCGCAAAGCACTACCTGTGACGTTTGAGTCGACCACGAAACGGACCAGTATTCAGCTGCGGAAACGGAATCTTTCTCCACGAAGATGATTTGGAGGAGAAGGACGAAGAAATACTCTTGCAATTGCTCATCGGAGCTCCGAGTCACCGTCAGGTGGGGACGCGCCCGTAATCGGGTCAACCGCACCGATGTACATGCATCTGCAGCTTGTGTCGGGAACAAGCCAGATTGGGCTTCAAAACGCACTGTTGCCAAGGAAGCACGACACATGGACGTTCCATTTCCCCACGAATGCACGCCGTTACGTCATGCGACAACAATGGGAGACAAACAATGAGGTTTGCTTACACCAGGAAACCCCAAACATATCGAGGAGAGAAGAAAGCCCCAATTGCGGGTTTTGTATATTCCAGTAAGTCACTTCTTATTATATACGCTGAGGAATAATGCTGCATGAGCTTCAGGCACCAACCAACTCTCTTTACATGAACGGACCGCCTCCGTGCACAAATGGCTCCCCCCATTCTGGCGAGAACATGGGGGGATGGCCGAGAGGATCCACGAAGGGGGGAGGGATGAAGTCACCCGGCATCGACATTGGCGTCATCGGTACCGGCATTGGGGGCATCGGTGGCATCGGGGGCATCGGCGGGATAGGATGGTGCATCGGCGGCGACCCGCCCCCCCTGCCCCACGGCGGGGTGCGGCCGCGGGGAGGCATGGGAGGATGCCGGTGCTCGAACCGGTCGAACATCCTATCGCGATGCGGGCGAAAGCCGCCGCTGTCGTCTCTGTTTCGGCTGCGGTTGCGGCTGCGGCTGCGACCGCGAGCGCCGGGGATCTGGTCCCCCGACATGTGGTACTGGCGCCGCTGGCGCTCGCGCGCCATATTGGCTCGCGGCGGCGACGTCGGCCTATCCGCGAAGCGCACGTGTCGGGGGTCGTCGCTACTTCCCCGGCGGTGCCGCCGCCCGCGGCTGCCGCTCCGGCCCCTATTGTTGCTGCCGCCCCGGCCCCTGCTGTTGCTGTTGCTACCGCCCCGGCACCTACTGTTGCTGCCGCCCCGGCACCTACTGTTGCTGCCGCCCCGGCCCATATGGTTGCTTCCGCTCCGGCCCCTGTTGTTGCTGGCGCTCCGGGTCCGGTCGTTGTTTCCTATGTGGCTGCTGCTCCGACCCCTTGTACTGCTGCTGTCCCGGCGGTTGCTGTTGTTGTTGTTGATGTTCGTGTTGCTGTCGCGGTGACCGCGGCTTCGCGAGCGCGAGCGCGGGCTGCTGCCGCGGGGCTCCACGCCCATCCCGCGAAGCTGGCGCCGAAGGCTCTTGACATTTTGCCGCAATTGTTCGCGCTCCAAGGAAGCTTCACGCCGCTTGTTGACCTGGTCTTGGATGACCTGCTCCTGTTTCTGAAGGATCTCCTCCGCGTCCTTGGCCAGGGTTACCCAATTGTGGTCGCGCTGATGGTCCCAGCGCATATCCTGGAGCTTTTTGACCATTTCGAAGACGGCGACCGTGTTGTATGTCATTTTGGCTGTGGCTCTAACTATTGTCGCTGAGGGAAGGGAAAGGAGTGAGTAGGTGGTCGACTAATGAGCTTTAGGTGACATTGACATACAGGATTCAAACGATTGAGCGAGGAGGTGGTGGATTAGGAAGCTTGGAATAATACCTTTTATGATCTATAATTGTTCAAAAACCATTCGCAGAAAAACACTTCGCGCTGACAGTCTTCCCGTCTTCTCTGGTAGGAGGCGGCTGTGTCTTGTATAAACGTCCATGTGCCTGTGTAACGAGTCCCCCTTCGCAAGCGCTGCCTCGTCGTGTCCCCAATTTAGCTGGAGATACAGGGTGTGGATTTTGCCTTTATTGTGATACAAGTGTAATGCGATGACCAAGAAGCATGAAAGATTGTCTAGACTTGTCCAACACACACGGCGGCAAAAAAAAAGAGAGTTGTCCATTGTGTGCCCAGCTCGCTCCCGCGATTTTCTGCCTCGTGAGCAAACCCGCGCCCATTCTTACCCAACCGACGCCGCCATTTTCAAGTCAAGGAAAAGGCAAATGTGCAAAAAAAAAAAAAAAACACAGGGATAAAGGAAAGAACTGAAAATGCTTTCCCAGCTCCAGCGCCAAGCTTGCGACTCGCCCGAGGCCGGCGGTGTCACCTCGCCTCCTCGCAGGGGCACCATCGTTAGGCGTGCGACGAGTTGCCAGCCAGCAGGCAAGGAACCGTCTTTGTTTTGACCGACTTCGCTCGAAGCAGTACCAACCAAACATCAACTCCTTGGGCTCTCTTCCACAATCTGTGCCAAACCGTCTGATGATGCCTATTTGCCCCGCATGGGCGTTACGCTGTGAACGAGTTCCCGTGACACCAAGTCATCCCGTGAGTCGGCTCGGGACAGTCTTTCGAAATGCGTGGAAAAGGCAAACAGCAGTAAGATTAATGCTCCTTTTGGGGGGGAGGGGATCCCGGACCAGCTGCCCTGCCCATCAAGGGGCGGTATAAGGCGGTGGACCGGGAGCGGGCCGGCTACATCCAGCACAAAGAAACAAAGACGGGTATATCTGTACTGTGAAATTATGAGAGTATTCAGGGGTCCTCGAACACGTTGAAAAGGCGTTCCATACTTTCCTTGGATTTTACACTTCAGCGATATCGCTGACCGTTAACCCATTAGTTTGCCTCGCTGATGCGCATTGGAGGCTGCGGCTGCAGAGTCGAGAAGGGCCTCGGGAGCTTGCATCATGACGCATACAGTCGCCTTAGAAATTTCAGATTGCCTAGTCTGGAAAGCGGGCTGCAAAACTTAAGAGTCAAAACGAATTCGGCATCCTGTCTGTCTACGTCACGTTTAGGCTTGCAAGATGCGCAACGGCTGCCCTCGTCAAACCAGACCCGTCACCCAAACGAGAGACAATAGAACCCAGATCCCGTCCTCTATGCTTAACGTTGTCACGCACGCCGTAAACATGCTTATTATTATTCTTTTGCCATTGATCGAAGCGTGGGCACTGCTGCCTGTCATCTGTCGCCGGCCGGTTGGTTCCTACTTACTACGACCTGGACTTAGACTTGACTGCCCTCGGAAACCCAGACATCCGCAGTGCGCGCATCAAGATTAAGTAGCACAGCATACTCATTAACGCACGAGGTAAAAAAAGCAAATACAATGCCATGTCATAATAGCTACCGAGGCGTTCGATTAACGTGACTGGGCTGAGGCACAGGTTTGTTAACTTACACAACATCTGCCTGCTGCGCATAATACGAGGCAATCCGGTGACGCAGGCAGGTTACCGTTTCCTCACAACCTCCACGATTACTTATGCAGTGCTACAAAATATTTCATCTAAGTACTTGCTTGGCAAGAATACAAATCTCCGCATGACGTATGGCCGTTTGATTATTGCAATACTGAGGACGGCTTACTTACCCTAACTGTGCAGTCCCGTCTACAGGGTCGTCATGGTTGAGCCAGTATTGCACGCGGATATCTTATAATGAATCCAGATACAATTGATAGGCATAAATTTAAAATGTCGACTAGCTGGTATCTATATAATAGTGCTATTAGCCACTTGGCTAGTCCACCCTTTACCTACAACGGGCATGAATCAATCCTGAACCAACAACGATGCTAAACTATACAAAAGTTACAAACACCACAAAAGTCAAGGACAAGTAATTCCATGACGCCGCAAAATGTCTTCATATGCGCGTATTTTCCTTGTCTGCTCATCCGCCAAATCGGACAGAGCATTCCGCCGATCCTGCATGTCCAAGAACCTCTCCTTCCAGTGCGCTACGTCGCGCACCAGATCTTCTATTCGCCTGCTGCAGCCTCCTTGGCAGCCGCCGCATCTGTGCTGGTTGATTTGCCGCAACAAATCCTCAACCCTCCGCTCCAGACAGGCCTTGTCGTACTTCAAGTCCTTGATCTCCTTGTCTTGGTGGCAGATGCGTATCCGCAGCGCTTCAATCTCCGCGTGATGTCGTCCACAGCTTCCCGTGGCGTTTTGCAGTTCGCGTCTCAGCGCCTCATTCTCGGCGCTAAGATTGTTGATCTGACATTCCAACTGTGGTATGACGACGCTGCACAGTCGATGCGCCTCTGCCTGGGCAGCCTGCAAGCCCTTCTTCAAGTTGGCGACTTCGCAGAGGAGGCCCTTGTTGGTCTTGTCCAGCACCGCCTCCCTCTCCAGCATGCGATTCCACGTCTCCCTCAGCACCCTCACATACTCGTGATGGTGATGGTGGTGGTGCGGTGGTTGGCTCGGCGGGAGGTGGTGATGGTGATGGGTCTGGCGGCTGCCCGATCGCGACCGCTGTATCGATACGTACTGCTGGCCCGAGGCGGAGGTCTCGATGGTGATTCGTCTAGACATTCGTCGCTTCGAATTCTTATTCGCTGGCTGTACGGCCGTGGCGACGTTGCTCTGCTGGGCTCCCAGCTTGGCGAGTATGCCGGATATGAAGGGCCGGCGCCGCCGTAGCAGTAGTTGTGGTGGTAGTTGTAGTAGTGGCCGTCGCGGGGACTGTAGCCGTAGTAGCGGAGCTCGCTTGATGCTGGAGACGAGCTGTACTGGGAGCTCGAAAAGCTGAGACTAGGCGTTCTGATGCGAATTTTGGTAGTGTAGCGATGGTCGTCGTAGTTGACAGTCCTCGGGTAGCTGTGGTAGTAGGGAAAGCTCATGGCGGCGGTGAAGAAGGAGGAGAGGCGTAATAAGTAGTGAAGATACAGAGGTGTCCGAGAATGAGGCTTGATGGGATGAACAGCCGACTACTTGGTCTACTGTGAAGTGGTGGTCTGACTGGCACAAACCGAGGCTGCTGACAGGGACGTCGCGTCCTCTGGGAACCTTCACAAGGACAGGCGCAGGCGCAAGACAAGGCGTGGGCTGGTCAAGGCAGCAGATTTGGGACAGAGAAAGCCTCACAGGTTTGTGCAGGTGAATGGTGAAGATGAGCGATGGGCAGGTGACCACGTCAAACTCGAATTCTTCGGGCGACGGACAGTATGACAGAGTAGGGGAGTGATGCAGCGATGCCACAACAGTGCAGAAGTGTGATGAAGATGGGGGATGTAACTAAATTGCTAATAGAGGATGAAAGATTGAACCTGTATTTAAGCCAGTTCCCCTTGTCAAGATATCCTCGAAATTGCCTGCCTAATGGGCCGGTATGGCCGCGGCCATCGAGGCCAGTTCTCATCGGCGGCCATCATCGGCGGCCCAAGCGGGGTTTGGGGCGCATGCACCGGATGGAAGATGGACAAACAGAAAAACGTCGATGAGAGAGTGAAATGAATGGGGTAAACTTGGAGTCAGGAATACCATGTTGTCAAAGGATTGATGCTTTGCAGGAACGGCTCGTTCGTGACTTTGGGGTGGTGGCGCAGGCACTTACCGAATCGCTGCCCAATAATAAGCGCTTAGATCTGGCATATTCAGATGGATTATCTGCATATGAGCCTGAGATTATATGCAACGCAAGTTTAAAGCCGGTTGCCAGAGGAAGAGTGTTTTTACATATTTTGCCACCTCAGGCACAGTCGGCGGGACATGGTGAGCGAGCCGGCGGAGGCACATGTCAAAAAACGGGATGGCGCATGCAAGGGCCATTTGCGTCTTTATTGGTCATACGGATCGTTCACGTCCTTAGGTCATGTTCGGAAGTGAAACGGCACTGGGCTGTGTAAACCGTTGGGCGTGAAGTCGAAAAATACCACAGCCTTCTAGTTAGTGACCAGCAACCAACAGTGGCCACCTACGCAAAGGAGAACAAGCTTCATTTTGGGAAAATACATACATGGAGGCGAATCAAGACACAAAAGGGCCGTTGATTAAAGATACACGATTTAATAGGAATTTTCGCAGCGTGTGGTTGCCTTGGGCTCTCAGGTCACATACACCTCCAAGTCTGGTCAACTGACCCCGGCGTCAGTCAGCCTCGCGGCCGAGTCGCATGAGTGGCCCGAGGCCGCCACGGGGCCGCCATTACCGCCCTGCTTATGTGTGAGCAGGGTTCGGTGCCTGAAATCTAGGCACCCAATACAGCCGCTCTGAAAAAGTGTATTTTCCGTTGATCTGGTGGCACCCTTCACAGCTGAATATGACGTCGCGAGTGCGCCCCGGCCGAGTACCCAACAAGCGGTACTGCGGTGGCAGGACTCTGACCAGCCCTGCGGCTCCTTCAAACGATGTATATAATAAAGATTGGCACTAAAAACTTCAACACTGATTCTTTTAACCCCAACATGACTTTCAGCTGTTGTGAACGCCACAGTCGGTTGCGCTATGTAAAGTAGATAAACTCCACCACAGGAGCACGCACACGATGCGATGCTACAGCGGCCATCTGCACCTCAAGATGTGACCGGGACCTTGAATGACTCATCACGCGTTTAAAGTCGAATAATTTCGTGATTGTATCTTTTCAACTATGCAGATTATTAGGCAGAAGTCAGCCATGCCCCCATGACACAGCAATCGCCTAGGCACGCCGCTATTTTACAATTATTTGATCAACGGCTGTGATCAGGATTGCTGACAAAGAGCTAGGCTACACGAGCTTTTGATTAAGTTATCTTAAACATGTCTGCTTTCTCAGTGTAACTAAACCCAACTGTTTTCTCATCTTCGTTCTAGAGTTGCACAACCTACGTTACCTACGTGGTGTGAACTACAAAGCTCACAGAGCACGGGACACCGAGAAAAAGGAAGAAGTCTACTAGGAATCTAAATATATATTTTGCTAATCTACTTAAAAATTACATACTTCCTTTACTATTAAGACATGTACTAAATATTAAGCCACCTTACTTCAATATCTTAAGCTTGCTAGTGACTTCGATGACTAAGCTTTCTCGATTTGGCCAACACGCAGCTCTAGGTACGAGCTCCATTACGAGGCAGGCACCTCAAGCAGAACGTCGCATAAACCCCCAGATCTTTGTCGACTATGCGGCGCCAATTCCAATCAGCGCTGCTATTAGGCCTCTCGGCGCTGGCGGCAGCCATTTTCAAGGATGAAGTCGGCCACATTGACTTCCACCACTCCCTAGTCGGCCTCCCGCAGCGCGAAGCGACATTCTACCACCGCCCGAAGCTCGGCACCAAGGCCAGCCTCCTCTACACGCTTAGCGACCTAGGCGTCGTCGGCGCCGTCAACCCGGCCAGCGGCGAGGCGGTGTGGCGCCATCGACTCTCCGACGACGACGACGACTTCTCCGGCAGCCCCGCCGGGCACCTGCGCGCCCCCGCGGACGAGGAGTGGGTGGTGACCGCCCAGGGCCCCCGCGTCCAGGCGTGGAATGGCTTGACGGGCCGGAGCGTCTGGTCGGCCGAGTTTTCGGGCGAGGCCCGGGACGTCGAGGTCGTCGAGGTGACGGAGACGTCGCGCAAGGACGTGCTGGCGCTGTTTGACGAGGACGGCACCACCGTCCTGCGGCGCCTCCACGGCGGCCAGGGCACCGTCATGTGGGAGTTTCGCGAGACGACCAAGGATGTCCCCCTCCAAGTTTCGACCGACATCGCGAACATTTACATTGTCAGCCTGCACGGATCGCCCTCCTCGTACAGCGTGAAGACGACCTCGGTGGACCCTAGCAACGGCAAGCGCGTGGATCAATGGACCGTCGGTACCAAGGGCGACGTTGCGTCGCCCGAGGACGTCATGTTTGTTGGCGGCAACTCCGCTGCTCCAATCATCGCGTGGAGGAGCAAGGACAAGCTCAGCATCCAGATCCTCGGCACCAAAACGAAGCACGATATTGCGCTAGCCTCGGACGTCGAGTTTGTGGACATCCAGGCGCCCTACCTAAAGGAATCCCAGGCTCGCTTCTTGGTGCACATGGCCTCCAACTCCGGAAACAGAGCCGAAGTGTACAGGGTTGACATCAAGAACGCGCAGATCAAGAAGACCCACGAGCTGCCTCAGCTGCCAGGTCGCGGCTCCTTTTCCACCAGCTGCGAAGCGGCCAACGTCTACTTTACGAGAATCACCGATGACGAAATCCAAGTCCTCCCCTCCGACTCACACGAAGGTGTTGCGCGATGGAAGATTCAATCCGGCGGTGCCGTGAAGCCAATTCACTCCGTGTCCGAAGTCATCCACAAGTCTGGCGGCGAGTATGCTGTGCGTACTGCCATTCTCACAGAAGACCACGACTGGATCCAGATCCGGAATGGCGAAAGGGACTGGGTCCGTCACGAAGGACTCAGCGGTAGCGTGGCTGCGGTTTGGGCTGAGATTCCCGAACAAGAGAACCTGGCCAAGGTCCTCGCTGCAGAGGTCGATGCTAACCCCATCAGCGCCTACATCAACCGAGTTCTGCGCCACATCGACGATCTCCAATATCTTCCAGGCTACCTGGCATCTATCCCTGGTAACATCCTCGCAAGCATCGCCGGCGACGAGCCGGCTTCTACCACTGGCGGTCTCTACGCAGACGTTTTTGGTTTCAACAAGATAGTCGTGCTGGCCACCCGCCGTGGTCGCTTCTACGGTCTTGACACAGGCAACAAGGGTGCAGTCCTTTGGACAAAGAATGTTTTACCGCAGGCTGCCGGCGAGTCCCTCAAGGTCAAGGGATTCGCCGTGACCGACGAGACTGGAGTCGTTGCCATGCGTGGAGCGCGTGGCGAGTCTGTTCTGATCCGAGCCATTGACGGTCACATTGACGAGGCCAAGACGGCCGGCTCTACCACGCCGGTCATCTCCAGCACCGCCATTGTCGAGGGTGAGACTTCTGCTTGGCTCCTTGCGCTTGGACCTGACGGGCATCCTGCCGACGAGACCCTCGGTGGCCAACTTGCCGATCAGACCTTCATCGTCCGCGGCGAGGGCGAATCCGTTAAGGGGATTAAGATTGTCGCGGATGGAAAAAAGACCAAGAAGCAGGACATCTGGGAGGTAAAGGCTGCCGCCGGCCAGCGCATCGTCGACGTTGCCACGCTGCCCACCCACGACCCCGTAGCGTCCATCGGCCGCGTCCTCGGCGATAGGCAGGTCCAGTACAAGTACCTGAACCCCAACACCGCCGTCGTCGCCCTCATTGACGACAAGACGTCCGTCCTATCCGTCAAGCTCATTGACACCATCTCGGGCCAGGTGCTTGCCGCCGAGAGCCACGACGGCGTCGACGCGACCAAGTCCATCTCCTGCACCATGTCCGAGAACTGGTTCGCCTGCGCCTTCTTCGGGCGCTACCGCCTTGACGACGACTCGGGCCGCTCCATCCAGGGCTACCAAGTCGTCGTCTCCGACCTGTACGAGTCCGAGGCGCCCAATGACCGCGGCCCGCTCGGCGACGACGCCCGCTTCTCCGCCCTCGCCCCCGTCGAGGACCCGGTCGCCGGCCCAGCCCTGCCCTTCCTCGCCTCCCAGAGCTGGGTCGTCTCCCAGCCGTTAACGCGTCTCGCCGTGACGCAGACCCGCCAGGGCATCGCCAGCCGCGGCCTCGTCGCGTACCTGCCCGAGTCGCGCGCCGTCGTCGCCCTGCCGCGCGTGCTGCTCGACCCCCGCCGCCCGGTCGGCCGCGACCCCACGGCCAACGAGATCGAGGCCGAGGGCCTGCCGCGCTACGCGCCCGCAATCGAGATTGACGCCCGCAACGTGCTCTCCCACGACTGGGAGGTGCTCGGTGTTGCTGGCTTCGCTGCTGCGCCTGCTGTTGTGGAGAGCACCAGCCTGCTCGTCGCCTACGGCATCGACGTCTACGCCACGCGCGTCGTGCCCAGCGGCCTCTTCGACATCCTCGGCAAGGGCTTCAACAAGCTGACGCTCGTCTCGACAGTGTTGGCGCTCACCGCCGGCGTTTTGTTCCTGGCTCCCATGGTATGTGCCGCACGTTTCTTTGCTTAGTCAATTTTCTAGAAAGCTAATTTCTTTCCTCTAGGTCCGCCGCAATCAAATCAACCGCAGATGGGAAGCGTTCATCTAGAAAAAGTAAAATGATGCTGGAAATTTTGAAGATAAAAGAGGTGCAGTTGAGGAAGGCTATAGACGGTATGTTGTGTAGTACCATCAGGAATTAGTACGAGTCAGAAGATAATTGTTTTGAATGTAATGCATAAATATTAAAAAGCTTGTCATAAGTCTACATGAAATGTGCTAATCCGGTATCCAAGTGCAAAGGTTGCACGGTTCGCATCTTGTTCTGAAGTAAATCCGCTAATAAATCTCAAAGATCGTCACATCACACGGCCCACGAAACAGCCCGACTAAATATATTAGCTCTAGCAATCACCCTTCCAGTTCTCCCGGATCCACTCGGAGAGCCTATACGTAAACGTGCCGTCGATGTACTTCTGCACGTCGTCAGCGCCCTGCGTGCCGCCCGCGAACTTGAGGGCGAGGACGACCCACGGCTGCACAAAGTCGAGGAACACGAGGTCCACCGTCTCGGGGGCGCTGCCGTCTGTGGGGAAGCCAAGCTCGGCCTGGATGCAGTTGGGGACGTTGTGGAAAGCGACAGCCTTGTGGACGGTGTCGTCACCGTCCTTGCCAATGTCGTCGACGGTTGTGTAACCCTCGGTCAGGGGGAGACCGACATCGTCGTCGCGGTTGCTGCGAAGCTCAAGGTGCTCATAGTCCGATGATGTATCCGGCTTTTCCTCTTGCTTAACAGGAAACATCTGCTCCGGAATGGTGAGAAACTTGGTCTCCCGGCCAGCCTCGGCAAAGATTTTATCTGCGCCATTGAGCAGAGTGAGGATGTTCTTCGCGATGCTGTAGGGGACGTCGGGGATGAAGTTGAAGTTGCTAGTAAAAGGGCTCACAATGTACGTGCTATCCCTTGTGAAGGGGCCCTTGAAAATATCGAAGCGGATGCCACCCGTGTTCAGGATCGCCAAGCGCGCCTTGTCCTTGCGCTTGGGGTGATGAACGACGCCAGGGAGCACTTCCTTCTCGAGCCAAGAGAAAATGCTATCCTCGCTAGGATACTTGGCGCGTGACATCCACAAGGTTTTCGGCGCACATCCAAACTGGTGGTCAAGATCCAGAGCTTTGCGAGCCCTGGAAATCATCTGTGTAACGCGCTTGCCCTGTTCAGTGTCGAAGCTAGAGGCATTCGTGCCGCTGTGGTAATACATGCCATAACGGTTCGTGTCCATGTATCTGCGTGTGAACTTGGGGCTTGAGGCCGCGGCGGTCACGTCAGGGGGGACCTCGGCGGCGTTGGCCTTGATACCGTCGGCAGACATCCATCCGATAGTCTCAAAGTACCGGCCCGACGCCATGGCAATCGATTTGGAATCAAACTGCCGAGCATCACGAACATGAGCGTGGCCGCCGAAGAAGAGAATCGGCGTGTCCCAGTTCTCTTTTCGGATAGCGCTGAATATTGTCTCGAATTCGGGCATTCGTAGGCCGACGTGCCCAATCACGACGAAAGCGTCTGTCTTTTCTTTTATGGCATCCTGGAACCACTGCTCCTTGACAGTATCTTGCGCCTTTTGCACAAAAGAGTTGTTTGCGTTGCCGGTGAAATCGAAGAGGAAGCCAAATGCGACAATGTCAATGCCTTGGTTCTTGGTCGTGAACTTTTTGTAGCGCTGGGCAAGCGGTACCCGCTCGCCGCTTTTGGGGTCTATAACATCAAGGTTGGATGCAATGTATTTGTCTTTGAAATTGGGTACCGTGGTATTTAACTCGCGGTCGGCCGAGTACGCCTGGTAGAGCTCATGGTTGCCGATGCAGATGAGGTCGACGTCCTGCTCGCGGTATATGTCGTATTGGAAGAGGCCCTTGGGTGAGGAGGCATCGAACAGGCCGTTGCCTTCAATGCGGTCACCGGTGTCGACAAGGAGAAGGTCGACGCCCTTATCGTCGGCATTCTTGCGAAGGTGCTTGGAAAACGAGATGTAGTCGCCCCAGTCGGCCGAGTATTGAGCTCTGTCGGAAACGATGGCAGATTAGCGCAGGCATCGAGGGTTTTAGCGCACCCGGCAGCCAAGAAAAACGCGTCGTACATACTCTAGAAGATGTCCGCCAAGCCATCCGTGTGTATCTGTCGTGTGGAGGAAGTTGAGCTGACCCCAGTTGAGGTCTCGTAATGGCGCGGGGACCGGCTCTAGAGCTCCAGGCTGCGAGGCGCGGGTAGCGAGCGCCAGAGCGGCACCGAGGAGGATGTGTCGATGCATTGCAGATAAAATCAGATTTAAAAAGACATGAATGAATGAAGCAAATGCGGGCTATGATGCGAGTATACGATGGTTGATGATGAAAAGTCGAGCTATTGATGAAGCTGCCTAGTTGCCCGTGATTGTTTGTGCCTGCAGCCAGGCTATGTATGTATGTATGTACATACATACATACAGTACATACATATGTAGGCAGGCCGTCAAGGTACCTGACAACCCACTGGATCTTGTGACCCCCGACATCTCACTCGCAGCTAATGAAGTAGCCAAGCCAAGCCACTGCCGACACAAGACAAAGCAGCCACCCTGGACTGTGTTTAGCTAGAGGGCAAAAACAAGAATTAGAAGATGCGAATACTGAATTAATCATCCAAATAGTGTTAGTGAAGCTGGGGAAAACCGGGGGCAGTCATGACTGGCAGGCACGCTGTAGGTAGTACATCGGCTCCCAAGCCGGGAATCCCTAGTCTTGGCAGGGATGATAAGCTGTACGCCGAATCTGTTCCCGCCAGGTACATGTTTAAATCTATGGGTTAGATGTATGATAATATAGAGTAATGCCATATCAGACGGACAAGGAGATAGCACCCGGTACTCAGGCCTCCCATGTTGCTCCGGAACTAACAATTCAAGAATCTGCACTGATTCTTTATGCTCCGGCATGAGACAAATAAAAACCTCATTATGCCTGATTGCTCACATGCGCCAAGAGAAACTGAGTGGAAGATAAAACAGAATCGAAAGCTAGCATCGCCAATCATCGCGCTGAAGTGGAAACGTGGGATGCCATGCCAGCAACTACAGCAGCAGCACCGGGAGGGAGCCCATGGGCACCATGGGCTCCCCTCCACCATGAGGGCTGCCAGTTACAAAGGATTCATTGTTATTGGTTGATTTTTACTGAACTGGGCTCGATGTAGGAGCTAGGATAGCATTTGCGGGTGTCCCTGATGCTAACTAGTTCCACAATCTTTGATGCAAGTCACCAGAAATCAAGATTTTATCCTGCGCATTCTTTGCGCGACTATTTCAAAGAGAAAAAAACTATGGCTTGCATCTGGAACTAGACATAGACTGGTGGGAACCTTTGGGTTATAAGACTGACTTTGTCTCCATCACGTCCAAGTATTTGCTAGTCCGTCCTACTGATCCCCGGAACATCTCGATCCTCCTCCTCCTCACCGTAACCAAGACATCATCACGTCATCTACATCCGGTCATGATGGCTCCCTTCGAGAGTCTCGCGGCCTGGCTGGCATTTGCTGCCAGCACCTCTGCGACCGCGACCTTCCCTTCCAAGCCCGCCGACTTGGCGACGCCAGTCCAGCAGCGCATTGCCATTGACGGCCCGGGCAGTGAGTTGCATCTTGATTCGTTAAACCCTCTGGAGTCCTGCTCCCGTTGAAGATGCGGCTAATAGTGGAAACCGAAACCACCAGGCATGGCCATCAGCTGGAACACATATGAGCCGCTGGACCAGGCTTGCATCGAGTGGGGGACAACGGCGACAGAGCTCAGCAACAAGCTCTGCGCCGAGAAGGATTCAATTATATACCCGAGCTCTCGTACTTGGTTCCATTCCGTCGTCCTTCGCAACCTGACGCCAGCCACCAAATACTACTATAAGATTGTTGGCGGCCAGTCCGTTGTCGAACAGTTCCTCAGCCCACGCGCCGCCGGCGATGAGACGCCATTCAGCATGAATGCCATTATCGATCTCGGAGCGTACGGCCAAGACGGGTACACAATCAGCAAAAATCATGGTAAACGCGATAACATCCCCGACATCCCCATGTCCATGAACCACACCACCATTGGTCGACTCCTTACCACCATCGACGACTATGAGCTCATTATCCATCCTGGTGACCTCGGCTATGCGGATACCTGGTCCAAGAACCCAGCCAACAAGAAAGACGGCGAGAATGCCTTTGCGGCTATTCTTGAGAGATTCTATCTACAGCTGGCCCCCATCTCGCAGCGCAAGCCCTACATGGTCAGCCCCGGCAACCACGAAGCTGCCTGCGGACTCGGACATCACAAGAGCGAGTTCTGCCCCGAGGGACAGAAGAACTTTACAGACTTTAGGGTACGCTTTGGCGACAATATGCCGACGGCCTTTGAGTCCAAGTCGGACGATCATTATGCCAAAATCAACGCCAACAAGGCCCAGAAGCTCGCCAAGCCTCCTTTCTGGTTCTCGTTCGACTACGGCATGGCACACGTTGTCATGATTGACACCGAAACGGACTTTAAAAACGCTCCGGACGAGGTTGGAGGCAGTGAGGGTTACGACAGCGGCCCCTTTGGCGCCCCCAATCAGCAGCTCGAGTTCCTCGAGGCCGACCTCGCCTCCGTCGACCGCGCCGTCACGCCGTGGCTCGTCGTCGCCGGCCACCGCCCCTGGTACGTAGCCAGCGGGCCCGGGTGCGTCTCCTGCCGGGCCGCCTTCGAGGGTCTCTTCTACAAGTACGGCGTCGACGTCGGCGTCTTTGGCCACGTCCACAACTCGCAGCGCTACTGGCCGACCTACGACGGCGTCGCCGACCCCGCCGGCCTCGACGACCCGGAGGCGCCCATGTACGTCATCTCCGGCGGCACGGGCAACATAGAGGGCCTGGAGGAGTTTGGGGCGATTCCGGACATCAACGCCTTCGCGTACAACGACGACTTTGCGTATGCGACGCTGCGCTTTGAGGACGCTCAGCACCTGCGCGTGGATTTTATTCGCTCGGCGACGGGGGAGGTTTTGGATACTTCGGTTTTGTTCAAGTCTCACACGACGCGATTTGTGAGACAAGGCGTCGATGGTCATATAGAAATATGACGAGGAGCTGCTCGACAAATTTCTTCGTTGCATGGAGTTGGGCAGATTGTGCAGCTTTGCTGCATAGACGGCTTGGGAATTGGCAAATAGATAAAAGGGCCTGATCATTTTATAGATGATGAAGATAGAGCTATTCTGTTTCTTTTTATAGAAGGTTAAAGCTACAGTTATATACTACTGGGGGCTGACGGATAGATGGATTGACGACTAGATGGAATGACGAATAGATGACACGACGAATAGATGGAACCACGCCAGGCAGATCTTTGATGTTTCTGCAAACAGCATGTAGGGACTTGCGTCCTTTATCCACCTTAGTTTTTGGAATGATCAATCCGAAGTTATTCGCCATGTGTAGGTCCCAGGAAGTAATGTTCATTCCCCAAGAGATCAACATGTTGTTTCAAGACCATGACAGTCCAGCGTAACAAGGGCTATAAATCCAAACATTATGCTCCGTAAAGCAACCGTTTCCAAATTGCGCCCAAACTGAATCATGTTGCTGTGATGTCATGGAACCTTCTGCCGGAATTAAGGTCTATAGGTCTCTATAGGTCTTTACTATTAACTTCTCTATTAGGCCGCCTATAGAGATGATTAGAGGGTAAAATTAGGGCCTAGGGCACTATATTCGTCACCTCCCGTTGCTGTTTGCAAAGAGAGTATCGAGATTGTCGAGCGACTCACAAGTCGACAATCATACACGTGCTACCTGGACGCCCGCCTTCGAATTCCAAAAGCTTTTTTTTGAAGTGCGATTGGTTCGGAAGATAAACCTAGACCTTTGCCCGCTAGTAACGATTCGACGGATATAGAAGCATCGGTGTCGGCACGGCTGGCCCGCGTCCTTTCAGGGGTGGATGTGCCCGTGCCCCTCAGCCGATGGGTGATCGGCGCATCTCGCGCTCGCGGGGGGCTCTTATGCGCCGGCTCGCTGCCTTTGGCGATAGCCTTCGGCGTAGTGTGGGACACACACTAGCACTACTACTCTTGTAATTGCCGTGGCCGAACGGGAGTGCAGACATCGAAGATGTAAACTCCACTGATATTCTCGGTGCAACTGTCATCTGGAGTTAGAGAGTTGCATTCGCGGCCATGGTACAGTCGAGAACAGTCCTGATAGGAACAATCCTGTTAGTCATGGCTGGCGAGTCGGCCCACAAGACACCGCCGGTGAAGAGTCGATCATGAATTTGGTCTTTTCCCGCTGGTTTCCTTTACGTATTCGTAACCTCAGAGGTAGTTGCTGAGGGTTGCGTTGGCGCTACATATCGTATGTGCATTGCGAAAGGAAGTTTGTATATACGCCACAAGCCACCACTCCAGTGGTATTCCGATTCATCGTCACGGCTGAATCTCGAACCTCCTACTGTAAGCCATGATGGAAATGGTAAAACTCAAAAGATATTATACAAGGAAGCACACGACAGTGAATCGAGCTGCGACGCCACTGTAGTCGGCGACGTGCGGAGCGAGCGACACGACTTTTCCGTTTCCACCCTGGCGGCAGACGACCCGGCCGACAAGCCGTACTCCGTCTTCAGCGACTGCAAAAAGAAGCCCATAATCGTCACGACGTCCCTCATCGCCTTTCTCTCGCCGCTGTCCTCGCAGATCTACCTCCCCGCCACGCCCAAGATCGCCGCCGCCTACGCCGTCAGCAGCACCCATATCAACCTCACCGTCACCGTCTTCATCGTCGCGCAGGGCGCCGTGCCATCCTTCGTCGCCGCCTTCGCCGATGGTTTCGGGCGACGACCCGTGTACCTGGCGTTCCTGCCCGTGTACGTCTCCGCCAGCGCCGGGCTGACGGGAGGGGGCGGCGGCTACGGCGCGCTGCTCGCGCTGCGCTGCCTGCAGGGGGTCGGCGGCAGTGCCGCGGCGACGCTGTCCGGCGCAGTGGTCGCCGACGTGGTCGCGTTCGCGGAGCGCGGCACCTACATGGGGTGGACGCAGATCAGGGCTGTGCTCGGGCTGGCGGTCGGACCGGTCCTGGGCGGCGTGATCAGCCGGTACGCGGACGGGCACGGCATATTTGCGCTCCTGTCGGGGCTGGCAAGTGTCATGTTTATGCCTCTGGTGTTGTTTCTCCCCGAGACGTGTCGGCGCATCGTCGGGGACGGGTTGCGGCCGGCGCCGGTTCTGAACCAGTCGGTTTTGCAGCTGTTTCATAGACAGGCGCAGAGGAGGAAAGTAACCGACGTTGAGAAAGTGTCTGAAGAAGAGCGCCAAAAAGATGCAAGCGCTCCAAGCAAATTTGAACAAGAGCAGTCTCAAAAACGGTCGATCAATCCGTTCGCATCTCTCGCCATTATGTGGGTTATCGAGACGGGGTTGCTCCTCTACTGCAATTCATTCGCGTTTGCCTGCTTCATCGCAGTAACGACCAGAATTCCATCACAATTTCACCGTCTGCACCGGTTGAACGAGCTGCAAACGTCACTCATCTATGTACATCTCACTCAACCTGGGCACCCTTCTCTCCGCCGTTAGCACCGGCCGGCTTATCAACTAGAACTTTAAGCGCCACGCGCTGAAGCACCACGGCCATCCCCTTGCGCGCAACCGGCAACACGACGTAGACGGCTTTCCCGTCGAAAGGGCGCAGCTCGAAATCGCCTGGCCGCTGATGCTCGCCGCGGCGGCGTCCCGTACGGCAGGATCCTGCATCTCAACACTGACATCGCCGCCCCGGTTGCCGTCGTCTTCGCTTTCGGCTATACAAACGTGACAGCTTACAAGACCACGGGCATCTTGATGATCGACATTCAGTACCTGGCGAAGGCGGCGACGGTCGGCGCGGCGAGCAACCTGGCCAAGAGCGCGTTTGGAGCGGCATCGTCAGCGGCTGTGGTGGCCCTCATCGAGGCGGTGGGAATCGGGTGGACTTTTACAATGCTTGTGTTGGTGTGGATGGCGCTGAGTCCGTGTTTCTTGCCTTTAATGCATCGGGGGCCGAGATAGAGGAGAGAAAGGGCCGCAGGGAAGGCGGAAAAGTGCAGAGGCAAAATGGCCAGGGTCCAGAACAATAGCGCCAGAGCAGTACATACGGCCAGATACTGCGCCTAGAAAATAAACCTTCATCACGAATTAGAACATAACGTGTCATTAACTCCGTCTCGCTTTTCAATCATCGAAAAATTCCTTGCTATCTCTCTGAATTCGAGCTCCGGCAATGCGCCGTTTGCATCGCACAGCTTGCCGGTTTAGGCACCTTGCATGTGTCTACAGCCTCGACCGGTGAACCAAGCACAAGCAAGGCTCTTGCGCAACACAATAACTGTCGGGGCGGGGATGGACACAAAGGTCCTCAGCAAGGTCGTGATCCACGCCGCGAGCCGCGGGGAAACTAGTTGTAAGCGGGAAGCTAGAAGAGGAAAACGAAGCAGGACACCCACCGTAACCGTTTGGATCAAGATTCAGCCAGGGTTGTCTTGCGTAGAGCAAGCAGACGACGCGAGCGATGCGGCATCGTATCGGTCGGGTAGGGGTGGATGGGCAGCTCATCTTATCCGGGACTGGCCCATCAGAGGCACCAGAGCTGAAGGAGCTGAAGCGTCTAGTTTCCTAGCATGTTGGAGAACTTGTACTCGTCAGTAAAGCCCACCACCATCCCCGGCAACAAGCCCGGCACGAACGCTAAATCCAAGGGCTGAAGCGGAGTCCTCAGCCATGCGGTTCGAAACACGACAAGGCCGAGTAGTAGAAATACTACGCAAGGCGGCGACTTTTACCGTTGTGGTAACAGTCAATTGCGGTTGGATCCCGGATGGTGAGGGGTCCACTGGGTCGGAACCGACGTCTTGGAACATAATAATAAGATGCGGCTGAATGACTGGGTTGATTTTTCTTCCCAGATTTGTTAGTTTTGGAAAGAAGTCACGAATGCACAAGCTTGACATTTCCCTGTGAATTTTGGATGCTCTTCGGAGAGCCGGAAAGGATTTTACGTCTCGGATGAATCACGAATCACAACTCCCGGCCACCTCCGTCCACAGCCCGGAATAGGAGTTACAAACGGGCGCATCGCATTTCCGAGGACGACGCTGAACGGCAGCGGACGGGCAGGCTAGCAGAAATTCACGATAAGATGATGACTTCGAACAGACCGACGGGCAATCTCTCAATACCTTCGTCGTCATCGATAGCGCCGTCGTCTTCGAGAGCATCGTCGTCGTCGTCTACGCCTGGCTCCGTCCCGGCAGGCGAGGCACTGCATCTACTTTCCCAGGAGCTGTCATCGGTGGCAGACCGCGAACCGCCGCCGCCGTCGCCGACGACGAATACGGAGGCCGAAGCTAGCAGCAGCAGCTCGATACTCACAGGTTTGTTCTTTTTCTTTCCCGCTTGCCAAGTCCAGTTGCATCTGGTGGCTAACAAGACTGGGCGAGAAAACAGATCCAAAGGCGACGACGTCCGGCAGTAGTACGGCAACGAATGTCATGATTGTCAAGACGATACGTACGGCCATGGCTGAGATCCGGCGACCGTGACGTTTTTTGTTCTCTTTTCTCTTCTGATACCCATTCCCACATTTGCGAGCATTTGCGGCAGCGCAGACGGCGGGCACGGCAACGTCCAGGGAGGAGGTCTTTTAGTTGTTATCAACCCCATCCAGGTCCGGCTTGTTGGATCACTGCAGAAAAATTGAATAGCGAGCGGGTCAGCGAGATTGGCCTGGCTGTGTTCGGTGCAATTCGTCCGTTCCTCACCACCTCGTGGTGTGTCTCGGCAGCCTCCAACAAACGGGGGACCCCCAGACAGAAATTTTCTTCGGACCCGGGAGAGGCTTGCACGTGGCAATCCATCGGTCTAGAACTGCGACAAAATGTTTCTCCCTACAAAGGACCGGGGTGGTACACAGCATAATGTGATGACGGCATTTTAATTTTTAAAATATATATATATATATATATTCAGCAACACCTTCACTGTATTTTACTCGTCAAGAGAGAGCCTCAATGAATAAATCGAAAGTCAACGAGGCGTTCAGCTGAGCGCCACGCTAATCAATCCCTTTCTCATTCATTCATCCCAGTTCGAGCCTCTTTTTCTCCGCCCCACTATCCCCAACGTCCCCTCCACCGCGATAAGCAAGCCCGCCCAATTTTTTTTCTTCATTTTCTTCATCCTATCTGGCTCTCGATTTAGTAGCTTCCCTCTTCCTTCCACCACTGTCTCTCTGCCGTCGTGCATTTGAGCATCGTCCATACTACTTGCCGCTGTAGTGCTCCTGCTCATCTCTCACCAACTCACGAAGCAGTAACATCTTCCACGGCCTCGATCGCCGCAAACAGAGGCAACTCTCCCATCCTATCTATAACCACCCCAGGACGGCTCATGTCGGCATCCCTCCACACCAGCCCTCACTCTCTCTGCACATTCACGGCGTCTCAACGCCGCATGTGCCATATCAGGCAATAGGAACCCCAGCAGGCGACTTGAAAGTCTTTGCGCTCTGCTGCAGATAAATCCAGTCCGTGTAATCGGATAAAGACTTATTTCAACAAAAGAAGAATCCCACCTCCCCTTCTCAGCGAATCACGCTTGAGTTATCCCACACCTGTAAGCATGGTCCATATTCCTTGCGCATGCATCTCTTGCTTTCTCTTCTTTCTTCTTTTCCTCCTCGACCGCAAACCTTAATCATAGCCGCCATGTTATCCTATTCCCAGCTAACAAGAAGCCGCCGCCCCAGTGGTAGTGCTAGTCGAATGCCCACGACTGCGACTTCATTTTTGAACCGCCTCCGACACGCCTTCCTGCGCACCGAAGCCGCTGCCACCCGCGACGACTACTTGTACCAACCCCTCCGACGAGCTGAACCTGAATCAGCTGTTGCCGTCCCCTCCTCTACTGCAAGCCTCCTCCCCGCCATGAGCGAGGAAACGAACAGCACCCGTGCCGCCGGCGCCGACAAGGCCGCACCGGTGGTCACCGCCACGACGACGACGCCCGATGCCGCCGACCCGAACCGTAGCAGCGCCAGCGACGACTCCGTCACGCAGGGGCTGCACATCCTTGAGACCCAGTCCTCGCACTGGTGGTCCTACATCACCACGCCCGACTTCTGGATCGTCGTCGCCATCGGGCAGGTCCTCGCCCTCTGCATCACCGCCACCAACACCTTCACCACCTTCCTCGCCAACGCCCAGACCAACATCCCTGCCTTCCAGACCGTCTTCAACTACATCCTCCTCTTCCTCGTCTACACCACCATCTTCCTCGTCCGCGACGGGCCGGGCGCTTGGTGGCAGTCCATGCGCAAGGACGGCTGGCGCTACCTCATCATGGCCTTCCTCGATGTCGAGGGCAACTACTTCACCGTCCTCGCCTACCGCTACACCAACATCCTGTCTGCGCAGCTCATCAACTTTTGGTCCATCGTCTGTGTTGTCATCATCTCCTTCACGCTCCTCAAGGTCCGCTACAAGCCGTTCCAGGTCGTCGGCATCCTCGTCTGCTGCGGCGGCATGGGCATCCTGCTCGCCTCGGATCACATCACAAACAGCAACGGCGGCCCCACCGAGGACCGCCTCAAGGGCGACCTCTTCGCCCTCCTCGGCGCCACGCTCTACGGCACCAGCAACGTCTTCGAGGAGTGGCTCGTCTCCAAGGCCCCCATGCACCACGTCCTCGCCTCCATCGGGTTCTTTGGCATGATCATCAACGGCATCCAGGCCGCCATCTTCGACCGCACCTCCTTCCAGAACGCCCACTGGCACGAGGGCCACGTCGCCGCCTGGCTCGTCGGCTACACCCTCTGCCTCTTCCTCTTCTACACCCTCGCCCCGCTCATCCTCCGCATGGGCTCCGCCGCCTTCTTCGACATCTCCCTCCTCACCGCCAACTTTTGGGGCGTCGTCATCGGCGTCCGCGTCTTCGGCCTCACCATCCACTTCCTCTATCCCATCGCCTTCGTCTGCATCATCCTCGGCCTCGTCACCTACTTCCTCTCCGGCAGCCTCCTCGGCGACTCCCGCAAGCCCTGGCTCGGCGAAAACCAGGAGGGCGGCGTCGCCGGCTTCGGCACGGCGAAGCTGCGCGCCATCAACGCCGCGCGCGTCGCCCGCGGTGAGCTCGAGAACGGCATCCCCGTGGATGAGGCGGCGCCCGTCGCCGCGGGTGTCGGTGGTGCCGGCTTCGCGGCCCGGGCTCGGGCCAACATGCAGAGGCTGTGGAAGAAGGAGGAGGCCGTCTAGAGCAGAATGCGACAAGTACACGTGTTTCAGAAGTTTAAAGTTTCTTAATTCAAGCAGTGTGGGAGAGTCTCTGATGCAGCTTTCACGAGCATCCATACACGAAACACATATTCTACACAGCTAGATTTAGATGATAGCTTTTGTACACCACGTCATTCACCGCAGTCCATCCATTCAATGCCATGTGATTTCAGAATATGTTGCATTACCCATCCCTATGGCGTGATGGTATGTATAGTAAGGTTTGTGCAGAGAGGGTATCTATCTGTACAGAAATGCGCCAGCCAACCGAAATACCCAAAGGAAATAGCAAACAAATGCAGCGCGCTGATTCCAATAAACAATTCGCCCTCAAAAACAAGAAAAATTTTGGAGTATTGCTTCCTGTTCGATGTCCGTATATCCTCGTCGCAACGCCTTATTAGTCGTGTACTGTGTGTAATAAGTTACTTGGCCGTCTCGTGCAAGAGCCGCTTCTCGTTGACGAGCATCAGCGTCTTGTCCTCGAGGCATTCCGAGACCAGTCCATGGAGGAACTTCTCACGCAGGCCGCGATCAATCTCATCTTGCGCGCCGTTGGCGCCCGTGGATGTCGTCGTCGGCTCGTCAACATCGTCGGGCCACAAGATCCGCCGCGCTTCTTCCTCCGTCATGGGCGCTTCGCGCAGGTCCCTAACGTCCTCATCGGCCTCGGGGGGGTCGGCCCGCTCGCTTGGCTGGAGGCTCGACAGGACCGAGTTGACCACGTCTTCAGCTTGCATGCGTGTTGAGCCACTGGGCTCCTCGGGGCGCTCCGCCGGGGTGGCCGCCACGGGCATCTCGTCGCTTTCCGCATCGCTGTCCGAATCCGTAGTCTGGTCATCGTCACCACTATCCACCACTGCGGAGTCTGTTCTGTCATCGATCATGCGCTCCTTGAGCTGGTCCGACTCTGACTTTTTCATCTTGGCCTCGGCATTGTTCGTGGTCAGCGGCACCGGGTGCGTCACCGAGCCTCTGCGGATCTGGCCCGCACGCAGAATGTTGCGCATCAGAAGCAGCTCGTACGTCTTGTACGTCTCATAAAACGCCCGGTTGACGCGGGCTGCGGCATGGAGGTCCGCAATGTCGGTCACTGTGCTGAGAATCTGCAGCAGGACGGTCTCCGGAAACTCATTCGCGACGGTGTAGTCGTCGTGGGGAGCGGCCATGCGCCCGAGTCCCGTGGCGACCTGTGATTGGGGCTCCAACATGGCATGCTTAGATAGCGCCCAGCCGTGACTCTTCTGGCTAATGTCGAAGAGGGTAAGACCGCTAACACTGTTGTATATATCTGCGACCGCTGTTCGGAACGCCGGGATCGGGTCGCAGACACCGCCCCGGTGTACGGGGGCAGGAGAACTCGGTAGCAGTCGAAGTAGGTCAACTGTTTGAGCCAAGCTCTTTGACGCAAACGGTACCTTTGACTCGCCAGTCAGAGCCTTCGACTGCATGACAGTAGACAGCATATTCATATTGTTGAACAGCATCATGAGCCAGCCAAGATTTGTCGCGTCGCACCAGTGACTTCCTTTCGGACACCTCGGCGTCGTTGTGAGAGCTAACGTGGGGTTCTGCGGTGCAACGTTGCCTAAACTTCCCCATATTGTCGGGGGCGGCTCTTCCGGCTCCGGAGCTATGGCCGGCTCGCTTGTCGGGGGTTTTGTATATTCTTGTAAGGCCGCCGTACAGCAGTCATGGAGTTGCGCAATCTTAGTCGAGCGCACAGCCCAGATCTTGTCCTTTATCTTTTGTGGCCACGGTTTGCTTTGCAGATCTTTCTCGTCGACTAGATGGAAGATGGCACTCTTGGACATCCTACTGAATAAGCCACGGGAGCCGAATGCGTAACTGATGAGCAGGAGGCCGTCGGGCATGTCATCCGCGCCGCGATGCATCCACTGCGGCAACCATCGGTGCTCAACCATCAGCTCAAGAGGCGAGGTGCTCTTGTACCGTATTGAGCATTCTGCAATCGCCACAAATTTATCAAAGCTGATATCCCGCGGTACTTCCCCGTTATGCATGTGGGCCGCGTGCAGAAGGGTGGAGAGCGATTCCAGGTGATTCGTTTCTCTTTGGGGCATACGGTATAGCCAGGCCGCTGTCCCGCTGTCAAAGTAATACTTGGTTCGCGGCGGGGGCAGCTGTGCGGTGATGTCTTCAGCTTCGTGCAGTTGTACGCTGCTCGCGTGACCGGAAAACATGTGTGCAAATATAGGCGATGTCTCAGCCAGCATGTGAGATGAAACCCGGAATCGCAAAACCGGATCGTTGGGCGAGCAGCCAGCGTGGTGGTTTGCAAATTCTAGAACTGCGTCTCCACGCTCCGAGATGATGATTTCACGAACTTCTCGCGAAGGCGAGATAGCTGATTGAGCTGTCTGGAGAATTTGTCGAACGACAGTCAGCTCCTGCTTGGCCTTTTCGAAGTTTCTAAATCGAATTTCATATCTTGGAAACTAAAGAAGATTAAGATAATGGTCAGAATGAACAGTAGTGACTAGACTTACGAATTGGGGGTCCGGGGCCAATACTCGGGTGACAGAAGCATTGCGCATGCGTGTGATTGCATCTCGTCGAAATCGTTTATTGTCAAATAGGGCTTCAATCATGTCAGGCGATGCATCTTTCTCGTACGTCTTATAGGTCTCCGCCAGGCTGGTTTGAAAGGCGTCAACGAGTAACTCAACGGAGGCGTGCCAGTCGCGAATGGGGCCAATCCACAGTTCAGCGCCGTGTATTCCAAGGCGATTAACGCCATTTGCGGAAACAACATCGACGAGGCTCCTCCCGCTGAATGAACTTCGATTGTCACGTTGGCCGGGGCTGAGCGGTGACTCGATATATGAATCTTGACGCTGGAGCGGTTCGTGAGCGCTGGGGGAGCCACGAAGAGGTTTGAGCTCCTCTTGCATGATGCTGAGGCACAACGAGTTGCCGCGGTCCTTCACTTTAATGAACTCGTTATACGTGTGATCGATTTGGCTCGGAGTAATGGGTGAGGGGCGCAGGCGTTGACAGAGAGAATGCAGCTCGCGGCCATGGCAGTCGGGTTCATATAACGAGGCCGAGTCGGTTTGTTGCAACGTGTGAGTATCGGCAAGATCGTATTCACTGTGTGTCGTGATTGGTTTGTTGTGCTAGAGAATGTCAGTGCTGGACGGAGAGCCAAGGTGAGAACCTTTCGCGGAGTGCGTCGAGGTGTGCGGGGTGGCCCGTGAGGACATACCGACGATGAGGGATGCTCCTTGACAGAGCCCTTGCGCCGTATTTTAACAAGGGCCGAAAGGGAGCCTAGACGCGAAGGCCTGGAGGAATGCGGCGCGGAAGCATCGCCACTGTCGCTGTTTGTTCTCGGCTTCGCCATGGGGGGCATGTGGCACCTCCGTTAAAGAAGCCGAAAGTGTGTATTGAAGTCGGCGTCAGGTGGCCACAAGGGTTCAAGCAAGTGCAGTGTGCATCGACGCTCAACATGCAGCGATAGGGCATGGCTTTCTATCCTCTATGTTGCCATAAGTGAGAGGGGAAAGGGGTTCAACAGGAAAGTTGCAGAGGCACCCGAAGCTTGGCGGATGAAAGATCGGTCGTCAGCCTCGCTCGTTCTTAGCGGGCGACTGGGCCACAGCCGCAGCCTGCGAGTTGTGCGGGTGGTTCGACGCAAGAAGCTTTGTCGTTTGCCTTGTTCAGCGCCTTGTTATGCGCTTCTTTTTCGGGGTCCAACACAGCTTTTTCAGCGCTTGGGAAGACTGCGAGTGGCAATGTCTAGTAAAGGGAAGGGTTACAACGGAGATCGACGGCGCGGAGTTGGTGCAACGGGGTGGTGCGACGCAGGCAGGCCCAACGTCCCGCTATACAAACGGGTTGAGAGGAAGCTCCGTACGCCGTGTAAGGGCAGAAATTACAGGCGAGCAAGCGAGGCGACAAAGACGACGCAAATAAGGGGAGAGGAGGGAAATGATGACCGTGCAGTCAGTTGGGAAATAAGCCTGCCTGTTGAAATGGGATGGATGTAAGGTCAGAAATCGGAGTTTTGTGGAGGAACGAGACCAGACCAGACCAGCCCAGCGATCATCGGGACGACAGAATGTGGGGGAAGCACTGCCAGCAGCGACAAGGATAGAAGACAAAAGAAGAATGGTGGCCTTCCGGTCATAAAACTGAGCAGTCCATTAAAGTCTACTGCATTAGCCCGTTGTGAATTTATTCTATTTTTTTTTTTTCTTTTTACTTTGCTGCTCTCAGGAACCCATCAACAAATTTGGCCGATGCCCTTCTCTGCATGGGCCACTGCTACGGATAGAATGCGGGGGGAACGGCGCCGCTCACGGCCTCCGTGACTTATCAGGACGTCAATGTCTAGGCGGGTTCAAGCACGGGGGCTAAAAAGAAGGAGAGACCAGGCACGTTTTGTCCGCCTTTCAATATTACTCAATGGGCGCAGCAATTCTCCAAAAATAGACGCTCTTCCTGCAGCACATCGCACGGCTTGTCAGCTGCTGCACTGCCTTAGTATGCCGACCAAGTTTCAACGTCTCCTCACATCCTGCTGCCTAACCTCTTCATCTGTACCTATGGAGTAATGACTTCCAACAGGGCTGTTGTCAAAATACTGCAGCCTGCAATACGATGCCAGCTATACTCTACATCACACTCTCTCGGCCAGCCGCCCGCGTCATTCAATTACCCCTGCCGCTTTTTTTTAAAAAAAAAAAAGAAAAGAAAAAAAAAAAACTCTACAGCGTGCCACACACCTACAGCATTCTCGTCTCCAGTTGCATCCAGCGGATCTTTGGATCAATGTTTCTTGTTTCTGCTACTTCATATCTCTGCTGGAGGCTTCTCCTTCTTCTGCAAATATCCTTCTATGCCGCTTTGCACAAGGCGCGTACAGACAACTCGTGAGTCGTCTCGGCCAATGTGTATGTGCCTGAATCCCCGCTTGCTCATCTTTTCTTCAGAAAATGTAGTTCCAATAACAAACGCCTATCCCCCATATAACTGAGCGCCAGTTCCTTTGCCTAATCTACCAGCTTCCTTCCGGTTTCATGGGCCCCCCTGCCACTCGTATGTGCAAAAGATGTCGTGCTAATCCTGTCAAATGCATGGTCTTTGCAACTCCGTTTCAACAAACAAAAAAAATGAAATAAAACCAATGTCCAAGTTCGCATGACATATCAACCTCTCGTCAGCTTCATAATGTAAAATCAAACACTTGTTGGCATCGAAATATGCCATGTACAACGACGACAATGTATTACCGTAGACCGTGGTGAAGTCCAACATTCCCCCACCTCACAATCAGCCCCCTTTGCGCTCCGATTCATGCTTGGGCGGCTGCTCGCTTGACACATTCAGCCCACTCGGGGCCTTCTTCCGCCTCCCAGCTTTCTGCCAGCCACCATCGTTTTCGCTCTTTGCGCCGCGGACGTGTCCATTTTCCCGCGGCGGGTTGGATCTCTGAGCCGCTGGGTTCGGCTTCAGGCTCTTGCCTTTCTGGCTTTCCTGCCCTGCCGGGTGCTTGTCCGTCACTGGAGACTTTTTTGCATCAGTTCCCCCACCATGCCTCGGCCGTAGTGGCATATCGTGCGCAGCGCCACTGTCACTCTTCCTGTGCATGGTAGGGGACGGAGTTCGAGTCTCGTACACGGGAGAGAGATGTGCCATATCCATCATCGGAGCCTTGTTAAGCCGGTTGTCTCCTATAGCCAAGTCCAAGGGGGCAATAAGCCCGCTTGAGGTGTTTCTTGATGACACTCGTTGTCGCCCTGATACCTTGGATGCAGCCGCCGAATTCGCGTTGGGTCCCGAGGCATGCAACTTACCGTCCTGCGGCAGGCTGGCAAAGCCTGGGTAGTACGGATGCATCGACGCAATTCTCTCTCTAAAGGAGGTATCGTCTGCTGGGGGTAGGGTAGACGACCTGCCTGATCCATTGACAACTGGCGAAAAGTCCTGGAGCAGATTCATCGGAACAGTGCCCATCAATCCTGCGCTTGCCGGATGAGTTCCAAGGTGCAGATTTATGGCGGGTGGCTGAATCTGCAGCGCGTTTTCAAAGCCTAGCCCAATGGGAGGTGCAAACTCTTGATTCGGCACAAACGCAGGGGCATTGTAATTCGCAGCCTTGCCACCTGAACCGTTCACGACAAGTGGTCGTGAGTTGTCCTTGTCTTGGTTGCCAGGAAACGGCGCTGAAGGGAGCGGCGCAGACGATGTACCAATAGAATGTGCCCGTGCATGACCGAGAGGAGATGGCGACCGTGAAGCTCTCCTCATCCTTCTATCGAGAAGCGTCTGGGGCAGTTGGTCCGTGGAGGGTCGGCGCGGACCAGTCCCTGCAGACGCCATATCGCCAAAGGCAATACCTGATGGGACTGTCTGCTGGCTTGCACGCTGCTTGCCTGGGCTAACACTTCGAGCCATGAAAAATCCGCCGGATTGCGCATCGTCCGATGTCGGGGACTCCGTCGTAGCCTTGGGTGTCTCGTCAAAATCCGTGTCGTCGGAAATAAAGCTCGGAATCGCTACTCCGTTTGCGCTCTTCGCATAAAATGATGGACTTGCAGATGGATGCCCTGTCATGCTATATGATGCTGGTAGTTGAGGTGTGGCTTGGGCTTGTGACCGAGACGCAGGCTGTGATTGTGATCTAAGTGAGCTGCTAGAAGCACTGCCAGCCTCTGCAGTCGCTGATCTATGCAGTGAACGCCGGAAATCTTGCGTGGAATGACTTGTAGTCACCGGTGACGAGGGATAAGTGCCATAGCCTTGGGCAACAGGCTGGTAGAATGTATGACCTAGACCCATGTTATACATGGCATAAATTTCAGGTCGAATGGGAGCTGATGTGGGTGCTGTATCGAATGAATTCGTCCTCGAGCGATCTGACGATTGTTGGCCGGAACTTGAGCTACCAGACATTCTCTGCTGCTGTTGGGCCATATTCTGGTGCTGCAAGAAAACAGGCGAGTTGGCCAGAATATGATACTGCTGATGATATGCCATCTGGGAGACCAAATCTTGCTGGGTATATTGGAACGGGAACTGTGCGTTTTGGTACCATGACAAATCCTGCGCCATATTGACAGGGGGGATAAACATGGTGTTGTCGTACGTCGCCGGGATGCTTGACGAGGCGCGTCTGTTAGAGCCACCACCGCCGCGAAAGTTGTTATTGTGGCGATTTCCTCTATGATTGCCACGACCACCTCGGCCGGAATGCGATTGTGAAGAGCTTCGCAGGAGTACAGGGCGAGGCTGGGGAGCAGGTCGAGACCACACGCGCTCCTCCTCCTTAGGAAAGACAAACTGTTCGCATGCTTCAGGCAGCTTTCCTTGAGAAATAAGGTCGAATGCTCGTCGAAGCTCAAGATGGAGCCCACGAAATGAAAACTCATCGGCGGTGTTACCCAAATTGCGTGAGGTATTGAACGGCTCCTCTACACAGAGTTGGTTGTTGAGGGAGTAGTTCCATTTCTTATCCGATTTCGTCAGGAGTCGACCGAGTCTCACGGATAGGACGTGTTTATCGTAATCAAATTCGTGTGCATAAAATCGAAAAAACTGGAAAAGTAATTCGGCTTCGGATGATTTGTTCTTGTTTCCGTACCCCTTGATTTTCTTCATGTTGTCGGCAAAGTCACCAACGGAGCCGTCGGGCTTTTTTAGCTTGTATGGTAACTGGTGCAGGGCGGGCAGCACAGCAGGGTTGCGAAGCTGTAGGAAGGCAATAATCAAGCATATCCAAGTATATGAACTCAGCGTACCACCGAATGCTGTGGCAGGTCAGCGGTTTCCCGGTCCAGTAGCAATAGTAATGTAGACTCACCCGCATCGTTGACTATTCGTCTTCGTGTCCAATATTTGATGATCATGGCCAGTTTTCGTACTCGAGGGTCTGCCTCAACATACGTGCGCACCATTCGAGTGTTTTCGAGCGCAACGGTATTGTTGACATTCATATCGCAGGCAAGGCCCAGCTCTGGGTCCCAAATCTTGACAATCGGTACCTTGGCGGCAGAGATGCAAACAACTTTTTCCATCCCTCCTACATGAGGTTAGACCGGAGCCTGGTCCAAACGTTGGGAATTACACTTACGTTGAGCAAGCAGATCAGCAATCATGCAGACGCCTTCTAGCTCGCGCCAAGGTGTGGTGATGCAAATATCAACTGTTGACGTTAGTGGTTTTGCGTAGAACACGAGGTTGGTGGGAGGTGTACCATCGGAGGAATCTGAGCAGAGTAGATTGCCAGAAGAGCCAAACAGGTGCACATTGATATCATGGCCTGGCCATTCATCGTTAAAGATCTTCTCGAGCTTCCGAACCAATCGTTTTCGATTCTCTTCGACTTGTTCGGTGGGGAGGAGCTTATCATAGATCTCATTCATGTCCTTGGTCAGCCTTTCTTCCTCATCGTCACCCAGCTTAGGGGCCACAGTGCGCATATCGAGCTTCTCAAGACGCTCGCCGCCGACGGAGTATGGTATTCTCCTTCTGGAGTTTATCTGAGCAGTCTCATACTTGCAACCACCGAGACGTGGCGGCAGGGGACGCAGGGAGGGTAGTGTGCTATTCGTTTCCGAATATGCAGAACGGGGTGAATGGTTTGTGCCGGCATTCGGAGAAGGATCGCGGGATTCGAAAGAAAATTGTCTCGCATGCTGGTGCGGCGTGGACGGGACGGAACTCGAATGTGCCTGGGCGTGAGGCGATGTGGAGAGACCGGCAGCTCGCTGCGCCCAATTTTTGGACGAGTCGGCGACTGGCCTGGCAGGCATCTTGGCCGGAGTGTCTTTGGGGGTTATAACCAAACGGTTCTTGTCAGCGTTCTGGCTTGATCGGTTCCCATTTCCCGGTGTCGTGGTCAACTTGGCAGGCGTATGTTCCTTGAGCGATGCCCTACTAGAGGTACGCGATCTGGGCGCGGCCTGAACGGGAGGCGAGGTGACAACGGGAGGGAGTGGCGGCGTCTGCAGGCCACCACCCCTCGTGGGCGAGATGAGCTTGTTGTAGTGGAGAAGTTGTGCGTGGTATATAGTCGACTGCTGAGGGATCCAAAGCGGTAGGAACTCGAGGTGAGGGAAGGAGACGGTCTGAGCAGCCGAGGATTCCTGTGGTTGATCTGCGATGCTAGAGGTTGATGGCGCAGCGGCCGCGGTGCTCCAAACCTGGGTGGGATAAGACTGTTTGGATTCGGACGCCGACGTCCGGGTATCCATGAAGAATGCAGGCCTCGGTTGAGTCGTTCGCAAAGAGCAGCGGCAGGTGGCGAGCAGCTACCAGTAGAGAAGCGTCAAGGCTGTCCGAAGGTACGGACGAGGCTGCGAGATGCAAATTGATCGCTTGATGCCAATGGAGTAGTGCGGCGGCGAGCGAGGCGTGGTGCATTTATCAGTACGTGGCGTCGGAGTGGCGAATGAAGTCTCGTCGAGAATAGCGGCAAGGTGGCAATAGCAGGGCAGAGGGCTGGTAGACCAGGGCGTGATCGAGGGGTCCCGCCTCGAAACTCGGCCACGAAAGGGATAACTGTAGGCTATAGTGAACAAGGCGAGGGCTGCACAGCGGCCTGGGTCATCGAATTCGGGGAGGCGCCGAGACCAGCGGCTGGTGACGGGCGGCTGGGAGGCAGAGAATGAGTGAGGGAGGCGGCGAGTCGAGGACCAACGGGTATCGCGGCGGGCGAGTCAAAAGGGGGTTCACCCGGAGGGTCCCAGCCAGACGGCGCCAGGATGTTGTAGTCGAACGGCGAGCGCTAACCTGGTGAAATGATAACCGCTGCAGCCAGATAAAAAAATGGCCGTGTGAAAGATGTCGGATGGACGGACGGGCAGACGGACGGCAGGTGTTGTCGAGGAAGAGTGAAGAGTCGTCAGAGACGCCGGTCCAGTATGGAGGGTCTCGAAAAGCAGAGGTCAGGACTGGGAGTGGTTAAAGTGTGCGGAAGCAGGTGGTTGTTGTGGTCCAGTCCAACCAGATTGTGTGGTGCTGTTGCCGGTATAAACTGGGGACTGGTTGTCTGGACCAGCCAGGTCAGATTCATTGACTGACAGACCTGAATCCTGAATGGAGAGCAGTGGCGGCGAGACAGGCTCAGCAATGCACCACCAGCAGTGCTACAATGCCACGATGCATCCACTAATGATGAGCCACGGAAGCCCCAAGTCCACAATAGTATTAGTACCGGGAAGTAGTACGGAGTACCAGGTATGGTAGCAAGGAGTCTGAAAGGGAACGTGAATTAATTACCTGCCTTGTTAGGTCATCATGTACATAATCAGCCAAGATATTGCAGCATAACCATGGGTAACTAGCATGGTAGGCAGTACCTGTGGTGCAATGGCATCAAGTTGTGGTCGGCATGACTCTTACAGTCAAAACGGGGAGATGTGCCTGGAAGCCTTGTGCCCTTACAGCCTGCAGCCCCTCGCAGCCTGCCCGCCTGCCTGCCACGTTGGACTGTTTGCTCGTCAATGCCAAAACCCCCACTCGCCTACCACTGGCGGGTTGGCTGGCTCAGCCAGGCTATATTCGCTATATTCTGTACTCCGTAAACACGTACATACATACTTTCTGTACGGATGCTGGTCCTGCAATGGCTCACAGGTAATGATACGAGGTGCGCCGCCTCCTGCGCGTTTCCAGTCGGTGGGTGGTGCAGTCTCTGGTGGGAATTCTCCCAGCTGCCAAGTTGTCTTGCCGCCTGCTGACAAGCGTGGACAAATATGGTAACTTGTACCTGCCTGCACCTGCCTGCAAGTACCTTGATGCTTATGCTGCCGTGTTGTGCAGACAACACAGTCCTCATGCGCATCACCCGAGCCACTACCTCCTTACCTTGCGTGCGTCTTCTTATCCTCCTTCTTCTTCTTTTCAGCTGCAGTCGCTTTCTCTGCGTCGCACGTCCGGCCCATGCTCAAGACAAGTGCCTCTACCCAAACCGCTCAGTACTAAGCAGCAACCTTATTGCAGCGAGCTCCGAAACGAAGGTTATTGAAGCACGGAACATTTGCGCCACGCCCCGACGGTCCTCGCAGCCATCCTCTCCTGAGCTACCTCACCTTCCGTCAAAGTGTATCAAAAAGCAGTTACGGTGGCAGTCCCCTTGACCACCTCGTCAGCCCGCCTTGACAACTTCTTCACCTCTCGGCCTTGTTCCTTCCGCCCCACCTGTATGCGGGAGCACCTCCCTCCATATATACCAGTTGCCCTCATTCACCCGCAGCCCACCACGTACCTACTGTGTGGGGATACAGTCGCCAGCTAAAGGCCATACTGTGGAGAGCAGCCCCTTGTTCTCCTCCATAACTAAGAGACAGTGCACAGTGTGGCAACTGGCTGGAAGAGCACAAGCACACAGGCGCCTCGCTTTGATAGCACCATGGCAACTGCGCTGTCAAACCATCTTGTGGTTGCACATCGCCTTGTACTTGAAGCAAGAACAATATTAGCACATGGCATACTGGTAAGTCGCCTATTTTTAGGCCCCCCATCTGTATGCACTGGTAACGCCGCGCCCGCCCGGACCGCGGGTTAACATCCAACCGGTCGGTAGCTAAAACGACGTTGCGACCAGCAGGCAAAGAAAGCCTGGCGAGGAGAGGCCACAAAGCGCGTCATTGTTCCTCGCAACACTCTTCGGACCCTCGATCTAGGTCATTCTGCTCGTGTGGAACACTGGGAGGGCAAGGTAAGGCAAAGTTGTCGAGGTCCCCTGCACAAAGCGGCACAGACTGGTCCAGACTCTAAATTACATTCTAGGTAAGCTCCCGCAGCTCCAAAAACACTCACCACGTCACTATAAGGAAGCCCCGATCGTCCAGTCACCCGTCTCATCTGCAGAAAAGCTCCCGGTCGCAGATGTCGCTAGTCAGGCTAATGTGGCAGCGACCAGGAATCCCCGCCATCTGCTCATCTCCTGCAAATTGGCGCAACTTCCTGTGCTCCCATACCTCGCACGGGCCAGTTCAGTAATCTCTCGGGGGGCAACTCACCTCAACCACGCCGCTCTGGCACTTCGCCCACAGAATATCCGTCTCTTTTCCTTTTCTGTTTGGAAGAAAGGCAACACAGTGGAGAGTGGAGAAGCGGCTTGTTCAGCAGGCGACATGCAGCAGCACTGAAATCTAATAACTCTGGATCAACGACGAGTATCTGCCCCTCGTAATCTCCAAAAAGCAGGGGTAGTGCGATAGTATATTACGAAGTACTATCGCTGAATAACCCCGATGATATTTCCGTCATGTTGAGTTGCTCGACACTCTTACATCTCAGTGTACGCATTCAAGGCCAGCTGCCCTCCCAGATGCGCATACAACACATTACCGGACGAAATCTCTCCCTTTCTTATCAAATCCATCATACCTGCGAGGCTCTTGCCTTCGTATACCGGGTCGGTGATGAAGGCCTCGGTCTGAGCGCCAAACTTTATAGCCGCAATGGTCGTCTCGTCGGGAATCCCATATATGCCAGCATTGTACCGCTCGTCGAGGATAATGTCAGCATCCGTAATATCGTCCTCGCTCAGCCCAATCTTGGCCGCCGTAAACTTTGCAATGCGCAGCACCTGGTCAAACGTCTGTCGCGGCTTGCCCGAGGCGTCGATGCCGACGATCCTCCGCGGCGGCGACCCGCGCTTCACCTGGCACAGCTTGAAGCCCGCCACCATGCCGGCCATGGTCGACCCCGTCACCGCGCAGACGACAACGGTGTCGAAGAAAACGCCCATGGCCCTTTCCTGCGCCTCCACCTCGAACGCCCAGCGCGCGAAGCCCAGCCCGCCGAGCGGGTGGTCCGACGCGCCGGCCGGGATGTAGTACGGCCGGCCACCGGCCGCCTCGATCTCGCGGCGTAGGTCCGCCAGCGTCGTCTTGTGCTCGATGCCAAACGCCGAGGCGTCGAGCCGCACATCGGCGCCCATCAGCCGCGACAGCTGGATGTTGCCGACCTTTTCGTAGCCCGGGTCCTGCCAGTCCACCCAGTGCTCCTGGACCGTGGCGGCCTTGAGCCCCAGCAGGGCGGCCACCGCGGAGACCTGCCGGGTGTGGTTGGACTGGATGCCGCCGATGGACACGAAGGTGTCGCAGCCCTGCGCCAGAGCCTCAGCTGCGAGATACCTAGATGTCGTCGGTTAGTGGCAGTGATATCACGTTCATTGGCGGGAGATTTTGCACATACTCCAGCTTTCGCGTTTTATTGCCGCCGTAGGCGAAGCCGGAATTGCAGTCTTCCC
Source organism: Cordyceps fumosorosea ARSEF 2679 (assembly GCF_001636725.1). Taxonomy (NCBI): domain Eukaryota; kingdom Fungi; phylum Ascomycota; class Sordariomycetes; order Hypocreales; family Cordycipitaceae; genus Cordyceps; species Cordyceps fumosorosea. The sequence goes on along the minus strand of NW_017387304.1, from coordinate 397,666 downwards.
GCTTGGCGTAGACCCTGACCTTGCCACCGAGCGCCGCGGATATGCGGGGCAGCGCCTGGATGGGAGATGGCCCAAACAGAAAGTCTTGCTTGGGGATGCTAGCAAATGGTTCAGGTAAATCAAGGGCCATGATGATATTTCTTCGGTTTCTTTTCCCTTTTGATCAAGGTTTCCAGGTTGCCTGTAGGAGAGGGCAACACGGCATGAAGGGCGGCCTGTTGCGGCTTATATAGACTTTGTTGATGCGCCCTCTGTAGTTGGATCTCATATCTGTGCGTGTACACATCACTTCTTGGCATGAGATAAGACTGGGTCATTGTGTTAACAACAGCCTTCGGGGACTACTTTGATTTGTGACGGTGATGGGCTGCACTCCGGTCCGGAGGCCTATGCCGCCAGAAGCCTCTTCTAACCATCCCTCCCTTCCATGGCAAATCTATAACATCCAATGACCAAGACTTCCCAAAGCATGACACCTAGCAAGTCGAGTCCCTCAGACACCGGTCTCGGCGGAGTTGTCTTTGATGCAGGGAGTATGGGGTATGGGGTATGCGATAGTATGGGGTAAGTTGCTAGTGCGATGGACTCAATGTTATTCTCCAGCTCCCCATTAGTTATGTAGAGCCTGAGGCTGAGAAGTCAATTGCAACCATCTCGCTAAGTTCTGTATGGGGTTTCAGAAGAAAATCGGTTCAGGAGTAATTTAACATGCTGTCGGCATGTCGTAGTTGCGAGAGAACTGTGAGAAAGGGAGTTGGTTCTCTTGACATGGGGACAAGTTACTGCTAGGTAGTTAATACGCCCACACTATCTCCGGGGCATTTCCATCATCGATAAGTATCAATATCTGACTATTATAACCAATTCAAATACTACCCCCAATAAAAACTCCCCTCTGTTACACAGTTGCTAAACATCGCCTGTTGACCAAAATAGCCTCCTCACCCATGTCGGTACCTTGGTATTTACCACTATTTTATTTAGCACCACCAAAGACCGGGCTAGGGTTAGCGGTCAATTCAAGGGATGGGAAGCTTTCATTAGTGCCGTTTGTTACTGAAAGAACGACGTGACGTCGTTCACCTTCTTTTGCTTCCCCTCATGTCCGAGCTTTCCCTCAATATTTTAAACAACATTAGACAGGTTTGCTCTGCCACCCCTCCTGGCCTTACCATCAGCATGCGCGTCGTCTAATCTTTTATCTCCGTTTTGCGCCGCCCACAATCACGAGCTTTTTTTTTTATCACCCTTGTGTTTGGGTTGCCCTCGGCTCATCGCGTGCCCCCGTTCGGCCGACCGAACGGTTTTCTTCCCGCCCTTTCACGTCCAGCCCCCCCCCCTCTCGACGCCCGCCTTGTTCTTGTTTGAGTAGCAAAAAAAAAAGAAAGCGATACCGAAAACTTGCCCCGTTGGCCCGGGCTGTGATAGACGCCCTGCATATAGATAAAGAAAGGAAAGGAAACAAGGGCAGGGCAACGATGACCGTCACGTCGCGGGCCGTGCTGAAGCGTCGCACGAGCTCCTCCGGCTCGTTTCACGCTGGCGCGCCGATCCCCGGCGTCATGGGCGGTCGCCGCTCGTCCGTGCACAGATATCAGACGTTTCCGACGGAGCCGCCGCCCGGCACGCCCATCGCCGCCATCCCGGGCTCCCCCCCGCCCGCCTCACCGTCGTCGTCACGCCCCAGTTCCGTCGCCTCGCTGCCCTCTTCGCCGACTTCCTCCGAGAACGACGACTACGACCGCGGCCAAACCGGCGAGGAGGAGGGCGGTGGCGGCACGCCGCTGCCCGTGCGCCAGCTCCTGCTGCTCGCCTACCTGTCGCTGTGCGAGCAGACGGCGCTCAACTCGCTCGCGCCGTACCTGCCCGAGATGGTCGCCTCGATGCCCGGCCTGGACAGCGGCCGGACAGGCTTCTACATCGGCGTTGTCGCCAGCGCCTTCGCCCTCGCGCAGCTCTCCACCAACTTCGCCTGGGGCTACTCGTCGGACCTGATCGGGCGCAAGCCCGTGCTGCTCGCCGGCACGCTTGCGCTGGCGGCCTGCTTCGGCGCGTTCGGCCTGTGCACGCAGTACTGGCAGGTCGTCCTGGTGCAGGTGCTGATGGGGATGCTCAACGGCAACGCCGCGTGCGTGCCGACGGTGCTCGGCGAGGTCACGGACCGCTCCAACCAGAGCCGCGCCTTCGCCTACCTCCCTATCATCTATTCCCTCGGCGGCATCACCGGCCCCGCCGTCGGCGGCTTCCTGGTCGGCCGCCTCGCCCCGGACACCTTCCCCTACCTGGCGCCCAACCTGGTCAGCGCCGCCATGCTCGTCACCGGCTTCCTCGCCGTGCTGCTGTGGTTCGAGGAGACGCTAGACGAGGACGCACGCGGGCCTGGTAAGCCCAAGTGGCTGCGCCGGCTCGCCAGCTGGTTCGGAAAAAAAGACGAACCGAACCGGCGGCACTCGTGGAGCGCGCGATGGCCGACGCGCGACCAGCAGCGGCAGCCCCTGCTCGACGTGGACTCAGCCTCGTCCTCGGACGAGGCTGAGGTGGACGTTCCAAACGGCTACGACGATGACAACAAGCCCGAGCAGGCCGAGCCGGGCATCTGGAAGGAGATCGTCAACCCCACTACCGTCCTGCTTCTGGCCACGTACCTCGTCTTCCAGCTCTCCAACATTAGCTTCAACTCGCTGTACCCGGTCTTCGCGGCCGCACCGGCCCCCACCGGCCGCGAGCTCGGGCCCGGCAAGATCGGCGCCTTCCTGAGCGCCGCGGGCGTCACCACCATCGCCTTCCAGGCCTTCGTGTACCGGCACCTGCGGAGCCGGATGGGCAGCCTGGGCACCTACCGGTACGCGCTGTTCGGCCTCGCGGTGAGCATGATCCTGATGCCCTGGGTGGGCTACGCGGACGACGAGCCTCTCTTCGGGGTCGGTAGCGGCGAGCTGTGGCTGTACGCCGAGCTCTGCGCGGTGCTCATCTTCAAGAACATCTGCGCCGTCGGCGGCCTCTCCAGCGTCATGCTCTTGGTGAGCAGTTTCCCATTCTCAAGGCGGCGCGTCATTGCAGAAGACTAACCCGCTGTGCACCGCAGATCACCAACTCGGCACCGTCGCATGCCAGCCTCGGCACGCTCAACGGCCTCGCGCAGACCCTCTCGGCGCTCGGGCGCAGCGTCGGACCCGTCGTCTCCGGCGGGCTGTTCACCCTCTCCGTGGGCATCCGACCCAAGGGCGAGGCGCTCGCGTGGACCGTCTTCGGAGGCCTCGCGCTTCTCGGGTTCGTCGCGGCGCTCTTCGTCCGCGGCGACGGCCTGGAGAGCGAGGAGTGGGAGGAGGAGCACGGCTCCTCGCCAGAGGCGGAGGAGGCGTAATGCTTGCATTTCATCATGAAGAGAGGAGGAGGGATGAAAAATTTGGAAGCGTATTGCATATGGCATTTTTTTTTTCGTTGAAGCGTTGCTTGGGCCGTTGAGTTGGGAAGAAGCGCGGCATCTTTATTGATTGATCCATCATCTACACATGGCGCTTTTCATGGGAATGGAGGGGGAGTTTACTTACGACATCATGCTGCATTAGAATACCATAACAGTCTCCGATATGAAAAGATACACTTTTTCTTCATCTGGGCACCAGACAACATGACGGTCCATCTGCGATCCCAGTCTGTTAAGTCGTTACCAACAGTCAAGGACATTCAGCACATCTCAAGACGTTGCTTTGTAGCGTATGTCGATCATATATTCTAATCTATCGTTCATCGTTATCGTATATAAAGAGCAGTTTTATCTAGCACATCTCAAATGCAAATTCTATAATGTCCGTCTTGAGTGCATCGCGCCAAGCAATGAGATAATGTCGCAGAGTAGTAAAAGAAGAGCAAATCTAAGACCAGATCAAGCACAGCCAACGCCCGTCGTCCCAGAACAATTTGTCACCGTAAAGCCAACGCCGAAACCTTTTCCTACGCCAAATCATTCAATACCACGCCGGCGCCACGGGCCAATGCTTGAGCAGGACCGCGACCGCCAGCGTCCACTCGCGGGCAAAGCACGCGCTCAGCCGGAGCACCTCGTCATCGGTCGGCACCCTTCCTCCCCACATGCAGGGCTTGCGCGCCTCGACGACTGCATAGGCGGCCACCAGTCCGTCGTCGCGGATGCGGGTGAGGCAGAGCCAGGCCAGGTTCCAGGAGCGGTTGCTGCGCGGGTCCTCACGCACGCGGCGGTGCGCCTCGCGCACCAGCTCGGCGCTGGCCGGGTAGCCGCGGGTGAGACCGCGCAGCTCGCCGAGCAGCTGCTGGCTGTCGACGACGTAGTGCACCCAGGCGCGCGTCATGGGGCCCTGGAAGGCGCGCGCGTCGTCGGGGCTCGCGCACGCGGCGGCCGCGCGCTCGATCCGGCACAGCTCGGTGATGGTGTTGACGCGGTGGTGGGTGAGCGCGTCGAGGAGCTGCTGGACGTTGGGCGGTGGTGGGCGGTGGCGGCGCCGGCGCTGCTGGACGGCGACGGCGGTGTCTTCCTGGAAAGTGAAGGCAGGAGGAGGAGGAGGAGGAGGGGGAGGCGGCGGAGGAGGCATGAAGTTGGCGTCGCTGGAGGTGGAGGGGCTGCGGTGACTGCTGCTTCCCGACGACATGGCTGGCGAGGCCGCGGTGAGGTAGGCGGAGGAGGGATCCTGAAAGGTTGGAGCTGCATCGCCGAAGAACAGAGGCCGCGCGCCCTGAAGCACCATTGCGCGTCGATGCTCAGCGATGCGTGTAAGTTGTTGATGCGGCATTGAGCGTTTTGGAGTGGACTTTTGCACTTTCATGTCTCATGGCACATTTCCTCTCCAGACGGGGAGACGGGGTTTCTTCTCTGTTTTATATAAACTGGTAGCACTGAAATGCGTCACCGGTGTCAATGACCGAAAATAGTCATCAACATGGCATTGAGCCTCGCAGCCTGGCACACAGAGGCCAGCGTGTGACGAGGGCCAAGGTGAGGCCGCGGCGAAGGTGCTATTCGACCAATGAGCGGTGGAACATGACGCGTGAGGTATCAGGAGAAACTCACCGAGACGAGGAATCTTGGGGTTCGGGGCCGTCTCATTGGTCCACGAGGATGCAACAACCAACAATTATCACTCGAGATGGGAATGCCGAACTAAGCCCTGTCCTACGCCGGTGGTGAGACGGATAGCCGCGTCGAAGCCTGGCCTCGTTTCCGGCATCAACGTTTAGACCTCTTGTCGAGTCTCGTTGGCTGACCTGCGCGATGCAGTCAGACGATGAGATGATGGCGAAGCAAGTCGTTGGGGTATGTTGGCTGAGGCAGGCACACTGACTGAATGATGCGATGAGGTTAGCAAGCGATACGAGCATCAGACCAGACACCCAAGACATATATATATATAAACTGAAAAGCGCAGGCGCGCACTGTCCATCCAACGGCGGCTCTTTCTATTCTTTGCCGGCGGCTTCCCAATCGTGCAGCCTGGCATGCTGGCTTTCCGGGTGCATTGCATTGGCGCTGCAGGCAGGCCGCCGAGCGGGCTTACAAGGCTGGGATTTCTTCCAAAGCGGGCAACAGCCATGTTTCTTGTGGCATGTATGGCGCTAGCCAGGATGATGCATGCATGGTGTTTCTATTTCTGTCCCCCCCCCTTCTGTCCCCTCTGTCCCCTCTGTCAGTTATTTTCGCGTGGCAGTGTGTCAGCCGAAAGTTATGTGTGTGTATGTGTGTGTATGTATGTACTGTATGCATGTATGTACTGTATGTGGTGGGTTTATTAGGTAGGGTACCTACCTGTCTGTCTGTGTGCGCCCACCATCCACCACCACCAGAAACCCTTGCAGCATGGCGCTGGCTGCTTAAGCGCCGGGGAGGACCAGCCACTTGGGACGGCAGTGGCTTGCAGAAACAATGAAAATAGAATCAGAGAGTATCCGTATTTTCAACCGACTCAGTTCCTCATTTCGTAGGGGCAGCACAACAAAAGAAAGATTCCAAGTATTTGGTTTGGACGATTCCGGCTCCTCAGCCCCCTCGCCCCGGAGCTTGTCTGGTTACATAGCCTACAGATCGGCAACAGCCCGGCGCGTAGAATGCAGCAAACAGACAGTCGGTAATAAATCCATCACCTTGTCCGTGAAGCGTAAATAGCTGCTAAGATCCATTTTGGAATAGTCGGTACCAGTACTCGGCAACTGTGCTGCTGTGCATGACAATCCCTGCACTGCCAGGTCAGCAACCGACCAGGTGAGACACCTCCCGTCCGGCTTATGCCTTGTAAACGCGACACAGCCACATCCAATGCCACCGATTAAGCGCCAATCTGCCTCGCTGGTTTACGGATAGCGTGAGATTCACCATGTCATGGCACAATCCAAAGAGGAAGAAGAGAAAAAACCTTCATCATTACTCGCTACATCAATAATCATTCACCCCAAGGATCCTGCCCTGGCCTGCCCTGCGTCTCTTCGTCAACATCAACCCCCCCTCCCCCCTAATCACCAAGTACCCGAGAGCTTCAAGTCCCTCGAGCTGGCGCCCACCGAGATGGAAAACTGGCCCTCGGGCATGACCCAGTTTTGCAGTGTCGTGTCCCAGTAGCTCAGGTCCCTCCGCGTCAGGTTGAACTCGACCGATCGCGACTCGCCCAGCGCCAGCAGCACCTTTTCGAAGCCGCGCAGCACCCGCACGGGGAAGCTCACGCCCTTTGTGTCCGGGAACGACACGTATAGTTGGAGCACGGTCTTGCCGCTGACGGCGCCTTCGTTGCCAACGTCGGCGCGGACCGTTACGTGCGTCTCCCAGAGCTCTGGGTGGCCGCCTTCTCCGCCGCCCGCAGCCGACGGCGGCTGCTTGACGTCGTATCCCTTGGGGTAGGTATACTCGCCCGGCTCGATCTCCGCTTCGGATTGAATGTATGGATAGATGTACTTTTTCAGCTTGCGAATCTCGGCTGGGAACATGGCTTCGCTGACATCCGGAATCTTGTCGCCGAGATCCGGTGGGTTCGCTTCGTCGGCGGGTCGGTCTCCTGCCAGCTTTGACTTGGCCTTCACTTCCGTGATTTGCAAATTGCTGTAATTAAAGCTCGTGTAAGACAGTCCGAAGCCGAATTCGAATCGCGGCTTAATGTTAAACTTGTCGAAGTGGCGATAGTCGATGTAGAGCCCTTCCGTAAAGTCCTGCTGTGGCACCAGACCATTCGGGGTATACATGATTTTGCCGCCAGGTCCATAGTCGTCCAGAGATTTTCCAATAGTGTAAGGGAGCTTGCCGCTTGGCGAGACATGACCAAATACGATGTCCAACAAAGCGTTGCCACTTTCCTGCCCTGGTAGATTCGCATAGAGAACGGCTTCAATGCCAGGATGCTCAATCCAGCGCTCCATCACGACAGGCCCAACCGAGTGGATAACCACAATAGTCTTGCCCTTGCCGCCGCCACACCCTTCGGCAACAGCAATGATGAAATCATCTCCCTCCTTCTGCAGAAATAAGTCGTTTCGATCACCTGCGACTGATGTCCACTTGAGATAACCTTCGCCACCGTCAGCGTTGGCAAACACAATGCAAACCTCCATTGCCTGCAGAAGTTCTTTGCTTGGCTTCTTGGCCGATAGCCAAGACGACACATTGACAGCACTTGAGTCAAACGCCTTCCTGAGCGCAGACTCAGGCGTCACGAGGTAAGGGAACTCGACAGCTCCGCTGCCCCATCCAGAGCCGAGTGTCCCTTCATTACAACCTCGATCGTCGCAAAAGTTCGCGCCGAGCCCTGGGCCGGCATCATCTCCAAAAATACCAATATTGGTCTTGCCCTCTCTCTTGCGCGTCGTCTCGGAACGCAGCCCGGAGTGGGCCATTGGGAGGATCCCTGAGTTCTTCAGGAGCACCGTGCCTTCGACTGCGACTTGCTTTGCCAGAGTTGAGTGGTTATGCTGTACATTGACATATTTATTCACTTCCACTCTTTCCTGTGGGGAAGAGCTTCCGTCGCTGAGGAAGCCCATTTTGTGCTTCGTCCAAGACGAGAAGTTGGGGCCGTTTCCGTCAAACCGGGACTTGTCGTCTTGGCCGAGCTGATACCACGAGGCGACAATTCTCATTGTCATATCGTCTAGCCGAGATACTGGTAGAGAGCCATTCAGGACGGCGCGCGATAGGTGCGGCCCCCAAAGTGACTTGCCATCTGTCCAGCCCAATCCATCGCCAGGCATTGACATGTCGAGTCCTGCGAGTGCGCTGGCCACGCCAGATTGCTGGGCAAGCCAATCAGACATGACGAACCCTTGGAAGCCAAGCTCGTCTTTCAGAATCCCGTTCAGTAATTTGGAATTGCCGCATGCGTAGGAGTTATTGACCATGTTGTAGGAGCACATGACACTAGCAACACCAGCCTTGACGGCATTGGCAAAGGGCCACGCGTAAAGCTCGTGCATTGCTCTATCATCAACGTTGGACGACACAGCATGCGGCAGGCCCCAGGCCCATGGCTGACGGAAATGTTCCTGCTCGTTCGCCACAAAGTGTTTGATGGTGGCCATGACTCCTTCGCCTTGAATACCGCGGATCGTCTCTGCCGCCGCAATGCCCTGGAGATATGGATCAGGTCCAAAGCCTTCCCAATTGCGACCACCGGCTGGCATGCGACCCAGCGGGCCGACAGAAGGGCCAAGCAGGACATTGATGCCCTTCTCTCGCGCTTCTTGTCCGTGCGCCTGGCCACGCAGATACATCAGTTCCTTGTTCCAAGTAGCGCCCACTGTTATCCCTGCGGGAAAGGCGGTAGAATTGTCGGCAAATCTGATGCCCAGGGGACCATCTTGCAGCGCCAAGGCCGGGAAGCCAGCGTGAATGGCTGGTCCTGTATTCCCGACCGCGAGTCCCATTGCCCATCCGGTGCCGGTAGTAATGTTAACCTTTTCTGCCAAAGTCATGCTTCCGACCATCTTGGCAGCCTTTGCGTAGCTTTCCGCCCATTGTGAAACGGTCCCTCCTTTGGGAGTGGGATACCATGGAGGTGACCGGCCCTCGGGAGGATTCTGTGTATATTTTCCCCAGCCGAACAATGCGCCGAACACCAAAAGGACCGCCACTACCGAAATAACGATGAGGGTTCTTTTGCGTACGCGCCAGGCGAGCGCCCGGGCGAAGATGTGATCCAGCTCATCCGTGCCTCGGTGCTTCTGTTCGGACGGTTCATCCCGAGTGCCGGCGAGCAAATCCGTGCCGACATCCCCCAGCTCATCCAATTCGATATCAGAGTCCCCGGAGTCATCAGAGATATCATACTGAGGCTTGTTGTGAAGCAATGTGTCCTCGTCGTCTATCTTCGCAGCAGAGGCCATGGCGCCAGTTCAGGCTCTGAGGCGTCGTGCCCCCTGAAGATGCGCTGAGGTGATTTGGAACTGCCTAATGTAACAGATTGCTATGTTTGACGGATAGGAGATGACCAGTTAACGAGGATATGTTATTTTCGGGTATTGCCTTGACGAGATGAGAAGATTGAAGAATTGGTTGTATTGATCAGGGAGTTGGAAGTGATACACTACAGCGCGGGTCAGCTACGGAGTTCTCCACTGCAGGCATGAAGTCTAGAGGCGATGAGTTTCGTCACTCAAAGACCTATCTGCAAGTAAGTATTTTACGTCTTTACCCTCGTTATAATTTTCTTTTAAAATTCTTTCGTTGTTGTCTTCTATTACAGTTACGCCTTTTCCAGTACCCGATATTACTCATGACTTTGGTCTCTATCAATTTGTCTGTATAAGCCGCTACTTCCGCTGACTGCCGGATACTGCGGCGCACTCACCAACTACCAGACCCGGCTAAACTGCGGAGCCTCTCCCTCAGCCATATTCTTCGCCAGCCTGCACCTGCACACCAACTCGTCTTGCCTGCAAACATCGAAATACCGCCAAGATGTCCATGTTTCGCGCGAAGAAGCTCGATTTAGGATGCTTCTACAACATCAGAACAATTCGCGACCATACTAAGCGCAAGGTTTTCGAGCAATTCGAGCCCGAACGGTACGCACGATTCCTAGCAGCCACGGGACCATGATCATACCCGCGACCTGGAAAGGAATAGAAACTAACGGGGGGCCAAATAGACAAGCGCTTCGATATATGATCCGAAACACTACCCTCTCTCCCAGAGTGCGTGCGGAAGCTCAATTACAGCTTGCACAGATGCACTGCTACACTCGACCGACGCAAATTCGCAACCGTTGCATTATGGGCGGCCAGGGCCGTGGTGTTTTGAGCGATTTCAAGATGAGCAGAGTACGTGCAAAGAATTGCTCCCTTGGACTTTAGTCAAATCCTAACAAGATACAGTACCAATTCAGAGTGCAGGCCATTGCTGGAAACCTTCCTGGTGTGAAGCGTGCAAGTTGGTAATTTCGACCTCGAGCTTCGAGCGCGGACGACCATCTTCTTTGTATATTACTATTAGAACTCGCAAGATCATTACGCTGAGTTGCATACTCTTGTACGAATACGTCAAAAATATATTACTATTGAATCAACCTCGGCCTGGTTGGCGATACTGCTGTGTTAGGCACACTTTCAGCCAGTGCCTTCATGCTCGGATGGACGGTAATATTCAATAGATCTCCCACAGTAAAACTACCTTGGAGTCACTCCGCCTTTCTCAAGGAATGGATTTATATGACCTACAGTGGAAGAACATCACGCGCATGTGCGATAGTCAACTCGGTGCCCGATATCCGCGATAATCCTTCACTGTAAAATATAGCGGGGCCTGCAGGCGGCAACGCTACTCACGTAGTGGTGCCTGATCCAACCTCAAATTTATCGCCACTGGTGCTCCATCTGCAACCTCCATCCTCACCTTTCGTACTCTACAACAGCTCTCGAAACCTGTCAAAATGGGAGGTGGCGATCTCAACCTAAAGAAGTCGTTCCACCCAACGCTGCGGCGTAACCAAGCCGCTGTTTACGATGAAGAACAGAAGGCTCTGGCCGAGCGCAAACGTACTCAGCAGCGCATCGATGAAATCAAGGAGGAGCGAGCCAAGGAAGAGCTGCAGCGGCAGCTTGAGGCCGCGGGAGGGAAGAAGAGAGTGGACAGAGTCGACTGGATGTACCAAGGACCTACCGACGGCCAAGCCGGCACGACCGAGGAGATGGAAGCATACCTACTTGGAAAGCGGCGAATCGATAACCTGATCAAAGGCAACGAGCACGAGAAGCTGGAAAAGAATGCCGGACAGGAGACCTTCATGGCCCTGCAGAATGCGAACAGCGCCAGAGATACCGCGGCCAAAATTCGCGACGACCCGCTACTCGCGATCAAGCGTCAAGAACAGGCGGCGTACGAAGCCATGATGAACGACCCTATTCGACGCAAGCAGCTATTAGCCTCCATGGGCAAGGCAGACGATAGCGACAAGAAGCACAGAAGCACACATCGCGGTGATGGACATAAAAGACGACACCGCCGCCACAGTCGGGACCGAGACGGCGATCGCCATCGCGATCATGATCGCTCGCATAGATCCCGACTTCGCTCTCATTCACGATCTCGAAGTCCACGTCGGCGCCGATCAGATTCTCGCGACGACGATAGAGGCGCCAAACGGCCGCGAGATGATTCGGAAGAACGAAGCACTCGACGCTACCGGGACGACCCGGATGATAGAAGATATAGTGCGAGAGACGACTCAAGGAGGCATGAAAGGTCGCCTCGACGAAAGCGTGGTGACTCTGATGCTACGCATGCACGGCGAAAATCTCCTGTCAATGACAGGCCTCGCTATCGCGACTCTTATCACAGGAGGGGAGACCGACCTCAGCACGGTCAAAATGGCGGTAGAAGATTCAACAGCAATGGAGGCAGGCGTGATGGATATCGAAATGGAGGACAGAACAGCAACGGAGAAGACGAATGGGTCAAGGAGGAGGAAAAGGCGCGAAAGTTGGCAACTATGCAAGACGCTGCGAGTGAACTGGATCAAGATCGCAGCGACCGACTAGCAGCGATCGAGGAAAGGGAGCGCCTCGCTCGAGATGCGGATGATAATGCACGGGAGCGCAATGGCGAGAGAGCATTTACGAACGGCCTGCATCGGCGAGCCGGAGATATGGATCTCGGAGCCAGGATGGGGCGCAACAATAAGCATGGGTATCAAAGAGATGATGATTAATGGCAGGCTATCATCCATCACGGTATGGGCATTTGAAGATTGGATAGCGCTTGTATAAAACAAGATTTGTACGCCGAAATTGACAGACAGCATGGACTCATTGTGTACGACCGTTCTGCCACCGCGATGCATCTGCAACGTAATCCGATCTGCTGTGCAATGTGCTGGCATTGGGCTGCAAAAGTGTCTGGTGAATTAGTGGTGATTGGTGGGTCAAACGACATTCGTCAAGCCACCGCAGCTCTCTCGTATTGAAGGTAGCTAGGCTTCCTGCGATACGCTACCGAGGAAGCAGAGGCATATAGATGAAGTTTACGAGTTCTGCTTGTATGCCTGTGAGGGTATTACGACAAAGCTGTAGTCCGATGATACCTGTTAGGAGGTGGACACCGGCTTGAGACGCCTCGCGCCGCCCAAGTGCCCAGTGCCAAGTGGGCACAGAGTACAACCTAAATGCCAGTAATAACTTGAGGTATGAGTCGGCCGCGAATTTTATTAGCTGGTGGAATGGAAGCCCCCCCCCCTGACTTCGAGGCAATACAACCTTGAGCGTTGCCTTTTGCGATCATTGTCGAGAGACCCTCCCTCCACACTCTAGTCCTCCGCCACGCGCGCCTCGATTTGTCCTTGGCCTCAACCTTGCACACTATTTTCCCTCGCCCTCTCCTCGCCTCCTTCTCATCCTAGCACATAACTGAACAATCTGTCAACAGTCCCTTTAACATCCCATTTCGCCTGTCCCCTTCCTTAAGCCCTTGATCTCGGCTTCGCGGCGCGCTGAATTGCATCTGGTCCTCTCGACGACGCATCATCGACATTCGACTTCTGCCGGGAAACGCCACGCCCGCACCCCTCGGACTTTGCATCCTCGCAGCGCTGCTCTCTCGACGCAAAGCCGAAGTAGTCTTGCCTGGTAGTGTGCGATCATTTTTCCGACCCCCTTCCTCGATCGATATTCCGCGACAGTCAACATGCCCCTTTGCGGCGGGTCAAAAAACGTCCAGCGCAAGCTGGTGCTACTGTAGGTGCCCGTCTCCTGGTCGGAGCCAAGCCCAACACCTCCGACGATGGGCGCCCGCGGCAACTAGGCCATGACTAATGGTATTCTTCTAGTGGCGATGGTGCCTGCGGTAAAACGTCCCTGTTGAATGTCTTCACGAGAGGGTATGTGACGACCGTGTCGCGGCGAGCGTCGCACCCATTGACAACGTGGCAGATACTTTCCCACCGTCTACGAGCCCACGGTCTTCGAAAACTACGTTCACGGTACGATTTACGGAAATGCAGGACAATTTTCTGGCACCGACACATGGCTAATGCACATGAGTAGACATCTTTGTCGACAGCGTTCATATTGAGCTGTCCTTGTGGGACACGGCTGGCCAGGAGGAATTCGACCGCCTGCGGTCTCTCTCATATGGTACGCAGCATGCTGCCTAGCTACCTTAGCCGGCACCCGCCTTGTCGCTAACACGTTTTTTTGCAGACGATACCGACCTAATCATGCTCTGCTACTCCGTCGATAGCAAAGACTCGCTCGAAAACGTCGAGTCCAAGTGGGTTGGCGAGATTGCCGACAACTGCGCCGGCGTCAAGCTGGTCCTCGTCGCCCTCAAGTGCGACCTCCGCGAGCAGACCGAAGACGAGGAAACCGAAGAAGCGGGCGCGGCCACCGCCGCCGCCGCCGCCGGCGAGACGGCCGAGCCGCGCGAGAAGAAACCCCTCATCACGTACGAGCAGGGCCTCGAGGTCGCCCGCCGCATAGGGGCCTCGCGCTACCTCGAGTGCTCCGCCATGAAGAACCGCGGCGTCAACGAGGCCTTCACGGAGGCCGCCCGCGTGGCCCTGAGCGTCAAGAAGGAGCGCGAGGAGAGCAAGTGCGTCATCATGTAAAGCCTGTTGACGACATGCTCCTCGACCATCTACCGTACCTGCCCATTGTTATCCTTTGCCGCGTTACGATTCCCGCACCACTCGCCGTTTTCCTCTTTTTGACCGATGTGCTCTGCACAACCTTCCGGCCTCCGCTTTGCAACTCTGCTTCTGCTTCTCGTCGCTCTTTTTCTTCTCTCCATCCCTACACCCCGTCTTTGAACTAATCTATTCGCCCCGCATCTACGTTTCTTGTACATATTCAGCGCAAGCACGGTATCGTGCCGTTATGCGCACCATCGGGTCCTGGGATACAAATCTGACGATTTCGAATTTATTATTTTCTTCTTTTCTTTTCATTTGTTCTTTATCAATGTAATATGCCAAAAAATCTTGGAGCTAGAAAGTGAAAGAGTGGCGGATATCCTTTCTGTCTGGGCGATACAATAGCAAGCCTGTGGATGCTTGGGAGTCTGGGAGACGTGGAAGCATTCCTGGGCTTATATCTCCGATACTAGATGTCATTCATGTGGAACCTTGATCTTTACCCCGTTTCTGTTTTGTTTGTCTTGTTACCGTTTATTTAGATACTCATAAGTTTGTTTTACTGTTTTACTTCCGACTGCGTATTCCTCTAGGTGAGACGTCTACACGAGGTTGCCCAGTCTTGGCCCAAAGCGTTATGTAGCCCAGTACATGCGGGCAGGGATTAGGTCGCGAGGAAGAAGCCAGCGAGACCTCGCAACCTAATACCAAGTTTGGTGTGTGGTAGACGGGCGAGTCGGCACCTGAATATGAAGCTCGCATGAAACTGGATGGCGTAGGGTTACCCGACACTGCGCCTAACACGCCTTCACACGTCATCGGTGCAAAGCTAATAAGAACATGGTTTCTCGAAAAGATGTGCAACCACCCTGAATTCCCCTAATTCTTTGGTACTTTTGCTGTGCTACCGTGGCGCTGATGATCTGGCATGAGTGATGCACCAAACGGGTCCTTCGTGATTGACAGGAAATGGCGGCATTGACGTCACTGGCGTCAGGATCGACCACCCATCCCGCCAAGAGCAAAACAAGTTTCTTGAGCCCAAACAGCGCACAAGACGAAGAAAACAAGGCTATGATTCAAGCCTACGTTCTACAAGAAGGTCCTGTAGGAATAGTATATAATGCGACGTTCCACCGCGATTCGCAAGGCGCAGTAATTTTCATCGCAAGTACTTACAGAGACTACATTTAGCCACAACTACGGTACGACTGTGTCATTGAAGAAACTATCGAGATGCCTTTGTTCCATTCACGACGGGACGAGCCTGTTGAGCCGGTCATCGAAGAGCCCGTAGCCAAAAAGCACGGCCTCTTCCACAGCCGCCGGGACCCGTCCCCAGCGCGAACCGCCTCCACGACGCCGTCCTCTGGCACCGGTCACGATCTCCGCAACCATGGCAGCAATCGAGGCAGCTTCTTCCGGCGCAGCCACGACGACGCCACCACCGCCGTCAACGACGACCCCTCGCCGAAGCGCAGCCCAAGCCTGCTGCACAAGGGCCTCCACCGGATGGGCGTGGGCAGGGACGACGAGCGCGACCTGGACCCGAGCATCCTCCGCGCGCGGGAGCACGTCATGAGCGCCGAGGCGGCGGAGGAGGAGGCGGACCGGGCGCTGGACGCGGCGCGGCGACGGGTGGGCGAGGCGCGGGAGCACGTCCGGCGGCTGGAGGAGGAGACGGCGGAGGATGCGCGGCGGGCGCGGATCAAGCAGCACCACGCGGCCGAGGTTTCGAAGCGCGGCAAGGTTTTGGGACGTAAGTTGCTGTGACTGATGGACAAAGGCCGTGATGGTATTTGGTAAATGCTAATTCGTAATGTTTGTTGATAGGTCATGGTCTCTGACCTGTCGCTTTCGTCGGCCTCTACCCACGGTGTCTGTCCCGTTCGCGCATACCGACATGATAAGCGGGTCTTTGTTTATCAGTCTTTTGAGCAGTAATATTATTGATTTTCGGAAAAGTTTCTCTTTCTTCTCGTCGTGGTATGTGCATACCCTGACGTTGTATAGACAACACTAACAAATGCAAAGAATCAAGAAGATAGAGTGAATGAGAAAAAAATGAGACATGGTGAAGAAAAGAGATGCGAACAATATATCCCTCTCTCCCCTTCTCTTTAACACTATATCTGTGCAACATTCATATTGTAAGCTCAATGTATCGGTGACCGTGTGGGTGAGATCTGGTGCAGGCGGGTGACTGACGAAACAGGAGTGCATTCGAGTGGGCCGAGGGGGCGGTCGCGTGGCGCGAACCGTAACAATGGCTCGGCTATCATATGCCAAATTCCATTCTTTTTGTAGGACAAACGAAATATGACTGCTCCCTCCCGCTCACTTCCCGCTCAATGTCTTGATTACCGTATTGTTTGCCTAGATCTCCGTTCCAGGTCAAGTCCATACTGCCCGCTGCCAAGATAACAAAGGCTCGTACGCTGGCGTGTGCTGGGCCGTTAGAGGCTAGGGCCAGGTACAGGCGGGTCAGGCCCACTACGGCTCGGCCTCTCACTGGTCAGGTCCTCACTGTTCGGCGTCAGACCCCTGGGTAAGCCCCTGAGCGAATTGAGCAGTTGATTGGATTCCTGGCACGATGCAGAAATAGCTGCGCCAAAAGGCCCATTTACTGGTATCTTTGCCCCTGGAAAATGTGCGCCCAAGCAAGGAAAAATCTGTTCATGGCGAGTTTATCAGAAGGGGCAATTCGCACTAGATAGAATTCGGCTAGAACCGGGGTGACGCACCTGCTGACAGTACAATCGAGTTATCACTTCACAGTCACCGTCTGTCTCCTCTCATCCTCGAGACCTTCATTCCCCCAAACGTCGTGCCCCTCCTTGCAGATATTTCAGTAGTCGCCATTGTTCACTCCCTCCTTTGGCCTCGACACTTTCTGCTCTTGCATCGCTCATTACCTACCTCACTCATTCGCACAAACAATCAACTAACTCTATACGCTCTCTCCCGTCTCTTCAGACACTCGCCCCCGCGTGCTCCTCTGCTGGACCAGAGGGCTGTTGGCACGCCTGCTGCTGTTACTCTCCATCCGGTTTTTCTCATTTCACGCGACGCTTTCGGTGCTCTACTCTTTAAAAAATCCAAGATACCCCGTTACAAAGGCTAAGCGCCGCAAATTCTAAATATTCATCATGCGGTTCACCCGCATCGCCGCGGCCGCCACACTGCTTGGCGCAACTGCCGCCCAGGTCCACACGGACTGCCAACCTCTTAACCGTACCGACTGCCCTCCCGACCCGGCCTTTGGCACGAGCCACTTGTTCAACTTTAATGCGACACCGTCCTACGACCTATGGGAAACCACCGTCGGAAGCGTCGACTACAATGCCGATACAGGTGCCGGCTTCTCCGTCAAGAAGCAGGGCGACTCGCCCACCATTCGATCCAAGTTCTACATCTTCTGGGGCCGCTATGAAATCAGCCTCAAGGTTGCTCCCGGCACCGGCATCATCAGCTCCCTCATGCTGCTGAGCGACGACCTGGACGAGATCGATATTGAATTCATGGGCGCCAACGCCACGCAAGTCACCACCAACATCTTCGCCAAGGGCGATGAGGACGACCACTCCTTCGGCAAGGAGCATGTCATGGCTGGTGGCAACCAGGACGATTACCACACCTACATTGTCGACTGGACCAAGGAGAGACTTGAGTGGTCTATCGACGGCAACGTCATCCGCACGCTCGCCTACAACGATGCTAAGAATGGTGACAAGTATCCCCAAACACCCATGCGAATGAACATTGGCATCTGGGCTGGTGGTGATCCCTCGCTCCCAAAGGGCACCATTGAATGGGCCGGCGGCAAGACTGACTATACCAAGGGCCCATACACCATGTTTGTCAAGAGCATCAAGATGGAGGACTACACCAAGGGAGCGAAGGAGTACTCCTACGGAGACAAGACCGGCAGCTATCAAAGCATACAGATTAAGGAGTATGCTATCCATTCCCATGATGCACGCTGAACATTGTTACTGACCACATTTGCAGGGGCAACTCGACCGCCTATAACAACATCAACAAGCCTCCCCCCAAAAGCCCGGTAGATGGCTGGAAGAACCTCTCACCCACCGCCAAGATTGGCATCTACTCAGCCATCGGAGTCGTCTCGGCTCTTGCTCTTGCTACTCTCCTCTACTACTACTTTAGACAGCGTAGACTGGGTGCCGCCGAGGCCCGGCTGGCCGACGAAAAGGACAAAGCCGAGCGTCTTGAACTCGCGCAGTTCCGCAGGGATGGTGTTGACCCTGACAGCTTCCGAGAGCATGGCCATGAATACGGTGAAAAGGCAGCCAACCTGTCTCCTCCGGGCACATCATCTGGCAACCCGTTTAACCACCCCGACGACTCGCGCCCCGGCTCCCGCAACCCGAGCATGCCTACTCTGGCCTTGTCCGCCGGCGCGGCGGGCGCTGCGGCCGGTGGCGTCATGGCGGCCGGCCATGCCCCAAGCCACGCCGCGCCTGGGACGCCAACGTCGCCTCGCGGTGGCTACAACTCGCCCAACGCGCACGCGGGCTTCGACTTCGGTGTCCCGCCCTCGCCCGTGCGCTCGGCAACTGCCGACCCGTACCGCCTCGGCTCGCCGGACCCCCAGCAGGCATACGGCATGAACAGGATGCAGACCCCCATGGGCCAGCCGGGGCAGGCCGGCTACCACGCCAGGCAGAGCCCCGGTCCAATGCAATACGGCCAGCAAAGGACACAAAGCCCCGCCCCCGGCTACAGCGGCGGCAACCAGCCGGCCTACCGTGGCCAGCCTGGCGGAGGCAACCACTGGAACTAGGACGCTTTAAGTCCTGAATATGATTGCTCATTTCTGTCGAAACTATGGCCTCTGGCTAAGCGTTCCGTTTCCTGTTTGGTTTTATATTTCACTTTTGGGATGAAATCCCGATGCGAATTTTGTGTATCCAGGCCGTCATGAGCTCGGTCGTTAGTTGCTGTTGCTGCTCCGTCGTTACCATCGTTCTTTCTGATATTTCATTTCTTACCTGTTCCGCCCGAACAAGGGCAACGACGATTTTCGGCTGTATATTTTACTATTGCTCTCGTAATGGGGATTGATCTTGTTTGCGTTTTCGCTTCTCATTTATTGATTCCCGTCAATTCACTCTACTGCTTCTAATTGCATATTCACATGCGCCATTCGGAACAACAGCGCACCTCCAGCTGCCGAAGGACAAGCGCCCGTACGAAGTAAGGCTTTCATCTGCCGAGGCTCGCCGACCTTTTTATTTGTGGCTGCAGAGAGTCTCGCTCTACCCTTTATTGAGAAGGGCCTAATAATACGACAGTACGATGCAATTATCCCAAAAACGCCGCCTCCTCTTGTGGTTGAAACTTGACAGGGCTTGTTGACTTGCCCGCTGTGGGCCAGCGCTCCGCTGTTTGTTGGCATAAATTGGAAGTGGAACTCTGCAAACTCCCGAGTGGCTAGTATTATGATTGCGCTAATGTTATGGGGCAGTATCGATCGTCCTCCTTCAGATGACAGGTACGTGCTCTCACTCTTGATGGCTGTGACAGCTGCTCGATGAGATGAGCTTTGCGACCGGCCGAGAATACATGTATATGTTAATGTTCGACTGAGAGTAGCATTGAAGAGTCAAGCGCTCCTGGATAATGCAGCGACTGTTGGTTTGAGACAACCCAGTTGCTTCTTTCTGGAATGGTCGGAACAGATTCTTTACCTAACTAGCCTCAGCCCTGGTTCCAGGGGGTGGACTCTCGAGTTCCCACTCGCCGAGATCATGCCACCGGAAAAGATTGGCTCGTCTTCTTGTCTCGCCACGGCAGTGTCGTATTGAACATGGCCTCGAGGATGCTCTTCTGCGCTAGTTAGCCCCGGCAGCTCATTCATCCGAAAATCCTCGTCCCCATGGTTGGGCAGCTCTACTGGGACTCAGCAGCCTGGCGTTGGTCAACCACCTTGCCACCCTCCTCGGAGCAATTTGCACTTGCAGCGTTAGCGTTGCTCTTGTGGCGGGCATCAATATGATTGGCCCCGTTGCTGTCTGCGACTTTGATATTGCCTGTCGATCTACAAAGCCCGACGGTGAGGAGACGGGGGTGGCGAGTGATGAGGGGGGCTTGTGCACCTTGCAGCCGCGCCGATATTCAGAACTTGCTAAGCTGCGAGTAGGACGCCCGTCTTTACGGAAAAGTCTGGGGTCGGGCTCCCATTCCGTTGCCCCGAGATGGATCTCTTATATGGGCCATGGAACTGATGGGGAGAACTTGGTACAAAAGCCGGCGAGGGCCTCGTGCTCCCTATTCTGCATTCTACATCCATTTCCAACCCCACAGGAGAGGAGGCTTGCCAACGGCTGTGTCCCTCGGATCTAGGCAGTTTATTGTTACGACGGACTGCTCGCCATAACACAACTATCACCAGCAGTTCCCCCATATCTTCTGCGCCATGCTCTTCAAAGCGGTGCTCAGCTTGGTCGCCACTGCGGCTTGTGTCGTGTCGGCGGACGCAGACGCGAATGAGCTCACAGGATATGAGTATGTTGTCGTCGGCTCCGGCGCCGGCGGCGGTCCTCTAGCGGCGCGCCTGGCCATGGCCGGCCACAAGACGCTGCTGATCGAGGCCGGTGACGACCAGGGCCAAAGCACCAACTACTCAGTGCCCGCATACTCTGCGTTGGCCTCCGAGGACCCTGCGCTGTCGTGGAACTTCTTTGTCCACCACTACGCCGACGAGCAGCGCCAGGCACGCGACTACAAGACGAGCTATGAGACGCCTGACGGCGGACTATACACGGGCCTCAACCCGCCTGCCGGCTCCAAGATGAAGGGCACTCTGTACCCGCGTACCCAGACCCTCGGAGGGTGCACCGCTCACAACGCCCTGGTCGCCATCTATCCGCACCGCTCCGACTTTGACTACATTGCCCAGCTCACCGGTGACGACTCGTGGCAGGCCAGCAACATGCGCAAGTACTTTGTGCGCATGGAGAACAAGAACTACGGCCTGCCGATCGACTCGGGCCATGGACATGACGGCTGGCTCAGCACCGAGACCACGAAGCTGACGCTGGCGCTAGAGGATCCCCAGCTGCTGAGCATCTACACCGGCGGCGCGTTTGCCTCGGGCAAGATCCTCCCGTCTGTCGGTGACCTGGCGTCCCTGCTTCTCGGCGATGCGAACGCCGATACGGAAGCTCGCGACAAGACCAACTCGTACTATCTAGTGCCCATCTCCTCGAAGAACGGCGCGCGTGTTGGTTCCAGAGACTTTGTCGTCTCTGTGCGAGACGCCAAGGATGCGCATGGCAACAAGAAGTACCCTCTTGATGTGCGCCTAAACTGCCATGTCACAAAGGTCATTATCGATGAGAGCGGCGACAAGCCACGCGCTACAGGTGTCGAATTCCTTGATGGGCAGTACCTCTACAAGGCCAGCCCTCGGTACGGTACCGCCGGCAAGGGAAAGCCTGGTAAAGTCAAGGCCAGTCGCGAGGTCATCATTGCGGGAGGTACATATAACTCGCCGCAAATTCTCAAGCTCAGCGGTATCGGTCCCCGTGAGGAGCTCGAGTCGTTCAAGATCCCCGTCGTGGTCGACCTGCCCGGCGTCGGCGGTAACCTCCAGGACCACTACGAGATCAATGTACAGGGCAAGGCGCCCAAGGACTTTTCAGTCCTCAAGGGCTGCACATTCAACCTGAACGGCCAGCACGATGCTTGCCTGGACCAGTGGGAGAATCCGTTCCTCGGCGACCGCGGCACGCTCGCGACCAACGGCCTGCCGGTGGCCATGTTCCACAAGAGCTCGGCCTCGGAGGACGGCGAATACGACAGCTTCATCTTTGGCGGGCCCGTC
Organism: Cordyceps fumosorosea ARSEF 2679; assembly: GCF_001636725.1. Classification (NCBI taxonomy): domain Eukaryota; kingdom Fungi; phylum Ascomycota; class Sordariomycetes; order Hypocreales; family Cordycipitaceae; genus Cordyceps; species Cordyceps fumosorosea. The sequence goes on along the minus strand of NW_017387304.1, from coordinate 375,745 downwards.
AACTTCCGCGGCTACTTCCCCGGCTACAGCGTCAACATCACCGCGGACCACGACTGGTTCACGTGGGCGATCCTCAAGGCGCACCCGCGCAACAATGCGGGAACAGTGCGGCTACGCTCCGCCGACCCGCTGGACGTGCCCGAGATCACGTACAACTACTTCGACACGGGCGTCGGGGACCACGCCAAGGACCTGCAGTCGCTGTACGAGGCGGTGGGTGTGGCGCGCCAGGCGCTCGCCCACCAGGTCGTGGGGGTGCGCGAGGTGCTGCCGGGCAAGGAGGTCACGAGCCAGGCGGACATTGAGCAGTACGCCAAGGACACGGCCTGGGGACACCACGCGTCGTGCACCTGCCCGATCGGGGCGGACGGCGACAAGATGGCGGTGCTAGACTCGAGCTTCCGCGTGCGCGGCGTGGACGGGCTGCGCGTGGTGGATGCCTCGGTGTATCCGCGCATCCCGGGCACCTTTACGGCAGTGTCGACGTACATGGTAGGCGAGAAGGCGGCTGATGTCATTCTCAGCCAGATTCAGCAGTGAGATGTCTACGCTCATGGTGGGAGAGATGGCGAATGATGTCCTCGGCCAGATTCAGCAGTGAGATGTCTACGTTAATGGTGGGAGAGAAGGCGAATGATGTGAGGTGTCTTGATGTGACGGCCGGTTAATTGCTCTGCACATAATAATGTATACTGCTAATTTTTCAACATTTCAAGCGATGGGTGCCAATATGGTTCTGACAACACAGGTTATATGTACTATGTACTGTGGCAAACTATTGATCATAAAATCTCAAAAATCCAACTTGAAGAGAAACTTGGCTGACAAGTGGCCTTGCGGCTTGAACTGTCGCATCTCTCTCCGTCCCACCTCAGCCAGAGGGGTTGCCGTTGAAGGCAAGGCGGTTCGAGGTGCCGGCGGGGATGCCACTGAGGACGCCCTGGGTGGACAGGGCGATGATGCGGTCGCAGATGGCGCCGCCCTTGACGCCCTCGAGGCCGGCCAGGTAGGCGGCGAGGCCGGCAATGTGAGGGGTGGCCATGGAGGTGCCGGACATGGAAGCCTAGGGGGGAGGGGTTCGAGTCAGTCCAAGCCAGGCGGCTGAAGAAGGGAGGAAAAGGGGGAAAGAAACTCACGGTGCCACCGCCGGGGGCGAGGGACAGGATGTTGGAACCCGGGGCAAAGATGTCGACGACACGGCCGTAGTTGGAGAAGCTCGCGCGGGCGTCCTGCGCCGTCGTCGCGCCGACCGTGCAGGCGGTCGCCTCGCTCGCCGGCGAGACGTTGGCCGCGTCCTGGTTCTCGTTGCCGGCCGCGACCGCCAGGAACACGCCGCTGCGCACCATGTTCGCCGCCGCCGAGTTGAGGCTCGCCGAGTATCCTCCCCCCAAGCTCATGCTCGCGAGGACGCCCTTGCCGCAGCTCCTGCCCGCCGCATCCGTCCGGACAAAGTCCATGCCCGCGACGATGCCCGAGATGGACCCGGAGCCCTGGTTGTCGAGCACCTTGACGCCGTAGACGCTGGTCTTCTTGGCGACGCCGTAGGTGGTGCTGCCGATGGTGCCGGCGCAGTGGGTGCCGTGGCCGTGGCCGTCGGTGTTCTGGCCGGCAATGTACGACTTGATCTGCTTGGCGCGCCCGCCAAAGTCGGGGTGGCTGGCGTCGACGCCCGTGTCCAGCACGTACACGCAGGTCCCCGCGCCGCCGCTGGTGTCGTAGGTGTAGCCGCTGCCGCCGAGGCGCTTGTGCGAGATGCGCGTGAGGCCCCAGACGGCGTTGGGCTGGGTGGTGAAGCCGGAGAGGCTGATGATGCTGTCCTGCTCAACGTACTCGACCTGCCACGGGTGTTAGCTTTCCGCAGGGCGCATGTGCGTCTTGTCAGGGTTTTCCGGCTTACGTCCGGGTGGTTGCGGAGCTCCTCCACGGCAGAGTCGTCGAGGGTGCCGGCGAAGCCCTTGATCACGTCGGTGTAGACGTGGTCGGCGGCGGCGCCCTCGGTCATGATGTGCATCTGGCCCTCGGCGCCCTCGCGGTACTTGACGATGTACTTGCCGGGGATCGCGGTGGTGCCGGCCTTGGCGGTGAACAGCGGCGCGGGCTCCTCGCGCTTGGCCGTCGGGGCGGCGAGGACGGCGGGCAGGATGGCGATGAGAACAGACAGACGCATTTTGGAAGATGTGTACAGAAGATGTATGAAAGTTGAGCTTTTTTTCAAGTTGGTTCGGGGAGTGGTTGCTTTCGAGTGCTTCTGAAGTGTGAATGTCTCATCCTTCCGGGAGACACCTCGACCTATTTATCGGTTTCGAAGCCCGTGGCCCGTCCGTCCTCGTCAGCAGCATCTTGGTCTTGAACCCATGATCACCAGACTCTCCATCCTTCAACTTTCCGTCTTTCAACGCTTCATACCTTCCTGACAAGGAAGGCGCGAGTCGGTCAGAGTGGTATCCCTCGTCCTTGGTCGCACAAGGTTCTTTTGTCGGAGCAGGGACCCTCCTTTGGCGGAATATTGAAGATATCTCATCCGTTTCTGACAGCTTTCAGCCCGGGTCTTTATCCACAACAGAACCGACGGGGCATATGCTACCTTCTTAAAGCGAACTGGCTTGTGAGTTGTTGTTGCTGACTCCGGACAAGACTGCAGAGCAGCTCTTTCCGTTGGCGGCGAATGGGAAAGCTTTGCGACCATACCGGTGTTCTTGGCAGCCTGGTGTAGAGTGCGTCAAGTTGCATTTACCTGCATTGGTCTCTTTTTACAATTGGTCACATTTCTCACGGATAAAGAGCAACAACGCTCGCATGGCCCGGAGGTCCTGCAATCTTGGGGCTAGCGGGAGCGTAGGCCAACGCATACATGCAGAAAGTCCTTCCGTGAGGCTTCGGGCATGAGTGACGTCCGGCAAAGGTTACATGTGGTATTGGATAGGCTGCTGATTAAATGCCCACCATTCCATGTTAAATGACTCGTCTAAGTGCTATACATCTTGTTGCTGAGCGCGGACGGCGAGTCCAAAACGAGCAAGTGATTTGCAGAGGGGAGTATCTGTGCCACACCTTGTATTAACCTTGACTTTTTTATTTCATGGTTAAAATATCAGGCTTTCTTCTACTTGTCGCCGTCCGTCCCCTCTCTTGTCGTCTGGTGTATTCAGATCCACCACGTGCATCGTCAATGCACCGGAGATTTCGTCCAGGCGAGGCAATGTCCGCGAGTCCGCGAGGGAAGGGGGCTCAACTGATGAACCCGCAGTCTGGTCTGTGCGACGGTCACGGACTCGGTCAATAAACATAGCTTACTTTTCTCGGCCACTACATCTTGTTTTTTTTTTTTTTGTTTTTTTTTGTCCGTCAGCATTGATCCTGCCGTCACGACATCACGTCCCATCGTTTGTGCCTATTCGGGCTGCTCGGTCCATGCCAAGACAGTTGACTGGCACCGGGGAATCCGGGGTGCGCCGTGGCTGATTCCAGCCCACCTGAATGAATCCCTCACGGCATGCCGATGCGATGAAAATAGAAACACCGGGGCGCGCCGAGGACAGGTTTCTGGGGCAAAGCCCGTGGAAGAATCTCTGTAGCACAAGGACGGAACGGGGCTTCCCTGAATCTAGCTGAATGCCTGATTGAATGCGGGGGCGGTACTTTTGGCTTGCATTGAGCTGGGGTTCTTTGTTAGTTAGTTATTGATCATCCTCTTCGCCAAGACTTGTCATGGCACATGCCTAATCAACCTTGATTGCCCCTACACCATCTCATCGACGGCTTGGGTTGCATCGTGGCTTGCGCGGGTTGCATGTACAGTGTCACCAGCTACTTCCCACTCGGCCTAATTCTTGACTTCCCATGCAAGGCAGAGAGGCTGAAGGCATTCAAGCGGAAAGAAGTTTAGCTCCTCAAATCAATCGCACAAGCGTTTGTCATTCCATCTTGTCATCTTCAGCCGAGTTCCATGTCGGGCTTTCCAGGTTTATCATATTTATGTATGTTCCGCGCTGGTCAACGACTAACGACTAACAGCGACGATCGATTCCGCCGCCATAGTCTAAAAGACGCTATTACGTACATTTCTACTATATTCTCCTATGCTTAAATTAAGTTATTTTTAACATTATTGTGCCTGAGATCCTTAGTTGACAGATCGTAGACAGCTATCACATATCCACGGCCCCATATACGGGTGTCTCGAATCAAGTGAAGCGCGGATCGACTGCACATCCACTGCACATTGACTGCACATCAAGCGCGATGCAAAAAAAATACACAAGCCAGAAAATAAAATAAAAAACGATTAAGAAAAGAAGATTGAAACGGCAACAAGAGTCACTTCATTTAGCCCCCGCGCTGTTAACACTTGCTGGACTCGGCCTAGTGCTGCATCTCATAAGCCGCAACAATTCACAGCTTCACTGCCGCCAAGACACTCCGTCCATGCCACGCCCACAAGCAATGTACCATTCCGAGTTCTAAAAACAGCAGCAGCCAGGTGTGCCGACATTAGCCCTGGGTCTTGTTCTTGAATGCCAAGATCTCGGGCCAACTGGAGATATAGCGTTGTGAGTTGCCGGTCGGGATTTGCTCTATAGTCTCCTCGGGGATCATGCATTCCGCGGCGAGACTACTGGAAAGGAACGGTGCAACGTGATATGTGTATCTGTATTACATGATGGCATCAGCAATGCCAATCAAGGTGCTGACATTCCTGTTCACGCGATGAAACGAGGTCAATTTGTAAAGGTTGGTCCGCCGGCAAGTTGTCATCGCCTTCCTCTCTCGACGCTTGGCTCGACAACCGTCGCAAAGCGACGAGCAAGTTCTTGCAGAGTAATCAATGACAGCTTGGTTCTACAATTTCGGAAATCCGAATTGGCAGTTCCGAAACTGCAATCTCCGCAGAACCCAGACATGACACTGCGGAGCGAGCAAGCGTCGGCCCTCTTCACCCCGAATGTGAGCGGAGCCGTCCTCGGCGATCCGAAGCAATACACTCTTTCCCGCACCGTCCCCAGGCCTGCATCGCAGGAATTGGTGTTTTCGGTGGCAAATCGGCGCTCTCCGCGAGCCAACCAAGCCGCATCAGCATCAAGGTGTCCCAGGCGGCCATGGGCATGGTATCGCCCTGCAGTCGGGTGGAAAATCGCACACTGATATTGTGATCGCTCAGGATATTACGCCAATTATTAACATTACAACAGCAACTCCGCTTCTCGTGTTCCGTTTCAGGTCACATCATCAAGCATTCGTTTACTGATACTTCTTTTCCAGTATGCTTCTTGTTAACTTGTCAAGCCCGTGGTTGAGTACGACCAGCTTATCCTATGTCGGCATCAGTAACCGCGTCCGCATGCGAGCATGCAAAGGAAATATGAAAGAAAATGCTCACCAAGATGTAGTCTGGTAGCCAGGTGGACGCAAACCACGCCGCGCCCGAGTTGGCGCCCCTCCAGAGCTTGCCGCCGCGCGAGCTGCCCAGGACGTCGGGCAGGATCTGCGTGACGTAGTCGTCGACTGTGCCCTGGTCGGGGCCGACCGCGCCGCGCGCCCACAGCGATATCGTCTCCAGGATGTCCGCGTAGCGCGACCCGGCCGGCAGCGCGAACTCGCCCTCGTTGGCGTGGAACCGCGTCGCCACCGTGCCGGTGACCAGGCACGCCACCGTGACGCCCAGCGGCTGCAGCTCCATGCGGAGCGTCTCGGAGACGGTGTGCAGCGCGGACTTGGATGAGCTGTAGGCGCCTAAGGAAGCATTTAGTACCGTGTTTCAGGAGAAACAGCAGGCCGGACACGTACCGATCCAGGGCGAGTATAGACACCCGGAGGCGGCACCAATGTTGACGACGCGCCCGCGGCGGGCGATGAGCAGGTCGGCAAAGGCCTGCACGGTGCGTACGGGCCCCCACAGGTTGACGTCGTGGCAGCGCTTGGCGCGGTCGACGTCCAGGTCCAGCAGCGGCATCGTGCACCCGGCGCCGGCGTTGTTGACCAGCACGTCGAGCCCGGCGGGCCGCCGCCGCCCGGCCGTCACGGCTCGCACGGTCTCCGCGGCGGCCCGCGCGGAAACGGCGTCGGTGACGTCGAGCGTCACGGCGGTGACGTTGGGGTGCTCACGGAGGCGCGCAGGCACGCGGCGCAGGTCGCGCGCGGTGGCGAAGACGCGGTGGCCCTGGTCGGCGAGGCGCAGGGCGAGGGCGGCGCCGATGCCGTGCTCAGAGCAGCCGGTGATGAGGATGGTTTTGGGGGCTGGTGGTGGTGAGTCGTCGGCCATTGTGCTAGGGATGATGCGTGATGAAAAAAGAGCGGAATTGGCGGGATGGATGAGGTGCGTTGATGGCGGTTAAGTATTCAAACGACAAACGGACGGGCTGCCTCGGCTGGTGGTTGCTGACCCCTACCGGAATGGGAGAAGAGAGGCGAACGGAGTGACGCCTGTTTGCTGATGCCTTGCCCTGTGGCGGCCCACTGCCGAGTCGGTTGCTACACCCGAGCCTTTGCTGCAATAACGTCTGTGTACACGCAACCTAGTTGATTAGTCGATCAACATTATTCTGAAGACTTGCCATCAGAACGGGGCCGTCTAGTTTGTTTAATTGTCCGTGCCCAGCAACGCGCAGTTGTCGTCGTAGACGAGCTCACTGGTGACGCAAGTGGTTTCCCAACACTCTTACGTACCCTACATCATCACGACGTCGAACATCTGTGACAAGACGTCGCTGTCATCAGGGCCTCTCGGTAGTAGTTGCCACTTGGACCAATCTTTGTAGATTGAGCATCATTTATGGCCAATTATCACAAGGGAATTGAACACGAGTAAAAATCGAAATTGAAAAAGCATTCACAAGGCTGGTACATCCAGTAGTAAGTCAATGCAGCGTAGGCGCACATGTTTCTAGTTGCTAGCTGTCCTCACCTCCCATCACAAGATTAACATGCCTGGCTGCCGCAATAAGCGACTGACTGCAGCGCCTTTAGATCCAACTATGACTGCAATTTCTTTTCCGGCCTAAGACCGCAAGGTCCATTGCAGCGCGGCCGATGTTCCTCTCCGTCTGTCTTCTGTCTTCCTAATCGGGTAGTCGGCTTGCCCCACTGCAAACCGGCGCCCGTGGCCAGGGGCCAGCAAAGAAAAATCGAGTCACGTGTTGCAGACGCCTAGGAAAGTGGAAAGGAAAAGAATCTGTTCCGTCATCTCGAACTCCAAAGCAGTCAATCCGCTCACGCCTCAACCAGCCCAGCAACCTGGGTCCTGTACTTTTTCTTTCGCTTCTTTCTTCTTGTCCTTGATCCTCTTCTTTTCATTGCCGCCGAATTTCTTCTTAATACTAATACCCTCGACACACACCTCCCAAGATGGCCATGGACCACGGACGAGACCCTTGCCCCTGGGTCATTCTCAACGATTTCGGCGGTGCCTTTTCCATGGGTGTACGTTGCTCTCGCCAAAACCCGACCCGAGACGCGGGTTCGACACATGTAACTGACATTAACAAACTTTTGCGCAGGCCGTCGGCGGCACCATCTGGCACGGCATCAAGGGCTTCCGCAACAGCCCGTACGGCGAGCGGCGGATCGGCGCGCTCACGGCCATCAAGATGCGCGCGCCCGTCCTGGGTGGCAACTTTGGCGTCTGGGGCGGCCTCTTCAGCACGTTCGACTGCGCCGTCAAGGGCTACCGCCAAAAGGAGGACCCCTGGAACGCCATCACTGCCGGCTTCCTGACTGGCGGCTCGCTTGCTATGCGTGGCGGCTTTAAGTCGGCGCGCAACGGCGCCATCGGCTGCGCGGTCCTGCTGGCCGTCATCGAAGGCGTCGGCATCGCCTTTGGCAAGATGATGGCCGGCAACACGAAGCTAGAGGTATGAATTTCTGGGACAGGGGGGAAATGAATGGCAGGACTGGCAATAACTAACGGGATGTAGGCTCCTCTTCCTCCTCCTGAAAACGCTGCGATTGCGTAAATGCAACGGAGCGAAAAATAACTCGAAACACCACATCACGACGGCGCTGTCGAGGCGCATACAGACACTCACCACACCACCTGATTTGATCAAATTACGACTTGAATAGACATTTTGAGAGGGGAAGCGACCTGCACCACCCGTCACAGGCGCACGGACAAGACGGCCGATAACATCTAAGGAAGGGGAAAAAGCACACCACAATCTCGGCGCCATACTATACATACCTTTTTTATTTGCCCGGGGGAAACAAAGAAAGGAAGAGGAAGAAGAAGCTTTTCCGTCTGGAACCTCGAGGGGCATAGCGTTGCTTTTTACACACACAAAACTTTTGTTTACGCCGGGATGTTTGGGCGTTGTATTATGTATCTGTACATCAAAACCACTCGAAGTAGACCAAAAGACTCGCACCAAGTTGCAGCCACGCGATTCAAGGAAGAGCTTGCTGGGTGAGGGTGAAATGGAGTACGACTCCGGACAAGACAGGAGCTGTCAGCGGCAGTTTATTATTCTTAATGACCCATGACACGTTCTGTGGTTGGTCCGTATTGACACTACTTCGCCAGTCGTAGGCATCGTAGCAGATGTTGGGTTCAGCAGATCATTCAGCCCTGGGTCTCCTCGGGCCGTCGCAAATGAAGTGCTCCGTATCTGCTCGTTGATAGGTCTGACCGTTGCGACCGACTGCGGATCATATCTGACGCAATATGTTCGGACGAGGCTCTATCGTCCACATACTTGGCCGTCAGTCCACGCTGCTACCACAATTGGTGTAATTCAAAACGGTCGCTATCCTTATTCTTCTGCCGAGGTATTAACTGGATGGCCTTTGGTCTAGACTGCTGAGCTATGTCGGTACGCAAGCTGGCAGCTTCTTGACGGTAGGCAGGGCTTGGGCAATCGGGGATTGACGCCGAGCTTGTTGGCTCCGAACGTCGGCAGTTGCATCTGCGTGGGGTTGGTTGCGACAAGGCCTCGGTTGACGCCCAATTCTCCCAGCACGTTAATTATTATCTGTAAAAATGCATACTGTATAATGTTTAGCTCGATGCAGGTCTTGGTTTGCGCAATAGTGCGGCTGGCAGCATGAGGCGCTGAGTCGGGCATAGTCACGATGGCACCATCGAACGGGCCAGATTAAAGTGAGACCTGGGCGCAAGGATCAACACTCGAGCAGGCCAGTAGGCCGTATAAGAGGATTGCGACATCCTTTTTGCCATGCCCGTCCCCGGATGATCCAATGTAACCCCCTCGAACTGGCTCATCATTCTTTTTTGCCTTCGTCTTGACGACCATAAAGCATCATGAAGGCCGCGCTCACCACCCTCCTCCTCACGTCCCTCGGCTTCGGCGCCGCCGCCACGGCCCCCGGCCCGGTGCAGGCCCCGGCGCTCGCCGGCGTCGCGGGCCCCATCTCCCCCACGGACCGCATCTACACCGGCGACCAGTCCTCCAACACCATCACCGTGATCCAGCCCTCCACCGGCACCGTGCTCGGCACCATCAGCCTCGGCGACTCCCGCCTCGGCGCGCTCCTCAACCCGCAGTACCTGCGCGCCGTCAACGCGCACGGCCTCGGCCTCGCCCGCGACGGCCGCCACATCGTCTCCCTCAGCGTCGCCTCCAACACCGCCACCGTCATCCGCTGCGCCGACAACGCCATCATCTCCCGCACCCACACCGACCGCAACCCGCACGAGGCCATGTTCGCCCCGGACAACCGCACCGTCTGGGTCGCCACGCGCGGCGCCGACAGCATCTCCCTCATCGACGGCCTGCAGGGAGGGGTGGTGGCGAGGGTGCCGTCGCCGGGCGGGCCGAGCAAGGTGCTGTTTTCCCCGGACGGGGCGACCGCGTACGCGAACCACATCAACGGGTCGTACGTGTCGGTCATTGACGTGGCCGCCCGGCGGGAGACGGCGACCATCACGGGACTGGCGGACAAGTTCTCCTCGGACATGATGCTGTCGCCGGACGGCGCGCGGCTGTGGGTGGCGCACAAGATGGTCGGCAAGGTCTCCGTGGTGTCCGCGGCGACGCGGCGCGTGGTGGCGGTGCTGGACACGGGCGCGGAGACGAACCACCCGCAGTTCGCCGTGGTGGGCGGGGTGACGCACGGGTTCGTGACGGTGGCGGCGGCCAACGCGACGCTCGTGTACGCGCAGCCGGACCCGGAGGCAGCACCGGTGTACGTGGGCGCGATCAGGTCGTCGGGCGTGGAGCCGCACGGGCTGTGGCCGAGCCCGGACAACACGCGGCTGTACGTGCTCAACGAGCACAGCGACACGGTGGACGAGGTGGACCTGACGGCGCGGCCGGCGCCGAGGGTGGTGCGCACGCTGAACGTCGGGCAGGAGGGCCAGGCGCTGGTGTACGTGGCCGGCGCGGTGCCGGAGGGCAGCAACGGCACGGCGAACCTGGGACGGCAGGGGCTTGTGGACCGGCGGCCGGCGAATAAGGTGATTACGCTGTCGGAGCCGCGGAGGACTAGCATGGATCAGCACGGAGGCCGGGTACAACAACAGCAGCAGCAGCAGCAGCAGCAGCAGCAGCAGCAGCAGCAGCAGCAGCACGGATCGGCGGGGGCGGTGGTGCCGTCGGCGTTGGTCACGGTGCGGAGGCAGACGGGGCTGGACATGGTGCAGGTCATCGGGCGCAACTTGAGGCTCAACACGACGTATACGGTGTCGGCGGGTGGTCGGCGGTTTGGCGGCCACAGCATCCCGCTGGTCGACTTTCAGGCCACCGTGCCGACGGCAGGCACGGGCTGCGGCACGGCGCCGCAGGTGCTGGCATTTGTCAAGTTCTTTGGTGTATACGATGTCGACTCGCTGACGTTGACGGAGTCGGCCTCGGGATTTCCGTAGTCGGTTCCGTCACTGGACCTGTACACAGTTTCAAGAACGCCACGTATTTAATTCATGATATTTCTTTTGCTGATTGTTGATGCTGCATCAGTTTCACTCGCGTTGTGACGGCTCGTATTTCGAAGCATTGCTCTCATCAGCCGGAGATGTTGTTCGCAACCCACACTATTGTCCACATCAACAAACTTTCTCGTCGACCCTCCCATGACAAATAATCATGCCCAGGGGACGTTTGTCGAAACCTCTTATTCCCCTTGTCGCAGCCCAAACAAGTTTAGTCTCCGTCGGCGTGGGCCGCGATGATGTGCGACCGTTGGCCTAATTATACACATGATACCGGGCATACTAAGCGAATAACCCTCAACAAGGGGGCCGAGAGGTGGTGCTATTTCGCATTGAGTTATATTACACATGCGTCAACTTTTGTTCATCACGAGGACGATCAAGCACATGAGAAAGCAAAGGGACTGCCGTCCGCAAATCTCCGATGCGCAATCGAGCATCTCCGGGGAGATGCTGTTGAAACAAGGCTAAAAAAAAAAGGTCAGCTCACTTTCTGGGCGTGGCGACCGCGACGGCTTCTAGAAAGGTTTAGTGAATAGCCGCGTTGGTGCAGACATAGGAGGAGCAGCACAGAAAGTTGCAAGAGTCATGTCATGTCATGTCATGGCATTCGCCGCAGAAATGGCTTTCTTGTTTGTATTTGAAGTTGGGCACTGTATTTTACCTGGATATACGCTGTATGGAACAGTGCAAGCCGTCTCAGTACCTGACTTGCTGCTGACCTATGTATGTACCTACAGTAGTTGGACACTGTCAACGGCAAGGCTAAAACAAAAGTCTAAATCGACGGCACAGGAACAATAAAAAAAGCTGCTGGCTTTTAAAGGGCCCCCAACCCGGATGGAGCGGGACGGACGGGTGCGAAAAGCCGGCAGACGCCCTCTGTAATTGTGACTGTGGCGTACATAGACATACATACATCATCACTGTAACCTCTCTATACTATGTACTGTACATACATACATACAGTAGGTGCAAGATCAATCCATTACGAGACATCACACACATGCATATGCGCCAATGCCAACATCATCCTCTCTGCGCGACACTTCCATTCTATTCTATCAAATTTGTCTTCAAACTCACCTCTATTGAGACATGCCTTGAAAAAAAAAAAAAGAGTCCTCTGCCTGCCTACCACCCAGCACAGTCCCGACTCGCGACCCGTCTCCACCCGAGACGCAAAGACTTCAAGACGTAGCAACATCAGTCCACTTCCACTGTCCTGCGGCGGGTCGATGAGTCCTTGCTGAAAGCTTGTTCTTTTTGCCGCCTTGATTACCACGTAGCAAGGCTATTGCTGCCGGGCATTTCCTTTGAAGCCCGTCTCATTGGTCATCGCCATGGACGACTTCTCCAGCTGCCGCCGCCGCCGACAGGGTGTCTACGTACTTTGATGGGCTGTAAAGCATTCCTTGGCTCTTTTTCCTTTCTCCGAGGTGGTTTCCGCATCATCTATCGTGCCTCCATATCCACAGGTATATATATAAATGTAATCTATATCCCGACTGATTTCGCACATCCAGTCCTGTGTTCATCATCATCCTCACTTCTCACCACCAACCACTTACACCACCAAAGCAGCAGCAGCAACCTGCTCTCCATCCAGCAACCAGCCTCCATCCTTGGAACATACATGTTCCGACTCTGCTCCCTCGCCAGACGCCCCGCCTCCTCTCCCCCTTCCACACAACCACCGCCGCCATGGCCCTCACGCCCTCCCAAGTCACCATCGTCAAGTCCACCGCCGCCGTCCTCAAGGACAAGGGCGGCGAGATCACCCGCATCTTCTACGCCAACATGCTCGCCGCCCACCCCGAGTTGCGCAACCTCTTCTCCCTGCGCAACCAGGCCACCGGCGCCCAGCAGGCCGCCCTCGGCGCCGCCGTCCTCGCCTACGCCGCCTACATCGACGACCTCCCCCGCCTCCAGTCCGCCGTCGAGCGCATCGCCCACAAGCACGCCTCCCTCTTCGTGCGGCCCGAGCAGTACGCCATCGTCGGCGAGCACCTCGTCGGCGCCTTCGCGGAGGTCCTCGGCGACGCCCTCACGCCAGAGGTCGCCGACGCCTGGACCGCGGCCTACGCCCAGCTCGCTGACGTCTTCATCGGCCGCGAGCGCGCCCTCTACGAGGAGCCGGGCGCCTGGCAGGACTGGCGCGACTTTGCCGTCGCCGAGAGGGAGGAGGTCTCCGAGGGCGTCGTCAGCTTCTACCTGAAGCCGGCGGACGGCGGGAGGCTCCCGCGCTTCCTCCCCGGTCAGTACGTCAGCCTGCAGATCCCCATCCCCGAGCTCGGCGGCCTCCTGCAGTCCCGCCAGTACAGCCTGAGCGCCTTCCCCAACGCCGAGGGCGAGTTCGAGGCGTACCGCGTGACCATCAAGATGGAGCCGGCCACCGCCGGCGCCGACCCCAACGACGTCCGCGCCCTGGCCGCCGGCAGCATCGCCGGCATCGTCGGCAACCGCCTGCACGCGCGGTACAACGTCGGCGACACCGTGCAGCTCAGCTCGCCCCGCGGCGAGTTCGTCTTCGACGCCGCCCGGCTGCGCTCCCCGTCGTCGCCCGTCGTCCTGCTGTCCGCCGGCGTCGGCGCCACCCCGCTGCTGTCCATGCTCGACGCCATCCGCGGCGCCAACGACGACCTCGCCGCCACCGGCGCCACCACCGACACCGGCTCGGCTCCTCGTCCGGTCGTCTGGGCGCACGCGGCGCGCAACGCCAACGCGGTGTGCTACGGGAAGCACGTCCGCCAGGCCGCCGAGGACGCCGACGCCGACGTCACCGCGAAGGTCTTCCTCAGCAACGTCGCCGAGACGGACGTCCAGGGCGTCGACTACGACTACAAGGGCCGCTTCGACGTCGGCGTCCTGGTCGCTGACGGCGTCCTGCCGCTGGCAAAGCCCGACGCCGAGTATTTCCTCTGCGGACCGAAGGACTGGATGATCCAAGTCAGGGACGACTTGAAGGCCAACAATGTGAGCCACGACAATGTTCACCTCGAGCTCTTTTCCACCGGCGACGTTTAAGCAAATTGTCTTGCAGTTTCCTGTTTAGTCATCTTTCTAGAGCATTACGCCGTGTACATTTTGTATATTAGATTATAGTCACTTACGCTTCAAATACCACTTCACGAATCACCAACCCAGTTTGCTTAATACGACCATGACAAAACAATTCAAGCAAAACTCCCAATGTATTTAAGTTCCGGTCTGATTAAAATGGGAATAAAAGAAATAAAGGCCTACGAAACAAGTCAAACTCCAGTCCCAACCGTCCATCCCGTCCCGCTGCAACCCGAGCCCCCTCGTCCGTATTATCGCGACAAGAAAGCAAACCGTCCCAAAGCACCAAAGAAATGAGTTGAGAAATATCCATATAGCTCAACACCTGAAAATACAGCCTTCTCCCACCTCCCAAATTCTCCATTTCACCGTGCATCCTCCAACGCATGCCCCGAGTCTTGCTGCCAAATGTGCAGTCGTTCCCCTTGCTCCGTGCTTTTACGCCCAGGCGCGCAGCAGCGCACCGATGCTTCTCTCTTCGAAACCATGAATAATCATCGCTGATGGTAAATCATGCAGGGGTATGAGGATGATTGCCCGCCCTCGGCCAATCCACATACGCACACGCAAACTTGTGTGCACTCTCAAGATTCAAAACGCCAATTCCAATTTGCTGTTCCAAGGCAAGTCGCACCATGCCGTGCCGTGCCGAAATCGCTGATACGAAGAACCGTTTGGTATAGTCGCTCCATCGTGTATGCCGAATAAAACTGTCCGTAAAAACACGAAAAAAAGTGCGCCATAATCAGTGGGAATTGCCATCCCGTGCCAATCCCCAAAGCCGTGCCAAAAAGTAACAAACTCCCAGATGGATGCCCTGTCGAGAGGCCAAACCCTGTCTGGCCTCGTCCCGTAAGTCCAGATCCTTGGTATATAGCAACACGTATCCTCCCAATCGCCCCATATATGCCACACGGTGCCATCGGTCCGATAGGCCGCCATTAAGTAAGTATGAACCCCTTTGCCAGATGTATAAACTCTTCAGATCACTGATGCTTGCCCCGTTGATATACTGGTACGACTCAACAGTCGTCCGAATTTTCCCTGCGCCAAAATTTCCATTACAAAACAATGTGTTAGCGCCAGCCGCCTTCAACTTGCTGTAGAAAAGAAAGAGAATCAAAAGCAAGAAGCATCCCAAACTCCAACCCGACAGGAACGGGCTAATGATTTAGCCCCAGACGCTGGCCTGAGCACCGAGACCAGAAGAGCTCTGGCCCCAGACACCGTTGCCACGGCCCCAGCCGCCCGAGGTGGCAAGAGGGGTGGTGGAACGCTTGGCCTGAGCAGCAGTGGTAGGCGTGCCGGCCGGGCGAGTACCGATAGGGGCGACTGTTGCACCTTGCTGGCCAGGCTTCGAGCCAGGGGCCAAGTCGCGGGGAGGAGATGCACCGGTAGGGCTAGAGGTGCTAGTACGGTTCTGAGCGCCGACAGCATTGTCAAAGACCTTGTTGGTCGGGGCAGCGCTCTGCGGGCTGGTGGTGCTGTTTGGGCGAGGGCTCAGCTCGCTATGGCCAGAGCCATGCTCCTTGGCAGAGGTAGGGGTGCCCACATCAGTCGGAGGACGACCGATGCTATCAAAGTTCATAGGAGAGGCGCCACGGAGGCTGGACGCGCCGCTGGGGCCGGGGGCGCCCTTGCGAATGTTGCCGCTCTCGTCGACATAGCTCGTCTTGTCAGCGAAAGGGCCTTCGCCGTAGAGAGCACTGCGCTGGCGGGCAATGAGCTCGCGTGTCTCCTCTTCGGACATGTGCTTGCTGTTGTTGCTGGCATTGCCGTTGGCGTTGTTGGCGTTGTTGGCGTTGTTTGCATTGTTCTGGTTGTTGCCGGCAGAGTTGTGGGAGGTGTCGGCGAGGACAGCTACGGAGACGACGCGTTAGTACACAGCATTCAAAGCAGCAAACAATCACAGACGGCGATCCCTGTGTTGAGGTGGTACGAGTGAGAAGCAAGCCGTGATAGAAAGCGACGAGGCCAACGCAGGGGAGGGAAATATTGGTATCGAGACAGACTGCCACTGTGGCCGACGCTGTTCTACTGGGGACATTTGCTCTCTCGGGAGAATCGCTAAACTGTAGAGGATGGCCTACTTCGTTGGTATTGCTGCTCGGTGTGCAGGTTTCGGAGTTCTCGTTCGCGCTGTGCGGCCATGCGTCTCTTGGCCTGCATCACCTGCTCGGCATCGTTGGAGCCACGGGATGGCTGGTGGTGTCTCTGAGAGGCATAAAAGTTTTGGAGGTTGGGGCCAGGAGGGCCACGGGGTTCGTCAAAGTTGTTGACGGAGTGGGATCGGGAGCCCTGACCGTGGGGAGGACGACCTGCTGCGGGACGAGATGAGTATATTGCTGAAGGTGACTCGGGCGGCGGGAAGGCCGGATTTTCATCGGCTGCAACACTTACGGCGTCCGCCCATGGCGTAGCCCTTGCCAGACTTTTGAAGGTTCTCGTGGGCGCGATCAACCTCTGAGGACAGGTTAGCGAATACTGGACGGCAAGAGGGCGAGTTGGGTCCCATTCTCGAACTCAGGGGTATTGCGGAAAAACGAGCATCTAGCCGCAGGAGGGAGGAGAAGAGGGAGCCCGCGGGAAAATAAACACACCATCAAACTGGTAAGAAAAGGCATAGTCGTCCTGAGGCTGGGGAGCGCTGGCACCTGGAGAAGTGGTCAGTCAATATGGCGCAGATGCGGTGCGGCGTGGTCGGCCATCCATGAGGCAGCCTGGTCAAGTCAACGTACCAGTGCGGACGGGAGTGGCAGTCCTCTGGAGGTCCCAGTTGTTCTGTTGATGCTGGGCTTGGCCAGCAGCCCACTGCGCGTTCTCGTAATAGGACATGATGTCTGCAGATGAGAGAAGCACAAGTTCGCGAAAAGGTTGGTGACGATGCGATGGACGGGAAAAGTCAGGGAAATGTCTCGGGCAAGTGGGTGACGTCGAGCTGAAATGGCCTGGTGGGAAGGGAAATATTTGTCAGCGGGGGCGCGAGATTTTCCTCGTTTTCGCTTGGCGAGCTAATGTGCGGACAACCCGGAGAGGTTGGCGAGAGGGAAGTTGAGGAAGTGAAAGGAGGGTGAAGAGGAAGCAAGAGAGGGAAAAAAAAAAGGTGGGATGGATGATGTGTGTGGGATGAGATGAGGCGAGGACCAAAAGGGTGATGAGGCGGCCAGCAAAGGAAGGTGATGAAGACTGAGATTGATTTTTGCGCATGCGAGTGGAAGTGGCTTGGCTGTTTGACGGCGCTGGGCGGCCTACGGGAGGAAAAGGAACTACTGGCTGGCTGGCTGGCTGACCTGAAATCTTCAGTTCAGGGGTCCGAAGAATTTCTAGCGCATGAACGGAAAGAATATAGCGTGTGAGAGCGCTGAAGATCCAAACGTCCGGCTGCGGGACGCGGGATTGCAAGGGAAAAGCCGCTGGGTCATTAATCCACCTTGTATTGAAAAGGTACAGGTCGCCAAGCAGAGACCCTCCGGGGGAGATTAGGTAGGTAGTGGTGGTACGTTCGTTCGGTAAAAGGATTCAAGTTGGAACAAGAAGAGCGAAACGAGGAACTGCGGCGGGAGCGCGGATTGACAGTGCGCAAGAACTAGTCGGCCAAGAGACAATCAACGTGGCGAGGAGGAAGCCAATACTACTGCTGCCTGCAACTTGCTGCCCGGATGGTCAATGGATGCTGACGCAAACCAAGTGCAGACAAGGAGAGAGAGACATTGTGGTGGAACAGGCGGCCACTGATGGTGTCCAAGATGGCAAACCGTCTGAGTTTTTAGAAGGTAAAGAAAGAGAAGAAGAAGAAAAATGATGTGTCTTTCTCACAATTATCGTCGTATTCTTATAATGCTATCTCGTCGTGAGTCGTTCAAGGCCGGCTTACAATTCCAGTGTCGCCAATGTATCGGAGCTAGATTTCGGACGGACAGCAGCTACTATCCGTAAGCAAGACAGGCCGAGACAAAAGGCGAGGACTTCCCCCATTCGGTCGCTGTCGGCTGGTCCACCCAGTGAGGAAAGGCGAGGCAAGCGGGCACGGAGGTCACGCAAAGGGCTTCAGATAAAATTACTCGCCTGCTGTCAGGAATAATAACTCGAGCCGTTCTATTATCAAGGGGCTGGCTGGTCTACTGTAAGATGGGCCGCGAGACGCCTCTTCGTGCCAGCGCAAGCCGTGCTCCGGAAAGCCCAGTTCGGAGGCCACTACGATCCACGAATGACTTCTTCCTTCTTTCTACACCGGCAGCATAGGCCGGATTTTCTCGAAGATATTCTTACTTCTCCCGTAATAATCACGCCCGGACTAAGCATGTAGTTTAGTGCGCCTTGGCTTGCCTCACGCGCAGCAGGAGATATGGGTATCAGGCTTCCTCGTAGGAGAATCATATCCTCATGCCTATAAATCGCATCCATCATTCTCACGGAGCGTCGCAATTCTCACCGTCGGCCAAGAATCTCGCATTCTCTCACTGCACAATGCCCGGGGAACAGGGCCACATTGACCTAAACTCCAACTAATAAACCAGGCTCGTGGCGTTGGGACGATGCCCGTAGCGGGCTAGCGGACACTAATAGGCGGCCCGGGGCTCCCACATTCTTCATTTGTCTTGCGGCTTGGCCTTCATGGAGTTCCGACGAGGTAACTAGCAGAGCGTCTGAGTATTTCCAAGCTATTGGCCAGGCTTGGAAGCTCAGGTCTGCCTTTCTTCTGCCGACGTTTCCAATTACATCTCAAACGTCCAATATGCTTATACGCAGAGCTGCATGAAGTGTCTCAAAAACTACCCATCTGTGTAGCAAAACTTCCCCCAAATATCCGTACCAATAGCTGGCTTGTTGTTAACCCCAAGGTACACATTGTGCTAGCTACTGCTGCTGTGGCTGCAATGCGCGTTCGCGGCAGTGGGTTAAATATATGAGCCATGACTTTAAGCAGGCCGGCAATAATGGCGGTATTTGCCGTTGTCGAAACGCCGCAAGAAACGGCGCCGAAACCTGCCTCTCTCGCTCCGGTCCCACGACGAGAAGGCGTCGTCGGCATTTGTTTGTTTCCTCTTGGCCTTTTTTTTATCATTCTTGTCAACCTGTTTCTTGCCTTTCCTCCGGCCGGCAAAGGCGTGCAGCGCATGCCAGCTCATCAGTGTCACCACAACTCAAGGCCATACAGCTCGCAGCAGTCGCATCACGACTCACGCCGTCCATGCCCGTCGTACCGCACACTTTCTTGTCGTGGGGAGAGGATTAGCAACCGAGCCTCGTTATGGGCCAAACACTGCCCGCTCACCCCAATCACCATCAAGCCAAGTGTGTTTCCTCCGCAGTATTGGCAGCGCCGCCACTTTCGCCTTTTCAATCAGTCAGTCAGTCAGTCAGGCAGTCAGTGGCGCTCCAGGCTCCCCGTTCGTGCCCGTCCAGCCAGTTAACTTCCCCAGTGCCGAGATAATCCAAAAGAATTATGAATAAATTGCCAGTCCCCGCAAAAAGGCCTGCATTTTATGACGCAACTTTCCTCATGTCCTTTCCGGCCATAACCGTCCCACATGATGCTGCTACTATGTCCATCTTTCCAACTTACAATCTGTCCATGACTTGTTCTTCAGGCTGGCAATAACGCATATGCGCATGCCGCCTCGAGCGATATGCGAATGAAAAAGTGTAACCTTCTTTTATCTGCATCATACCCCCGACTTCACCGGGGACATCCATCTTACCTCGCATCCCGCTCTGCGCAGCCAGCCTTCCCCGCGCAGCCACACCACAACGCAACCTGCAGCAAGTGTGGCGACCTGTCAGAGCACACCACCCAACTTCTTTTCTCGCTCCTACCTCGGCCATACACATGGCAAACACCCGAATCCATCAAATCAGAGACGACGGTAATCTTTGTTGGCGTTGCATTTTCTTCGCCTCGACTCTGCCGTCTATCCCTCGGACCGCCCACGGGCAACCCCCCACATTGACTACCATGATACCTGGTTCTTATTAAAACCTGGGGGGAACCCTTAATACTACCTACGCGACGCAGAAAAGGGGACAGTACATTATAATTTAAAAAAGAAACATGATAGGCCAAAAATGTCACCCCACTCTGCTTTCTATTCACATCTTTGGCGCTCATCTTTCTGCTAATTTTGGGTCGACATCCTGCCAAAAAAGCGATCCGGCTCTATGGAAGCCGGCGGGTCGCCAATTTCCCAAAATCCGGCGCATCAGGTGCATCACGCAACTTTTCATCAGTTGCCTCATTGTATGTGCCTTCACTCGGCAGAACTTTCTCCCACACCAGGGCGGGCGTATAGAGGGTCTAACTGCTCTGCATCATAAATCCTGTCCGATCTCGAAGCTATTGCGTAGCCGTATAGTCGTACTACTTACACAACCTACTATCTCGATCGCCTCGCCTCCAAGAGCCATCCATACACGGTCTGTAGTGCACGTTCCAACATGGCACCGACCTATGACATCACATCAACTTGCCGATAAGCGAGTCCGATTGTGATAGCTTCCCTGCCATTATGTCTCCACGCCGTAACCTCTCCTCTGTAAATCCTTCTTAGCATCAGTAGACAGATTCAATCCACATACATTAGCGCAACTTGTCAACGAGGCTAGAAAGAAATCACAGCATATTCATTGCTATCTAGACTGATACACACGTCCGCTCACAGCATTTGCCAGCTGCGCAGAGTCCAAACACGCGCCCATTCTGTACAAGATATTACAACAACCATGAAAGAAGAATTTGAAAAAGAAAACCCACACAAGCTCGTCCAGCTGTCACTCTACATCTGCTTACAGGAGCAGACTGCCGGCAACAGCGACAGCGACAGAAGCCAATGTGGCAACCATGGAGGAGCCGGAAATGGCACCAGCGTTGTCCTTGCTACCGGTAGTGGTGGAGCCACTGCCGTCAACCGTGACGTTCTTGGTGGAAAGACCAGAGTCGCCAGCAGTCTGGGAGCCAGAGCCAGTCAGACCAGGGCCCTTACCAGCACCCTCCTTCATGTACTTCTGAGCCTGCGTGGGCATCTCAGGGAGAAGTTTGGGGTCGACGTTCCAGTCGGCGCTCTTGGCAGGGCATGGCTTGTCGTGAGAGGTCAGCGAGGCACCGCCGTCGCCGCTAGGAGCAGTGTTGGCCTGGAGGGACTTCTTGAAGTTGTCATACTCGGCACCATCACCGTGCTTGGTGACTTTGCCCTGGCCCTTGGAGCCGTCAAGATCGACAATGCCGTACTTAGATTCCTCATACGAGTACTCGTACATTATACCGCCGGAGTAGACACCAGTCATCTCTTTGCTCATCATAGCTTTAACCTCGTCGAACTTGCGAGGGGTGTTCTTGTTGCAGCCGTACTCGGAGAGGAAGAGGGGAAGGCCATAGTCGGTGAAGTTCTTGACTTTCGCGTCCCAGCCTGAGGTGGTAAAGTCACTGTTGCACCACGAGTAGTCGTTGAAGGCGAAGAAATCGGAGCGGACCTCGTCGGGACCGCAGTTCATGTATAGGGCAGTCTGGGAGCGGCTCTCAGAGACATCAGCAGCAGAGTAGCCAACGGGGATAGCACGAAGGTTCTGGGCCTTGATGAAAGCACGCAGATCACGGGTAACGGCCTTGATGTAGGGGGCGTTGAACTCGTTGCCCTTGGCGTTGATGACCTCGTTACCCGAGAAGAAGGCGAGGGTGTTCTTGTACTTGGCAAACTCGGCAACGGTAGCAAAGATGCTCTGGAGGTAAGCGGCATTGTACGACGGAGCCGGGTCGGCACGGTTGAGAGAGTAGAGGCCGTTGTTGACATCGAGGACGAGGTAGATACCGGCGTCGGCGAGAAGGCCCATGCATTCGGTGTGATCGGCCGAGTTGTCGACGGTGTAGACACGGATGGTGTTCACACCGAGGTCCTTGAACCACTCAATATCGCGGGAGCAGATCGACTTGTCGGCGAGGGGGTCGACACGGGCAGAGTCACCACCAGGCTGGTAGTCGATACCGCGGATGTAGAAGCGGTCGTTGCCCTTGTAGAAGGCTGGGGAAAATCTGTTAGCCAAGGGGCTGGGCATGGCTTGGCGCGATAATCGGTGCAATTGATGGCTTACCGTTGCCCTTGATGGTGACCGGGGTGGGGTCGGCGCGCTTGGTGGGAGAGGCGGACACGATGCCGGCGGCAGCGAGTGCCGAGAGGAGAGTGAAACCCTTCATGGTGATTACCGTATAGAATGCTTGGCAATGTAAAGATGTGCACAAAGAGCAGATGGGTTGTCGTCGAAAACAGTCAGGTGGGCTGTGACCGATTTTGGCGTTTGGGGGTATGAGCGGCAGAGGTCGGGAGAGAGCGTAAGATGAGTAAGTCGTCGAGTAATCCGAAGATAAAAGAGCTACCAACAAAGAGCGGGTTGGTGCAGTTACCAAAAGTGTATGGAGAAGAAGTGAAAGGGAAAGAAAAAGTGACTGGCTGTAAAAAAAGAAGCTGCCGGCACGACGGGATTAGAATTGAGAGGAAAGAAGAGAGTCGGACGATTGAAGGAGGGAGGGAGTTGAGAAGTGAAATACCTAGCAAGCAAGGCAGGGGGCGTGTGTGGTGGAGGCTGGAGGCACGGAGGACGCTAAGAGGGACGGGCTTGGCCAACTGGGGAAGTGATGGCAGCAGGCGAAGAGGAGGAACTGGCCTAGAGGAATGAATGGGCAGGAGAAGCGACACAGCCACCATGCCCTGTTCTAGTACATCCGTAGTGGGCAGATTTGACGCTGGTCAGAAAATCTAAGCGCATACGTACATGATTATTACATATTTTAATAAAATTCGCACAGCTGCTGAAGCTACCAGGTTTGCAGGCCAGAACTCGCTGCTGAAAAAAAGGACCAGTGGCAGAACTTGGCGAGCAGCCAGGTTCAGTGGCGACGGGCTATTTAGAGTACATGGGTCCGATAGGCCCTTTTGGTGGTGCCTGACTGGTGTCCAGGGAGGAGCCATGATTGGCCCCGCCCCTGCCAGGTACCAGAACCGATGGCCATCCAGTTCCACCCAGGGTCCCACCTGCTTGGACATGTTGCGAAAATACCTTGCACAACGCTGTGATGAACACCATGCACTCTTGTACCGGGCTATCTCCCTGCTGGGTGTCAATCACTGCGCACATCACAGAGCATCATTCAGGTACTCTCCCGCCAGTCTACCCAGTACTGCTTGGCTAACAGTACAGCAACATCGTCAGCTTCTGCCACCCCCCATCGTTTCAGGGGCAAGGGCAAGGGGTGACGCCGCGCCGTCATGCGAGCCGATCTTGCTGTGGCAGGGTCCTTGCACCTTTCAAATGCCATTTCCGTCTTTTCCATCTTGACTTCCTCCTATCAGACTGTTTACCCTCTCTCGGTTCGATTTTTCTGTTCCATTTCCATCTCCTTTTCTTTCTCTCTGCTGCTTCTCCTTCCCTTCTTTCCGGTTCCATCTCCACTCTTCGCGGCCATCTACATCTCAAAAAACCTCTTTGGTACAATGGACCACCACAGGGATCCCTCGACAGCACGCGGCGCTGGTCGCAATCTCAGGGAGACAAAAAGAGAACCACCCTCCCCAGAAAAAAAATGCTGACGTCCTTTCAATGGCCCAGCACATGTGTTTCATCTCAGATGGCTCTCCCCTCTTCTCGGCCACCGCGCTGGCGTTTTGGCCTGCCCCCCCCCCTCCTCTCCTTCCCCTCCATCGTCCAGCGGCGTTCTTCAACTACCAGCCAATTTGACTTTTTCACTTGGCTTTGGCTTGACTGGCCCAGAAATCATCGGCCTAGGTTTCTTGTTTTTCAACCTTCGTATTAACTCAGTCGCAGCCCTCCTAGGCAAAACGCCACAATGCACGCCAGGCCCAGAGTCAAGCGCAAGCGGCCAATTATGCTATATGCTCTTCTGCCCTCAGCATAGCGACTACTTCAACGGCGCAAGCTATAACTCGTGTTTACAGTGAATTAGTCGCCTGGCGCCCTTGGGAATACGAGTCACCGTTGCCAAGCGAAACAATTCTATTCCTGTTAGTTCGGCGGTTGAGTTATATTTCTCCCGATACGAGTTTGCATTGCGTGGCCTTCTCCCACAGTATGGAGTACCTGAATAGCACAGTGCGCAGTTCTCTAATCACACGTAACCTCACAGCACTTCGCACAGTGTTACCCTCTTGACCCGCCCTAGCCTCGTCCCGCCACTCATCACATTGTTCCGTTAAGACACCCAATTCCATCACGTCTCCCTGATCTATCACGTTTCCGGTCTCGCTTATCCATGATGGTAATCCCGTGTTTCCTTTCTTGACAGTGTCGCTTCGTCTCCTGCCTTGTTAGGTACTGTCTAGTTCACAAAATGTGCGCCTGTAGATACAATTCTGCGTGTCCCATGACCATATCCTGGACGAACCCTGTATGCCCCGTCGATAAACTGCAGCAGCTCATCTCAATCGCGCATACGCGTCGGTCGATATTGCTGTAATATAATGCAAGTATACGTCATCAGAAAAATTCCTCCCCCAGGACGATGAGGAACCAACTCCATCGACCAGTCCAAGCTTAGCCGTACAGGATCATATCCTCGGAAATAGACAGTTGTAGAATGTTAAATTGAAGGACAACATGAGGAGCCTCTCGCTTCACATTTGGAAGAAGAGAGAGTACGTCATCTCTAAGCACCATACGGAGTACGAATCGCTGATTCGCCGGTCGAAGCAGGGCCGTTGTCCGGCGCGCTTGCCATTGTTCACAAGTATTCACCAATTGTACTCTCACAGTCAAGATAAAGACTGACAAGACGGTCTTTTGTTTTCTTCGTCATGGTGTCGGAATCATTCTGGCAAAGTACTTCATGGCATACCATCTCGACTGTTATCCAAGCCAAGTAGTAGAAGACTCCAGAAGCGCCACACCTGATCCCGCTGTGGAAGCTACTACTCCGTCAAAGAAGATTTCTCACACTATTACATACAGCTTTGAAGGGAAGGACAAGGGTTACGACGCATCTGAGCGCTGTTTCCACTTGCGTGGGTAGAGTCATCACAGGCTGGCTTTTGCGGACGCCACCGACAAGACTACCTCCTGGTTGTCGTGGCTGTCGTGTTCAAGGGTGCATTATGGCTGGAACTGAGAAGCGGAAGAAGCTAAAGCATAACGTAAATCATGTTTGCTTATGATCCCATATTTAGTGTTCGTGTTGTGATTGTCGAGTATGGCAAGGTACCCAATCTATTTACCTGATCGCACCAGCAGCACTGTGAGTGATCAGGGCGACCTCCAGAGGCAACATGATCAATGCCGATGAAGAATTGACCTGTGTGCTATTGCTCTCCGTCAGTAAATGCATGCGAGGGACTCCAGCCGGGCCTCCCGCGAGCGAGACATCAGCATATGGCGCGCCGCGGTTGCTGCCAGACTGACCGACAATGCCGTCAAACCCATCACTTCCAGCTCAAGTGGCTACTAATGCCACGGATTCTGCGAAAAGTTTGCATTCAAATAGTCTTCAGTGCCACTATTATCACCGAGCCGAACAGCAACTGCCGTTCGCTCCCCGCCGCCGCCAGGCGCTCAACAACCAGTGCGCCATCCTTGGCCAGTTTGACTCCCGGCGACTCTGTCAATGGGCTCACTTCACTCCACAGGTCACTTCAACATAGAATAAACGTAACTCGTGCGCACCGACTCGACATATTCAGGACCGGCCTGACCGCCAGGTCACGTACGCCAAGCAAAGGGCGTCAAAACTGCTCGACGTACCTAGACCCGGGGGCCGGGTGACTTCTATGGTGGACCAGGCGGACCGCCTGGATATGATGGGCTCGAGTGATTAGTATCAGAGGGGAGATAATAGTACACGTCTTTCAGCTGCACCGAGAGGTTCCCCAAGAGTTGTATTACGATCGCTGACACGCGACATACATACGACAGCTCACTAGCATCAGCAAAGCAACACAACACAACCGCGTTTTGGTGAAAGGACTGGATCCGGCAGGTAAGACATCCAAAGTCTCTTGCTTAACTCCCTAGCTTTACGAAAAATTAGCTACCGGCCATCGTCTCGCCCCCCTCGGCACACTACCGACGTTCCTATGCCGCGCATGCAAGTGACTGCTACCCAGCAAGCAGAACCAACGGCTCTCTCGAGCGTCTCCCGCTGAGGAAAAGCGTGCAAGTATCGATCATGCTGCCTTAATATAGTAAAAAGAGTTGAATGTCTCGCTGTCAAACGTGTGTTGGCAGTGCCTAATGGCTTGCTCCTTAGGTAGTGTCTGGGCGGGTGGTTCCTGCCGAGAGCTGACGACGACGAGATGTAAGGACTTATTTACACAAGTTCCAACTATGCGTAATGCGTACTACTTTTATCCAATGTGCTTAAATACACCCATGCTTGCGCCCCTGACCCCTAGAAACCCTCTATACGGGTTCCGATGTTCTTCTTTGTCGCCACGTTGATGAGATGCGTGCCAACCACGAGATCCATTAGGCCGAGGCCGACACTCTTGTACACGACGGTGCCATCGCGCAGCCAGCGCACCATGTGGTCCTCCTTCTTCTTCTTCTCGCCCTGGTCCGACGAGGACGAGCCGGACTTGGTGCGGAACGGCAGGTGGAAGGTCGACTTGTGTGCGGACGAGGTCGAGCTGGCGGGACTCGCCGGCCGCGGGGGAGGAGCAGCCTGGCTGCCGTAGACACCGGACATGGCCGAGCCGGAGTCGGCCGTGTCGGTGCGTTCGAAGTCGCTGGCCGCGTCGGATGCGGAGGCTTCCGCTTCGGATTCCTCGACTCGTAATCTGTGAAGCATGACGAGTTCGCCGAGCCTGTCATCCTGTCAGCTTGCGGTCCATGGGTCAAGGAGCGTGGGGTTTTTTTTTTCGTACTCAACAAGGTGCGTCGCGGGGATCTTGGCGGCAATGATCTCGCCCGCCTCCTTCAGCACGCCCTCCAAGGTGTCCACGACGATGACGCCGCCCTCCTCGGCATGCTTGTGGAAGTGGCGGTGCGGCTTGTCGTGGTGCCTGTCGTGCTGCTTCGTGACCTGGTGCAGCAGCGCCTCCGGCAGCTCGCGCATCTCCGGCGTGAAGCTGCCCACCGCCACGATCAGCCGGCCCTTCCTGCGGCCCTCGTGGCTCGTCAGGATGTGCGCGTCGAACAGGTCCGCGCGCGACGGCGTGCAGCAATACACGACGTCCGCCGCGCGTAGGTGCTCCTTCTGTAGACGGTCAAACTCGTGGAACGACGGCGTCAGCAGCGAGAACTTGGCCTCGGCCCAGCCCTCGCGCGCCTTGACGTCTTGCGGGATGACGGAGAACTTCTTGAGGATGAGCCCGGCGCTGGCGGAGAAGCGGTGGTTGATGAAGTGCACGTGGCGAACGGTGGCGCCACGCATCATGAGGGCCAGGCGGACGTGCCAGTAGGCTTGGGCGCCGCTGCCGAAGACGACGATGTCGCGCACATGGTTGCGGCGCGCGACGAGGCACGCGGAGGCGAGGGCGGTGCGGAAGGCGGTCAGGCTGCTGGCGTGGACGACGCCGGTGAGCTCTCCGCCGGGGGAGAAGAGGTTGACGACGCCGGTCGGGCTGATGGGCTTGACCGAGGGGTCCTGCATAGCGGCGGACGTCGTCAGGGAGACAACTTTTGTCCCGGGAGTTAGCAGTAGTAAGGCCACGGGGGTGATCTGGGGGACGCACCTTTGCATCCCATCCCCTCGGGACCGCATGATGGCATGTACAGGGTCGTCGCCTTGGTCTCGGGGTGCTGCGTGGTGATGCGGTGCGGCTGTTGAAAAGCGTCGGCGCCGTCGACTTGCGAGCCGGTCGAGAACTCGTGCAGCGCCGAGGCCAGGACATGCCGGAACTCCTCGAGCTCTTCGAGGTCGAGGCTCTCAAAGATGGAGTTGACCTGGTCATCGGACAGCACCGTGAGCGTCATACTGGCAAATGCACAATGCGCGGCGTTGGGGTTTTGTCGAATCGCGGGGTCGGTCGGAGGGGTAGTAGTGAGGGAGGGGCAATTCCGAGTCCGGGGGTTTGGTCGATAGTGAGCGTTGCTTATGCGCAAAATAGGAAGCTCAACCTTTTGATCGTGATGTATGACGACGCGCTTCCGGATGCGACATTGGGAAAAAGACGTAAGCTCCAGATCAATTGCATTGGTGGTTTCGTCAGACTGGAGTCAGATTGCTGGTGGCGCGAAGCCAAGCCTTCTCCACCCCGCGCGAAAGCTGCTGGTCAAGGCCCGAGGCCGGCGCCGGGCGCACGGCGACGCTAATGCCGAGTCGGAGTACGGAATCGTGACCTTGATAGGTTGTGACCCGTTACGCCGAGCATGACTCTGTGGTTCATGTTTATGGACAAAGACAGGGTGATGAAGGAAATGGACGGTGTTTAGAGCAGGAAGACAAACGGGATGCAAGGAGAGGCTAGAAGAGGAAATCCGGAAGCCTCCGGGTTACGATGGAGCGTAGTTTGTCATTTTTTCTTAATGATTCTTTTTCCTTTTTGCAATTTTGTACCCTTGAATTGAAAATCTCTGGATTCAGTTTTGCGAGTTTGTTCTCTGGTGTCGAAATGCCCTGCTTGTAACTCTCCTTTGACTCATGGGGTGGGCCAAGGGACCTGTCGCTACCCTAGAGCCATACACGGGGCTGCTGCCTGATGATGGATGCAGTCACTGAGTGTTTCCATGAGTGATTGGAAAGCACTGACCATAAGAGTAACTCTGGACGGAGTCCAATAGAAGTGACCTTTCCCATTAGCTAGATAGAGGAATTCCTTCATGGACATCTTCCTTTCATCACTTCAACTCGTTAGTTGGCGCAGTACACAGGCGCTTACACACATTCTTTGAACGTATGCTAGTGATTGATTTACTGGACACGATAAGATGTTGTTAATTAGCCAGTTAAAATTAAGGTTAATATTGAGTAATTGGATGAATCTCGTGGCATGATTTACATAGAGGTCGCCAACTTGGTAGACTTGTCACAGCGCCTACTTGGCCCAACAACGCCCCTGGAAACCATCTGCTGTCTTAGCACTTACCCTTTTTTAGCGTGACGTAGTAGTATTTCAGAGTTATTCCATATGGTTCGCCAGGTTGCCGAGTTCGGCGCGCCGAGCATGCTGACCATCCAGCCGTTTTGGGTAGTATGTAGCTACATAGCGCGGTTGTCTCTGATGTGAGTATCGCGGTAAATCGAGGCGCACATCCAGCGACATGTGAGACACGATGTACAGGCAGCTCGTAAAATGCTAAAAAATACGAGCAGGATTCGTCATGTGTGTGGCCAGCCTCGCTGCTGCGACCGAAGCCAGCCGCGGCTGTCTGGCTTCCACACCCGGGGCATAGTGTAACGATCAACCATACTCCGTACTGACGTGATGAATAGCCTTTGAGACCGCCCGAGGCTCCGGTCGATTGGCGCGGGGAAGACGCCAAGGAAACCAAGGATCCTCCCAGTATCCGTTTAGTAGGCTGTCATGAGATAAATAGGCCGCCACGTCCGGCTGGTCAACGGGGCTGGGAATGGGGCTGGACGGGTTTCGATGGACGATCCCGGAGCGCTCTGACGCGCTGAAAGTGCACTAGAAGCTTCGTCGATTATAGCGGTGGTGTCTGCTAACCGAAAGACACCACAGAGCATGTAACCACTAAAACATCCGCCAACGAGCCAACAAGTCCAAGAGAGCGCAAGCAGACGGCAACACATATGTGCAACCTGTGATGATGGTATACTCGATTTTGAGCCGTCCTACCGACAAAATGCAAGTGGATTTCTTTGTTTTCCAACCGATACAATCGCTAAGAATTTATATTCAATGAAAGAAATTGTATCAAGCACCTGCCAGAGGCTGCCCCAAACTGCCCGAGGTCCTTGGTCCCCACACAACGTGGCACTCGGCGCTCACCCGCTTCGTGCCTTGTACCTCCGTAGCCTCCTCGTCATAATATCTAGCGGCTGAGCCCATTTCCCCGAGCTGTTCGTTCCAACCGGGCTGAACATCTGCAGCTCTCACGCACGACATATTTGCATATCTGTACCGACACCCATCACGCAACTTCTGCGCTTACCGGCAGCACAACCAACAGTCGACAGCGTCTGGCCGCAGCGCATACACCCCTGCTGGACTTGCAGAGACTCCTCCCTCATTCGCAACCCCAACCCCCGCGCCACCACATGCGAAGCGATTCTCCCTCGACGCCTCTCAACCAAATACTGTTCATCGCCACGACACCGCAAGCTGCACCGAGCCATTGCCATTGACGGACAGTACTTTGCGAAACATCTGCCCACAATGGCCGGCATCGAGAGGCTCGAAGTCCACAGCAAGGTGCGCCGCGCGCTGTACGCGCCAGCCCCATGAACCCATTGGCTAATTGTCGCAGTCGTACATCGTGCGCTGGGTGCGCGCCGACGCCGGATCTACTCTCTCATGGAGCGTTCAGCCGCATAAAAAGTCCATGTATGCCGTCCCAGAAAACCCTCCTCCTTCCCTGGCATAATGCCCTCCCGTCGCCTGCCGAGGCTAATCGTCATGCAGCTACTTTGGCATCTTCAGACATCCCGGCTCCGGAGCCACCACACTTGTCTCATCCTCCGCCGACGACGGCTCCCTCTCCCCCGACATCGACGAGGGTAAAGCCAACAAGAGCAACAAAAAAGACACGGCTCAAGAGATTCTCGCCAGCAAGGGCTTCATACCCGTAAAATGGGTCGGCAAGTGCGAGGCCGACAAGGTCTCCATAGGCACATATGATGTCCTAGATGGCCAGGGAGGCATGTACGGCCTCGTCTTTGACAACACATTTTCCAAGCAAACCTCCAAGACTGCCACCTTTGTCGTCCTCACATATCCAACCGGCGCGCCTCCCCAAGGCACCACGACCATCCCGAACTTGCAGCTCCCCAAGTCCAGAGATAGCCAGTCCAGTCTCCCCAAAGCCGGTGCCTTTTCGCAAGACGTCGATCCCAGTGCATCTACCGACAGTATTCATAGCCCCGATGTGACCGGCCGCGCCAGATCCGCTTCCAACAGAACCGACGGCAACGGTGCGTCCTACCACGTCGGCACGCTCTCTAAGCGACGGAGAAAGAAGGGCCAGGGATATGCGCGCCGCTTCTTTTCTCTCGATTACTCGACCTACACGCTCTCATACTACTATAACCGCAACTCCTCTGCCCTCCGAGGTGCCATCCCGCTGAGCCTCGCAGCCATTGCCGCCGACGAGAGACGCCGAGAGATTAGCATTGACTCTGGCGCCGAGGTCTGGCACCTGAGAGCCCCCAATGCCAAAGAATTTCAGGACTGGGCGCGGGCACTGGAAAAGGCTAGCCGTGCTGCCCGGGGTCTTGAAAGCGAAACTTCGCAGACGTCTGCCAAGGCCAGCGTCCCAAGAGCACGCACTGTCTCGGGCCGACAGCAAGCTCCTGGCCAAGAAGAGGAGGCTGAGTGGCACGAGGTCGAGACTCTCGTCAGCCGCGTCGTGGGAACCAGAGATGCGCTGCGCCGCCTCACTAAGGAGGTTGCCGCGCTGCCTAAGCCTGGAGCAAGCCCCTCCGCACTCTCACCAAATAACGCCGTGACAGGCGAGGACGGCGAGAGCTACTTTCCTGCGGCCGAGAAGAAGTCGTTTTGGCGCCGCAAGTCTAGCGCACCTGGAATGTCGCCGGCTCTACAACAAGCTACCGCTTCCGCACTGGCTGTTCCCACGCCAGGCAGCGCCACCGCTCTCGATACCAACGGATCCAAGGCGGCCAAGAGAAGATCAAAGAGCGCTGTTCAGGAGGAAAAGAGTCTGCAAGGTCATTGTGAATCTCTTCTCGCAGACTTGGACTCGGTCGTTGCGGAATTTAGCAGCTTAATTAGCACCAGCAAGAGGCGGCGCATGCTCACTGCTCCGCCCGCCCCGGTTGCGTCTCGATTGAGCATGGAAAGCACTGCCTCTACCGTGGACGAATTCTTTGACGCCGAGGATGCTGGATCGAGAGTTCTTAAAATCAATGAAAGCGACGACGAGTCGGCTGAAGAGGACGAAGAGGACGAAGATGACGGCTCCTCCGTCTCATCAATGGAAGCCGAAGATGCAATCGGCCCTGACGGCACAAATCACCTATATCCGATCAAGTCCAAGACTCTCACGCCGCTGCCAATGAGCGGAAAAGTGAATCGTCGACAGACAATTCCGCCCGCGACTGTACTGCCGCCAAGCCTCATCGCCTTTGTCAGGAAAAACGTTGGCAAGGATCTCAGCACAATAAGTATGCCGGTGTCCGCGAATGAGCCCCTATCACTGCTACAGAAGCTATCAGAACAGCTCGAGTACGCGGAGCTCCTAGATAAGGCCTCCAAACTGGCCACTCCTACCGAGCGTCTGGTTTACGTCACTGCCTTTGCCATTTCTCAATTCAGCAGTGGTCGAGCCAAGGAGCGTGCCATCCGGAAACCGTTCAACCCGCTTCTCGGCGAGACCTTTGAGCTTGTCCGTGGCGACGCTGAGACGCCCGGTGGCTTTCGGCTGCTAGTCGAAAAGGTGCAGCACCGCCCCGTCAAGCTCGCCATCCACGCCGAGTCCGCCCACTGGTCGCTGGCGCAAAGCGCCGCGCCCGGGCAAAAGTTTTGGGGCAAGAGCGCGGAAATCACGACGGACGGCCGGGTGCGCGTGGTTCTGCACCTTCCCGACGGCAAGGACGAGCTCTACTCGTGGAACATTGCCAACATGTTCCTACGAAACGTCGTCATGGGCGAAAAGTACGTGGAGCCAGTCGGCACCATGACCGTGACCAACGACTCGACGAGCCACCGGGCGAGCATCGAGTTTCGCAGCAAGGGCATGTTTGGCGGGCGCTCCGAGGACGTGCACGTGGAGGTGCTGAACCCGGACGGCAGCGACGCAGGCACCGGCATGGCCGGCACCTGGACAACCGGCCTGCACAAGGCCGGCAAGGGAGGGAAGCACCACGGCGGCGAGGCGGTGTGGCGCGTCGGCGGGCTGGTGGACAACGCCGCGCAGACCTACGGGCTGACACGGTTCGCGGCGACGCTCAACGAGGTCACCGAGGTGGAGCGCGACCGCATGGCGCCGACGGACAGCCGGTTGCGGCCGGACCAGCGCATGGCCGAGGAGGGTGCGCTCGACGACGCGGAGACGTGTAAGCAGCGGCTGGAGGAGGAGCAGCGCGTACGGAGGCGCCAGCTCGAGGACAGCGGCGAGGCGTACGCCCCGCGCTGGTTCGTCAAGGTGGATGATTGCGGAGATGGCGAGGGCGGCGGGGAGGAGTGCTGGCGCATCAGGACGGGCAAGGACGGGTACTGGGAGGAGAGGGCCAAGGGTGCCTGGACGGGCGTGACGGATATCTTCAAGGTATAGATGGGGAGGGTGGATGGTGAAAGTTTGGATATTGGGTAGAGAGACTTTTTTTGTTTAGCACTTTTTTGTTATGAGAAGAATAAATAAAAGGATCGAATCATTTCAGTACATGTCTGTCACTGGAAGCTCTCCGTGCCCTCGGCAAAGTGAATTCCGATTGCGACCTGACTTGTTGCGGTAAACTGTTGCTCGAACTTGCTAGTCACCCACGACTTTCTATTCAAGCATATCCTGTTACACTATTCTCTTCTGTGATCCTCGACCCTCTTGACTGCATGAAGAAAAAAGTGAAGCAAACCAGAGCTTTCCGTAACTGAAAGCAAATATTACAATGATGAACACTCCGCACTTCGCGACCAGCTCATTAGAATGGCCAACCTGCTCAAAACGTCTAATGGCAAAAGTTTTCAGAACTCATCGCCATCCAAGATAACGCAACGTCCTTGAATGAGCCCGATATCTTCTGAGACCCAGGAAGCAGCAGTGGGCGGCATGACGCCTGCGTCCATGAGCTTCGTACGCCGCACTCTGAGCTGATCGGCGGTGTCGCAGTGATAGATGAGGCGACTCGCGAGCCGCTCGTAATCATCCATTAACGCTTCGTAGGGAGCGAGCTTCGTCTTCAAAGCGGCCTTGACGCGATCCTCGAGTTCGCTGTCGTTGAGCTTTTGCTTTATCTCTGCTGTTGCGGAGTCGCGGAGGTCTTGGAGCCTTTCGCTTATTATCCTGTCGAGAAGTGCTTGCACGATGCTGCTCTTGAGCTCCATTCGTTTGCGGAGAGCAGCATTGGTCATTCGGGTGACATAGGCATCTGCGGTGTCAACGACCTCTGCGCGATCTCCTTCACTGTAGATGGGCTCGCCAAGGGTCTGTTACAAGTGATTGTCAGCTCAGAGGTCTCCGAGGCGATGGAATGTTTGCAAGTAGGTAGGACTTTTGCCTCAAAGCGCAAGTCGCTGCTTTGGCCGAGCGTTTCGAAGTTCTTTATCAGGCTCTGAGGCAGAGTCCCAGTGGGGGACGAAAACAGGGCAGCTAAGATGTCACGGTGCATGGGAAGGCCAGCGCACCAGAGTTTTCTGATTCCCTCTGCGGTGTAGTAGCCTCCTTCTTAAAACGCTGCGACGGCGCGGGAGACTGCCTTGTCCAGAGCAGCAATCTCATTTGCAGAAGCATACCAGAAGCTTCTAAAGCCGTAGGCATCATCATAAACCCGCGAAGGGAGCCGTTCCAGAGAATTGATGATGAGAAAACGGTGGCCAGTTACATTGGGCGACTCTTCCACATTTTTATGACCAGCTTAGTCCGAGAGAACAAGGCTTGGGGAAGCAAAGCGACCAGGGAATACGAAGAGTGAAAAGAAATAGGAAGAGTCAAGGGAAAGAAAGTCACGCGTACTCAGAGTGCGTGAACCTTGCCGTTTGCTCTACTGGCCGACTGGGCCGTGAAAGTCTGTGTGAGTGTGCAGAAGTGAATCGCATGACCGGTACACAAACGGAATTCCGGTGAGAGCCTGTTTGAAGATTCAGTACATTGTTGTTGTTTTCCTCCACTTACTCGCCAACTTGACATTTTTTTCCATCGCAGTCAAGGACCTTCGCCAGGCTCAGCGGCCCATCAACGCCGAAGCTCTCAGATCGTCACTCGCCTTCTGGCGAACTACCCTGTAGGGTATGGCTGTATCTGTGTGTCGCCCAGAAGTGCATGATCACTTCCAGAAACAACTACAACTGTCCGTGCACAGAACGCCTGCTGGATTCGCCTGTGTGTCGGTCCGGCAGAAGCATGTCGAAGCCTCGCATCAATAGATGCACGCCAGCAACATAGGACCCTGAATAATCAGAGGGGTCGCAACATGCAACGTTCATCAGCTCAGCATGTGACGACCACTTTTCTGAAAAGTTCCATTCAGTTCAAGATTCAAGAGTATCGACTTGACCAATTGACGCCACTCACCACGGTTGGTGGTGAGATTGACAGAGGGGCAATAAAGACGGTCAGCAATAAGTTTTAAAAAGATGGACACGTTTGTGGTCCTGACGTCGTTGGCGTTTTGGAAGGCCTCTTTTTGCATAATTCCCATTCCCAGGGACCATTCAGGGCCGCGCGCGATAAGATGATCCTTTCCCTCAGATTCCAAGTTGCCAAGCGATATATCGAGAGCGAAAGTCCCAGAAACGCGCTTGACGCAATAGGAGGAGTCGAAAAACTGGAGAAGCATGGCATTGTGGGCAAACAGGAAGCCAGATCCGCGCTGATTGTTGCAGCTCGGCAGGAGAAAACACTGGAGCTTGCTTTGGTCCCTTCTTAGTTCTTACTAGGCGGGCGAGGAATCATGTTTGAGCCGTAGGTTGAATAGGAGTGCTGGTGAGTTGTTACCTTGCCGGCCAGCAAGAGGGATCAAAACCACAATACTGTATGTCCCTGCTCGGGACGTCTGGATCAGGCAATCCGCTTGTCAATGACTAGCACCACTTGAGATTTGAGACCAGCCAAGTTGCCAAGTCACGTCCTTGACTCCTGGCAGTCTTGCACTGGCAAAATCCACTGGACGCCCCAGTAGGAATATGAGGAGCCCATCGCGTCCAGTTGCCATGCTCTTCTGTGCCCTCGTTTGTTCCTCCACCTGCATCCCTTGTCCTTGTTGATGTGACAGACCCTTCCTCAATCTAGTTATCATGTGCTAGCGAGAGACTGCCACCAGGATCGCAAACACTACTTAGTAGAATGTCCAGCTCATCATCTAACTAGCTACTATGTCCCAAGTTTGAATCATGCTGATAAGATCGTGAAGGATAAGCATAAATATGTGAGCTGTCTGATGCACGCTGTGACAGCACGCACAGCAGGGTAGGGGTATGCTGGGTTCTTGATATGTACTGGCATGATTTGCGCCTCAAGGAATTTGAGAAATCTTGGACTTGGAAAGGGACCACTGTGTTGGTAGCCATGATTCCCCTCAGAGCACACAGGCCTGCCCACGTTGTCTCCGCGATTGGGCATTGGGCAGCAAGCTAGTCGCAGTTTGCAATAATTGCCCTTGATGGGGGTGCGCCTTGTTGTCTCCCTTTTGAGGCGTCTTCAACAAGCAAGTAGTGCCGGAACTAGCTCCCCGGCGGCGCAGGCGAATCTCTGTGTGGGCGGCCGGCCCCCTGCGAGCCCGGCTAGTCGGGACCTGTCTTGTTGAGAGCTTGATTCCTGGTCCGTCCAAGCTCCCAAATAATGCTTGCTGCCCTGGTCGCGGTGCTGGCCTTCGCGGCTTCGGTAACGGAACGGAGACATTGGTGGCATCAGAGGGGGTCCCCGAAATAAGCTCATCAGCGAGGAACCTGGCTCTGTCTGGTGTTGAGCATGGATAACATGTCACGCGGGCTGCAAAAATATTACGAATGGCATGGGTCGGTTGACCTGAAATGATGCAAACCCCGGATGCTTTTTTTTTGGTGTCTGTTTCATGGCGTGCATGAGTAAAGTCTGAGCTTGCGTGGATAGCTTGTCCCGAGTAAGTTGATCGGTGAGCAGAGTGAGGAAGCTTATGAAGCCTACTTGCGGCGGCAGCTGTCCGAGCGAGCGAGGAGAGGAGGGAGCGACTTGGCGGTGGGCATCATCATGCCGCTCACTTTGCATCGTTTCTAAGCCGGCAAATGTTGAGTGCGACAACGGTTGCTTTCGACGCCAAAGTGGAAGCAATTGCGGTGTGGACACAAGATCTCCAAGATGCCGTCCATACACAAGACGAGAAATATGGCTGCCTGGGAGCCATTCACGCCATTCACTAGCGAGACCCAGATGAGAGCCACTGACGCCCACCTGGGAACAGGCGAGGAAAAGTTTTCCAGCTGCTTTGGGGAGGAGCAGCAGGTCACTGCTTTCTTCGCGACTTTTTAGCAGGCGGGAGCCAAGGGGGAACGGCGCCAGCGAGAGGATCTATCTGGGGCTCGGCTTGAAAGGAGAAATTTTCTGGAAGAGCAAGACCGTAATTTGTGGGGGACGGCTCCAGAGGCTCCTCCAGAGGCTCCAAACTAGCATTCGTAGATGCACCCCCGGAGCTCGGACGGGTAACTCATCTTGTCCGGCTCATGTGTTGATTGATTGACGCTGCGCGGATGGGATGGCCATGCATCCGAAGCATGGCTGGACCAGTGTTTACTTGGTAGGATTGCGGCGAAGCGTGCGAGCTAGCGGCTAGTTGCAGGTAGATGACTTGGGTAGGGTGTGTTTCTGTCGACACTGATGGCGTGAAGGCTGAGAGAGGGATTCTTGGAAACGAAAAGACCGAGTCAATGACCTGTACGGACTACCAGTATTCGTTTCGAGTCGGTAGGACCCAAGTTGCGTTCTGTCACACGTTCAACCCAAGCTGTGGCTGTTCTAACGAGCCGGGAGAAGCTGCTTGAAGACGGCGGCGGGACGGCCGTCCAGCTGGTTCCTTGTCTGCCGCCGGCTTTAGGAACCTCGGTGGCAAAACTCATTTGCAGCTGTGACTCGACAGGGTATCGCTCTTCTTTCGACGTGGTCCCTATTCATGGTGGCGATACTGATCCGGCATCTCCCTGCTTGCCTGCAGAGCTAATAGACAGGTACGGAGTGGTGCTTCTGTGTTGCGCAGTCGAGGCAGATATCCGACTGCGTGTGAGTCGTGGGTGAGCAGCGCTGCAACTCGGGCAGCTACCACAGCAGTTCCAATTTTCAAATGAGGTGAGGTTCTTGTACGACGCAGCATTGGGCTGCGACAAGCCGATCAACACTTGTCCATAACGGTGTCAATTTTACCGCGGTGTTTGGTGTTTTTATGAAAGGCGCAAGGCGGCGGCGGCATTGTTTGGAGAAAGGCGGCGGGGTAGCTTGCATGCTGGCCTTTACTTTGAGGGGTAACGATGACCGGGCGGGCTTAGTACAGTTAGTTCCTGAGAGTATCGTGAACAAAAAAGAGGGAAGACGGCCCGTTGGCCCAATCTTGATCGTTTGCGAAACAGGTTCCTGGTTTGGCGGCGATGACTTGCTTCTTGAAGGAAACGCGTGCAGCTAGCGGTGGCGAAGTAGGGACAGAGTAGCATAAAGCACGATCCTAGATCTCGGCAAGGTGAAGCGTACCTAAAAACGGCCCTGCCTTTCTCCCACCTTTGACCCCACGATGCGCACGACGGATGGCACATCACGATGGGGCACGGGAATGTGTGGTGGTGGAGGTCGAGGGGGATGGGAAAGGGAAAGCGGGTTTCACGGGCAGAGAGTGGGCGGCGGTGCCTTGTCTCACCGTTTCCAGAACGCTCCGTGGAAGGAAAAAAGCTGACCGTTTCCAGGGACCCAAGGCTGGGCAGAAGGCCACTGTGGGAAGGGCGAATGGGGTGCCCTGCAGGCGCTTCCCGCTGCGCTGGAATACGCTAGGGCAACGCCACATCTCGCCCGCAGTGCAGCGTCACAACTGGACCCAAACGGTAACTCCAGAGTGTGCGTGGTGGATTGAATAGGTTGTTATGGTGAAAAGAGAAATGGCGTACCCCGTACATTTGTTCTCATAAAAAAGTCAGGTGTGGTAGAGGAGGGCAGAGCACAGGTCATGCATGTGCAATGCCGCTCTTTCCCCCGCGTGCGCCAGAGCCGGGTTTCCTTTGGGGGCTTTCTAAGGCGAAGTTGGAGGAGGGAGTTGGAGGCTGTCGTTCTTACTCCAGCGCACACGCCCCCCCTTTTCAAGCCACTGGCGCTAGCAACTTACTCTTCACACCACCAAACAGCGATATCGGCAGGCAAGGAAAAAAGATTGTTGCTTACCGACCGTCCATCGATTGCGAGACCAACGCGGGTACTGCTTGCGAAGGAGGGTGGCATGCAGACATTTGTACATACGAATAAGTCGTAAGGATTTGACGGTTTGGGGATTCTCAGACTCAGAATTGAAAGAGCCGACTTGCCCTGCCCGCCTGGCTCCTCAAACGCCCGCAAGTAAGCCCCTTTTCTGTACCCCAAGCTTGCTCGTTCATATCCTGGCCAATGTGCACATGGCATCGTTCTATTTGCCCTTTGTCCACTGCGAAATTACTGGCGTCCCTTGCTAGTGCTTTGCTTTCCCGCGTGCCAGTAATGTCGCCCCTGGTGCCTGTCAACCTGTGTGTGCAGAACATCAGCAAAAAGAGGCCAGCTGACCTATCTCGACATGACAAGTGTGTCGAACTCGTAATACGCGGCCCCCTGTTCAATTATACCCTCCCAAAAGGGGTGAGGCCGAAAAGCTGAACTGCAGCGAGGAGAAAAAGATGTGCTCTTCACCAAAATCAAGCTTTTGGGGTGGGCGCCCTGGAACCGACGCCACTTGGGACTTGGTGCTGCTGGTGGTGGTTTGGTGACTCGCTCTGTACTTGAATGCAAAAAGGAAAAAAGTTGAATGCTTTTTTAAGCGACGTCAAAACGCGTCGCTTTGTTTCTTTCATCGATTTTTACTTTCCTTTTGCCGGTGCTGCAAGATGGAGATGCAGAGTGAAACACCATGAGCAGTGTCTTGGCTGCGCCCATACAATTTCGCGCTGCAAGGCAAGGCAAGCAAGGTGCTTCCAGCAGCAAAGGCCACTGGGGTGTGGCCAGATCTGGCACCCAACTGGTTCGTCTTCGCCCCCTCTCCCCTGTCAGCTAGGCTGGGTTACGAGCTATCCGGCTCCTGTGTTCCTAAATTATCACTTTTTGGAGGGCTGTGCTGGTGCTTGGTCGTACGGCCACTTGTCTTTGATATAGCGCTATGGCGGATGGTCTGGGGCTGCATCCGGGACTCTGCATTCCTGCGCCGACAATCGCATGGCTGGAGGAAAAGGACGACGTGAAATTTTGAACTGTTCGCGGCAAAAGTGGTTTACCGCTTTCTTATTGCATCACTGTTTTTTTGCTCCTTCTATTAACGTTAGCTAGCATTTTCCCATCCTGGCACATCCCGCACTCCCGCTCGGCGCTTGCCAGGACCAAAACTCAGGGTCACAACCTTGCTCGGCGCAGTCGGCAACAATGGCCCAGAAAGAGTCGGATTTACAGGTCTGACAAGACAGAAAAAAATCGACAAGCCTACCACGAAGTCCTCGCAGCATTTGAGGAACCAGCAGGCGGCCAGAGGAAGAAAAAATAGATAGCAACCGACATGGCTGCCCGGCATTGCCGCAAGCACTAAAAATGTCTTGCGCCTCAACACCCAGTAGCGGCCCAGGGACGTCCCCACGCGTCCACTAATCGCCCCTCCGGCAGCGCTCCAGTGCCAGATTTTAGCGTCCCCAGTTCTTTTTTTTCTCTCTGTTGTCTCCAATGCACTGTCAGGCAGTTACTGTACAGCGGACTCACTGTACAAGCCCAGAGGCAAATGGCCTTTGTCCCAGCTGTGCGCAGCTGCAGCCCAAAACCAGCAGCATGCACACGCCCCCCTTCCAAATTCAATTCACACCCCATTCCTTCTATCCGTACCCCATTGTCTCGTTCACTCAATTCAAACCACCAACAAACGCTACGTACACCTCCGTTCCCGGGCCACTCCAGACACACCACGCACAGCGCAGAGCCTCGACCAGATATATATTTGCCCTCCTCGAGCTCTTCCCCCCAAGTTTTCCTTTGCTCCTTGACCATCTTCATTTCTGTCTACACAACCTCTCTGTGACGAATCCCCTTCGCTCGTCCGTCAACCTCTCGCACGACTTGTACACAATCCTCCTCCTCCCTCCTCCCTTCTCTCCTCTACCACTCCAATCTACACACACAGCAGACACCATGTCTTTCGCTGCTCGCCACGCTCTGCGGCTCACCCGCGCTGCCGCCCCCGTCTCGCGACTCGCCTCCCCCTCTGTCCGCGGCTTCTCCGCCACCGCCGTTTCCCGCGTCTCCGACACGACCAAGAAGAACAGCGTTGTCCGCGAGAAGGAGGTGCCCGCCACCATCTATGATGGCCCTGGCGCTGGCGACAAGCGCACCGTACAGGTCCCTGACGGCGCCGCCCGCGTGCCCTTTGAGAGCCCCCAGCCTCCCGCCGACGATGCCCACGAGGCCGTCGAGCCGCTCTCCCGCAAAGCCTACGAGGCCCTCCCCCGCACCGTTCGCAACATGACCGTCTTTGGCAAGACCATTATCATTACGGGCGGCGCCCGTGGCCTGGGCAACCACATGGCCCGGGCCTGCGCCGAGGCTGGTGCCAAGAACATCGTCATCTTTGACGCCAATCAGGAGTTGGGTGACGCCGCCGCGGCTGAGCTCCACGACAAGTCGGGTGTCCCCGTCTCCTTCTTCAAGGTCGACGTTCGTGACGGCGCCGCCATCAACGCTGCTGTCGACTCCGTCGTTGACCTCTACGGTGCCCCCGACGTCCTCGTCAACTCGGCCGGTATCGCCGACTCCAACATCAAGGCCGAGACCTACGACCCGGCCATGTTCCGCCGCCTTATCGACATCAACCTTACCGGCACCTTCCTCATGTCTCAGGCCGTCGGCCGCGCCATGATGGCCGCCGGAAAGTCGGGCTCCCTTATCCTCGTCGCCTCCATGTCCGGCTCCATCGTCAACTACCCCCAGGAGCAGTCCTGCTACAACGCCTCCAAGGCTGGTGTCATCCAGTTTTCTAAGTCGCTCGCCGCCGAGTGGGCCAAGCACGGCATTCGTGTCAACACCATCTCCCCCGGCTACATGGACACCGCCCTTAACCGCGTGCCCGCTCTCGAGGCCCAGAAGAAGATCTGGCGCGGGCTCACTCCCCAGAACCGTCTGGGCAACGTCGACGAGCTCAACGGCCTCTGCGTCTTCCTCGCCTCCGACTCCTCGAGCTTCATGACTGGTAAGCCCATATCTCGACCCAAACATCAAAACATAGCTTGTTGCTAACAGTGACTGTAATTAGGTGCCGACTGCATCATCGACGGTGGATACTCGCTGTGGTAAACACATACCGAGCTTGTTTTTACGCGCTTCTCCGATTCCTTCACTTCAAAGTGAAGGCACCCACGCTTCACTTGACTTACTACTTTTAATGGAGTGATATACACACATACACAGCATGACCCGCGATCAGGTCTTGCGCACATGCCTGCATTTCTGCGATCTTTTTCTTGTTTTGTTCAGTTCCATTTTGCCCTCTTGCTGAGTGCTGGAGTTTTGGGGAAAAAGACCAACCACACTGGCCTTGCTTTTTTGTTTCTTGTTGACCTGTTTTTTATTATCTACCAAAATGAGAGGGGAAGAGCGAGGGTCATAGAGACTCAGATTTTTGATGAGGATGGGATCATGGCGGATGAGGCCGCTCGTGTCTGCTACGCAGACGATAGACATCGTACATTGACAGTCGTATATACCACGGACATCAATGCTTAATATACCACATAAAAATTTACATGGCTATTGAAAGACGTATTCTGTGAGGAAGAAGAAGAAAGCCATTGGTATACTCGTACAAATCCCAACGTTGCGTCCTCGCCTAGTCGCGTTCCAACTATCCGCGCAAGGTGCGAGCCGGCGCGCGCGTCAAAATTACAAAGCCTGGAACTGATATAACTATCCATAAAAATCAAGTAGTCGCCTGTCTCCCCAAATACGCCATTTCCATTTTCCCCATGTTCATCCCAGTGTAGCTTCGATAACGCTGACCTGAGAAGCGATCATGATCTGACTCATTCATCGTCATCAGAATCGTGGCGGATCTCAATTTCAACCTGGATCAGGTCGAGCAGTGACGAGATGTACGGGCTCTATTTCCCACCAATTCGTTAGCATGTACTCGGAAATGACGACCGTTTTTTTCCTGGAGATGTACTCACCATTGGTCTGTTCTCGGCCAAGAGCTCGTACAGACGCGGAGTCGACGCGCGGAACAGGCGTTCATTCCACCCGCCCTTCTCCTCCGTGCCGCGCTGCGACTTGACTAGCTCCTCCTCCGCCTCCGTCTTGACAATGTTGCGCGCAATGTTGCGCAGCACCAGCACCGCGCTGAGGGGGATGCCGGCGGCCTGCGGGGGCGCCTGCGGGTTGCGCTCGTCCCGCACCGTGACCGTTTCCTCAAATGTGACGGGCAGCGTCTTGGCGGGCACGATCCATCTCTTCGGAGGTGCCGCGGCGGCGCCGTCACTGGCGGCACCAACGGAGCTGGGAATGACGCCCGAGATGTGTGTTGTGACGTGGCGGGCAAAGTCGCGCAAGTGCATCTTTGTCGGCGTGCTGTGTTTGTTGCATTCCCCCCAAGTACAGACGAATGTCTTTTCAGTATTCTCAAACTTCTCTTCTTCATCCATGGTAGCCCCGAGGTGCACCGTCATTATGTGGCGCCACATCTGTTCTGCCTTGAGGAAGAAATGGCCACATTTTGCGTTACGACGGCTCGGATCACTCGCCCAGAGGCAGCGTCCATATTCTTTGCCGTCAAGTGTCACCGGGTTGGGCCGGGCACGAATGCCATGAATAATAAACTTCTGTTGGCCATCGCCGTTTTCGCGCAGCACCTGTGCATTGGAGCCCTTGTATACCGCCGTACTATTTCTAATGAAGTCGGCCGGTGTAATCATCTGCTGTTGCATGTCCTTGAGAGGAGCAGAGAAGGCAGCTTGGTAAGCTTGCCAGGCAGCGAGCTGAGTGACAAATGAAGTGCCGTCCTCGTCAAAGAATGACTTGACCCATTGATGAACCCTATCGGGCTCCTCCAATTTCAGCATCTCATGCAAAAGGTCCTCTGGCATAGGCGCCACCTCGTCGCGGGACGGCAATCGCTGCTCTGGCGTCAAGATAAGGTCGTACTGGACCTTACGGGCACCGTGGGCTAAAAGACGCACAAGTTGGTCGACAAGGCCTTCCGGATGTGTGGAGCGCATCAAATTGTCCAGGTTAGAAACGACAGCGGTGTACTGGTAGAGAAAGTCGAGGCAGGCGTCAATAAGCTCATCATCATTCAGCAATAGCCAGCTCGTAATGCGCTGCAGAATATCTCCAGGCACTTCATTGAGCTGATTCGTGGCTTCCAGATTCATGGAGATGCGTCCTAGCGCTCGCAGGGCGCTGAGAATAGTACCACGGTCATCCGATGTCATTTGCCCAAGTAGCGTTCTGTACAAGGGATCATCAGAATCCATAATCATGAACGAAGTAATCTGCTCGCAGATGTCGAGAGCCATGTGTTTTATTTCCACCAACGAGTCCTTCTCGGGAAGATGCAAAACAATACAGAGAAGGTCCTTCACTGGAGGAAACTCAGACATGTTGTGCGCGTTCTCGGGCAGTGTGACCATGTTGCGTATTGTCAAAATTGCCTCAGTGATTAGA
Source organism: Cordyceps fumosorosea ARSEF 2679 (assembly GCF_001636725.1). Taxonomy (NCBI): domain Eukaryota; kingdom Fungi; phylum Ascomycota; class Sordariomycetes; order Hypocreales; family Cordycipitaceae; genus Cordyceps; species Cordyceps fumosorosea. Next base: position 331,197 of record NW_017387304.1, on the reverse strand, counting down.
ACCATTTGGTCGAAGTATTCCCCAGTCTGAAGAATATCCGGCGTATTCTTTTCGATCAAGTTCCCAATTCTCTCCAGGATGTCCGGGGTTCCATAATTGCCATCCAGAACACCGAGCTCTGTAGAGTCTTCCTCGGAGTCCCAAGAGACTTTCCACTGGATGTGATAAAAAAGCTCACCAACCTCGAGAGCCTTGTTGACAAGGCCCTCGGCCAGGCCAGGGAATGAATCAAATTTGTACTTATCGCCTCGCTCGAACGAAATCTTGACAAGATGATTCAGCGCAAATGCCTGCTCAGTAGGAATTTGAGATCTAAGAGCGTTAAGACAGCGGGTGTAGATATTAGGACCATCGAAGCCAGTTCCGGGGAGCATAGGCTGACGGGGATCCGGCGCTGGGCGATATGACAACCGTGTCCTGGGAAACTCGCTCGGCGCATTGCTAGGCGTTGCGACGGGTCGCAGCTGCAGGGGCTTTACGTGTCGGGGCTGGTACGCTGTTACTGAAGTCGAGGTATTTTCAGGTTTCGGTGGATGATGTGCGATCGAGGGGCCCCGAGCATGCATGCCCGGCGGTCCCTGCATGCCTGCGTGCCCTTGGACTTGGGGGGATGAGGCTGCGGCATGTTGACTGGTGGTTTGCCGCGTGATTCTGCTAGGGCCAGTATCCGGCTGGAATATGACGCGTTGGGCAGGCGCTTCTCTTAAGCCACGAGAAGCTCTGGCGCTCGAGACGGCATCGGGGGCGGGTCGTTCGCGAACGGGGGTTCCATCGTCCCCGGAGGCAGCCGAGTCGTTGCCGGCCACATTGCTGTCTCTTTTGCCTCTGAAATTTTCGCGAGTTCTTGTTAAAAGTCCGGCGCCTTTGGCAGTAACATCTTCGAGAATATCCTTCGGTGGTGGCTCTTTGCCATAGACCGTCTTGATTTCGTAGGCCGCCAAGTTCTTGTAGAACTTTTCCTTGAGCGCAAAGGCTGTGGACGCTTCGTTGTTGGAGAAGAGACCGAGTTCAGCAGCCATGCGACGCCAGGCCAGCTTTTCTTCCGATACCTTGTCATAGCCACCGCTGGCTACGATATGGTTGAAGACTTTGAAGAGATCGAGATGAATAAGGCCAACTTTCGGCTCGGGGTCCAAGACTGTGCCGCGATTGTTGTGGAATTCCTTCAGCTTCTCCATAAACTCCTCGTATTCTGGCGTGCGGTCGATGGAATGAGGCGCCACCTCTTCGCTCGAGGTTGTCATCGTTACAACCGTTTCGGCTGGAAGCGAGCTTCCAGGAAACCACAGCCGGTTGGTCGAGGATCCAGAGCGCCGGGATGGTTGGCGCACTCACAGTCGCAACGAATCGCTCTTGCTAATCGTAATGTTGCACCGTCTTCGTGCTCCAATCGCGATTGAGCAATGCTAAGATGCAGATGTTGCACGCTGTCCCGTACTTGTCTGGCGCATAAGGTAGGTACCTGGTAGCTCGAAATTGGCAGGGAGACGTGTTGCGCGACCGCGACAAAAATTGGGCGGACCAGGTTGCAGCTAGTTACACGTGACCCGCAGCCAATCGGCAGCGTTTCCGCCCTTTTGGAACTCGCGATGCAGCTTGCAGCCGTTTGCATTGGCGGACAACATGAGATCCCCTCGCAGACTATTGAATATCCTTCGGCAAGACTTGATCCCACCTTCAATGCATCGTCGCGACTGAATTAGCCCTGTGCCATGTCACATCAAGCGCAACCAGTCTCCCACGCGGCCCTCACAAGGTTGGAGCTGCGAACGGGCTCTTCTAACAAACTGTTCATACCGAATCAAAACGCAAAGCAATTGTCATTTTCATTACAGCGACAACAGACCAGTGCAATTTCTCACGATGTTCTGATGCTAGTTATCCACAATGATAAAAAGCCCCTCGTAAGTAGTCATGACCCCACGAGACCCTCCCACTAACACCTGGTAGATTTCTATCCGCTTGACTGATGTTCTGCGCAATCCAAGCATCGCGTCCAATGTTGTCTCAACTGATATGTCATCTTCTACCATATGCGTAAAAATACCTAGCCCCGACTGTATGCTGCTTGCACACTTCCAAAACGCCAGGGACTTTCACGTCTGCGTCTACGTGCTTGAAACGGCCGGATTCACGATCAGCAGCAGCGATCTCCGATCTTGCTCTTTCAATATCGTCGACCCGGTCCTCCGTACAAACTCAAACAGCATTGCTCCAATGAGATTATCATCAGTGATGGCTTTCCCATCAATGAGCCAGCCCGAACTTCTTCCCCAGAACCAGTCATCAGGGCCCGTCAGCTTAGCCGCCCCAGATTCATTTAACAGTTATTCAATTCGAAGAACAGAATCGGTTCCGCCTGCAAATTCCAGCAATTCATTTTTGCCACCTGCGACATCGCAGATTCCCATTGATCTGAATCCTTATAATCACTTTGCTACCGACAAAGCCAGCATGGTGTCGGCACTCCATGACCAATACTCACGGAATATATCCCCGTGGGGCCTCCACGATGCGAAGAATAGCAACACTAACTCATCTTGGGGCTTTGCGCAAGGAACAGTGTCAGAAAAGCAACATCTAACGCCAGGCCCACGTCTTACAACATGCAGCAGCAATACAACCCCAAGGAGCAGTTTTGCTGTTGAACAATTGGATGCCGAGGCCTTGTCTAAAGCTTCAGACTTTCGACATCTGATGCCCCAGGCGCGCAATTTGCCTTTCCCGCAGACTAAGCAGAAATCAAGAGAGGCCAGCACTGGCACGGCGAAGAACAAAAAGCGAAAAGCTGCAGCCGATCCCGAGTCAGAAACCGACTTCGAAAAAAGCGCGCGGACTAGCCCGCCATCCAAGAGGCAACGGGAGAACCGAAAACCAACAGCAGCGCAGACAGCTGGAAAAGGCCAGGCACCAGAATCCTCACGTTCCACACGCCAGTCAGCAAGCAGGCGAAATGTCGAGAATGGAAAAGAGGCTACAGTAGCCAATAGTATAGCGCAGAAAAAGTCGACAGCACTCCAAGCAGCTAAGCCGGCGACCAAGAAAATACCACCGAAGACCACTGTCCGCGGGAAACAAAATAGCAAGGTACTTCCAGCGCGTGAGGTCTCTGCAAGCGAGTGCTCTATAAGACCGAGACAAGTTAAAAAGGAAGTCCCCAAGCCTGCAAAAGCACAAAAACAACTAGATTCAATGAAAATGAACAAGACTGCACCAACGAGCGCCACGGTTCGTGCCGAAACGCGGAAGACCTCGCAGGCGGAGAAGAACGGCAACAGCGCTGCGAAAGGATCAGGGCAGCACACACACTCACACTCACAAGGGAGGTGGAGGCATTTGACGGGGAAAAAGGAAAATCTTGATTCGGACCTTATACTTTCCAACGACCTATCGGGACTGGTTCAAGCGGACACGAATTGGACCCTCCTCATCACGGAAACGGCAGTTCTTGACGAGCTAAACGAAGTGACCTCGAAAATAGTAGACCAGTACGGAGCAGACCTTGCTTATGGATACAACAGATTCGAAATTGCTCAATTCTACGTGGAAGTTCTGAACAAAGCTCGATTTGAATATTGGCATGACCAATTGGCAAAGTTGGGTACTGCGGCTCCTCCTCCTGTAAGAGTGCTTACATCGTAGATGTGGCAATGAAACATGTACAACGTAATATTATAAACTTCGGCAAAGGCTTCGGTAGACGCTATAAGCTTGACTATTAAAATTTTCTATCCTTAAATGCTCCTCTAATTGCCGTAGGCGCGATGTGCCTGGTAGCGTGACCGTCGGTAGGGCTTAGTGACGAGACTTGCGACTCGTTATACTTTGGGATTCTCACTCGTTACACTCTGGCTTCTCGTTATACTTTCTAATTCTAATATTTCTGAGCTTAAAGACAGTTGCCCTCAGCGGCTCACTAAGGAAAGGACCCCGTCAGTAGGGCTTAGTGACGACTTGGGCCTCGTTATACTTTGGGATTCTCACTAGTCACACTCTGGCTTCACCCTCGTTATCCTTTGGGATTCTTATTTTCGAACTCAAGGGCATTTGCCCCAAGAGATGCACCGACAAACAGAACTCACTGAAAGCATTTAAATGCAATGACTTCCCGCCCTCCCTCCGCCAGTCCCCTTCCCTCACACATTCTCTTCTGCTCCCACAAACTTGCAAACTCTCGACAACCTCAGTCACCCGCTGAACTACAAACTTCTATCCTCTTTGCAGCTATAAAAGAGTTACTCAAATCAACAGCTTTTGTTCTTGGGCATTTCTGTGTTCAGCAGCCATCGAATACTCTCTCTCGCTACTCACTTGAATCCAGGCTTGGGCTTGTATCACCCAATCCTGTCTGCCTTCCCGCGTCTTGACTAGACCAGCACTGGTACACAAGTACCAATTTCCACAGTAACAAGACAAATTCGTCTTCATTGCCCACTTCTCGTTCGGCATCCCTTTTCAGCAACCGAAATGGGTCGCATTCTCAAACTCCGCGGCTCCCCCAACAGGGCTGCCCGCCAGGAAGGCGACACCACTTCGGAGGGTTCCTGCCAGGGCTCCTCCAACCAGAATCCTGCCATCCCTTTCCAGGATCACTGTACCCCAGATGGCGAGGATGACGGCTGGGCCTGTGGTCCCGATGGCCGCTGCGAACTCTTCGCCGACATGGACCCCTCCCAGATCCAGGTCGTCCAGGTGACGCCTGAGGACCGCGTTTTCCAGGCCGTGCAGCGTCGGCCAGGCGGCCAGGCGGACCACATCCTGCGCTGGTGTGAGAAAAAGGACGTCGGTGTCTTCGTCTCCGCCTGCCCTGCTCTGCCCGGCCAGGCCAACATCGACGGTGGCCTGAGTGCTCGCTACTTCAACATGTTGCAGGCAGCTTGCGCGAGGGAGTCTGGAAGATTCCAGGCGCTGGGCTACACTAGCATCACAGCCCAGAGTGATGGGACTCAGGAGTTCCGTTGGTTTATTCTCCCACCGGTGCGTAACATTCGCAAGATAACTTTAAGGACTAGTAAGTGTTCGCCCCGAGGCAAACTCTACTAATACGGATTCCTTACTGACTAAGTAAAGGTGCTACAAGACTTGAAAATTGATCTCCGATAATTTGTCTCGGTGGTGAAGCGTGGGCTTTTGTTTTGGATTTGTTTTGGATTGTAAAGCAAGCCGTAATATCGGCCAGCGGTGATTCGTTTGGATTGTATTGTTATACCTTACAGCGACTGTTTTCACTCGCCTATTTTGTACATAGCCGCTTTGCAACATTAATAAATACTTTTGACCCAAATCCTGGAAAAGATTAATATGTAATTACTTTTGTAAAGATGCTGTTCTTAACCATCTGTCTTGCCATGCTGACCCCCCCCCCCCCCCTTTATTCATGGAAGCGGCCTGTATCATAATCCCAGCTTCGCAAGATGTGAATCACAATAGCTTTCTAAGATACCAGCTACTAATCTGGAGCAGTTTGGAGGCTCTAGAAAAGGGCGGAATTTTCGCGAGGCTTTGAAGTCGGCTCGTAGCCCTGACGCGCCGGCACAAATTCATCTAGTCAACAACCTGAATCAGCCAGAGAAGGAGGATGGAGTAGTATAATAGCTAGAAACTGACAGCCAGAGATACGGCTGGCAGTTCTCTCGTTCTTCATCAACAAGCCCATAAATTGCCCACGTTGGAGGGCGCTGCGGTCGCGGACAGCACCGTTCGAGGCTATCAAGGATCATCGAAGTTATTAACCTTTGTCTCTCCAGGTACATGAGTTCAAAGTCTTGTAAATATTATCATTTTGCATAGGCCAGAATTGTCTCACATAGTTGACACATTCTGTGCTCCTCACGCCTCGCTGCCCTAGTACAATCACTGCGGAAAGAGGTAAACCATCAGCAACCGGCCGACCAGCATCCTGTAAACAGTGCCGCCATCTAACTGCCAGTAAATGAGCTCACAAGTGACTTCTCTTCAGTGCTCTCGCCGGCTGGCTGGTTGCCCTGTTGGCTGGCTGGCTGTCGTTGGGTGAATTGGCTTACGGTCTAGTCTGGATCAGAGGTTCTGGGGACAAATATATACTTTTTAAGTAGGGATCTTCCTTATCGTACAAGAAGTTGGACTAGATACTAGATGCGGAGATGGTTCTATCTGGTTCTCGTTTGCATCCATTTTTGCAGCTGCCGATCATCTGCAACGGTATTCGACCAAAGATCCTTGGTGCTATTGCAATAGACTTCCTCCTTTGGAACCACACCTTTCTTAAAATAAACTGATATGGCGTTCTTGAGACATTGGTTGCCAACGTCAAACGCCGTGTGTCCCATGGATCTTGCTACTACAACGCCGGCCCCAGGATGCTGACTCGCCATGGAGCGTGCGTTACGTAGAGGGGTCACTGGATCCCACTCGTTGGAGAGAAACAAGAGTGGCGCAGCTGGACGATCGGGCTCTGGTGCTGAAGGGTCTTTGGAAGCAGTTGGTGTTCGGAAAGGTCCTTTGTAGGACCATTTAGGGCGTGCTGCCCAACCAGCGCAGCCAAGGCGGGCTTCGGCCCAGAACTCGCCAAACAAAGGTGAAATAGACATTTGGAGTTTCATGTAGTCTTTCCAGAAAGTAGAGTCCTTAAGTGTGACGTCGTCGCCGTCGGCACACATCACGGCGTGGTAGGCATCTAAACTTGGTGTGACCGTGGTACCGTTGGCGATGGAGCATTCTTTCCTCAGATCTGATAGATCGTATGCTGTAACGAGGGCATCTACTAGAGGCCTGGGATTACCCTGCATGGCTGTGTCCAAAAGCCTAGCGGCCACGGGGAATGAGCTATGGGCGACACGCAGAAGAAAGAGGAGAAGCGTGCGAATATCTTTGGATCGTATCAAGACGTCAGTAGAGTCGCCAGATCTGACAGCAATAATGGGGTCTTCATCACGGGCCTTAATCCAAGACAAGGTGCGTCGGCGAATGTGGTTTTCCCCTTTGTCGCCTCGCCGGCACAACGGGCAAACCTGGGGGCCGGCCTTGAAGCAACTTTTGAAGAAGATGTTGATCATTTCGTCAGCATCTTGAGTGTTGGTCAACCAACCCTATTCATCCGTCATATTAGCAGTCAAACGACTGATCGGTGATCGTTTCGGGACTTACAGGGCCGTTTGAATAGTCGTCGGCATCAGCAACAGAATCCAACAGGATACGACCGACACGTTCCGGGAACATCGAGGCAAAGTAATTGCCAAGGATAGTGCCGTAAGAAATGCCATAATATTGTAGTCTCGGAAGTTCCTTCTGATTGTTCTCTCCCACTTGCTGCTGACGCAGCTGGGCGACCTCGTCGACCATGGCCAACATATCTCTTGCCACGCTCGTCGTACTTATAAACGGCAAATGGAGAGTGTTTTCCCGCAGGCAGCGTCGACCGTATGCCTTGGACTTGTAGTGTGCATATACCAGAGAGGCAGGGTTCAAGGCGAACCCGCCGCTGGCTATTTCTTCCAGGTTCGTGGCATGACGAGCAAGGTCGTTGCCCGGATAGCAATCGACAGACGGTTCACTCCGCCCGACGCCTCGTGGATCAAAAGAGATGTATTCGTAATGTTTGCTCCCCGGAATATCGATAACCTTTTGAAGAAATCTGCCAGCTTCGAGCAGAAACTCCGTACCAGAGCCTCCCGGCCCGCCTGGATTGCTAAATATAGCACCGCCAAAGGTTGGATCGTCTTCCGGAACCACAGCAGGCAGCTTGATGATGGCAATCGAAACGTTGGCTCCTTGTGAGTTATTCCAGTCCATTGGAAGCAAAAGGCGTGCACATTGAAACCCGTTGTAGCATTCCGAGTAATCCAGGTTTGGAGAGGGCATGAGGGAGCTCCAGGGGAAGGAGGCAGCGGCGGAAGCCAGCTGTGGCGTTAGAAAGAGAGATGAGAGAGTCGGCGCAGCCATGATTATTGATAGCGATGCAAGAAAGAATGATAAAATTTGTATTCGAAAGGAAGATGGAAACTTGATGCCTTGTTAGCCTGTATGGTTGGCGAAGAGGGATGGAGAGTTGGTAGACAACTCCTCTGTGTTTGGTCGGCGTTTGCGCCTTCCCAAACCACCTTCTCGCCAGCGAGCACCACGTGCCTGCCGTAAATTACATTGAAACTCCTAGATATTTTAGAGAATTATCTATGCTATGTAGGTACAGTCTAAGGTGGGCTGCAACAGAACAGCCAAGTATCTTACCCAGCGGGTCAACCAGTGACCATCCAAGTAGTCATCCTGCGACGTTTATCAGTGGCCAGGCAGTCGAAAGCCAGTGGAAAAGCTAGTCACCCAAGTAGCAGGCTCTCAAAACCATCAATTTTTCGATGTGCTTTGATTGAGGAAAAATGGTATCATTCTTGCTAGCAGACTCGTTCGGGGAGAATAACAGGCAGAGGAAAATCGAAAACAAGAAACATAGTACAATGATGAAGAAAACATTTTTCTCGCCCAGAATAGAAAAGGAAAAAAAAAACCGCCAGGAACCATGCAAACAGATAAGGCATGTTCACATCAATTCATTTACTGAACCCGCTCAAGCTAAGCCCTCATCTTGACGTAATTGCTGGGGAATATACCATGTCTCGTGCCAATCATGCCGGTCCTATTTTTAACCTGTTAGTATCGTATTGTTTTTCAAGGCTGCGTATGTGTTGGCCCTGTGGTGAGAGTTGACAGGACGGGGAGAGGGGCACCGTAGACATACCACCAGTCGTTATCGCTGTCTGTCTTCTTCAGAACCGTAATGACGTCGCCCTTTTTGAAGCCCAAGTCGCCGGGCTGGTCCGCATCAAAGTTGTATAGGGCGATGGCCTCGTTCTTGTTGAGGGACGCGGCCGTGTTGAAGGTCGGCTTGGGTGCCGACGGGCGGCCGGGGGCCTGCTTGCGGTCCGAGGGGGGATTGTCGTAGTAGCCATTGCTGTTGGTGTTGCTGCTATCAGCGCCATGGTTTGAGGCAAAGGTTCCGGCCCTTGCAGGCGCGTTGTAGCCGGCGGGTCGGTCGTAGACGTCGTCCTGCCATGTGCTCGTTCGTCTTGGCGCGTTGCCACCACCGGTGCCGTTGTTGAAGCGATCAAAGTCGTCGCGGCTGTCGCCGTACGTCGGGACATCGTTGTACATGGACTCGTCACTCATGCTCGTGCCGGCGCGCATTCCGCTAAAGACGCGCGAGTTCAGGACGTTCATGAGGGGTCCGGCCTGCGGAGGCGGCGGCACAGCACCCGTAAGCAGCTGCTGCGCGGTATACCTCGTGCCGTAGAGCTTTTCATTGGCGTCACGGCGCTCGATGATTGCGGAGCCTTCTAGCGAGACGCCGGCAAAGAGGCCCTTCGTCTTAGAGTAGCTGAAGATGCCCGCGACGCTCTTGAGGGAGGCGGCGCCCGCGGCCTCGGCGTTGCGACCGACCGGCCCCGCAGCCAGCGAGACGTTCCCGCCGAGGGTGAGGGAGCCGGCTTGCGCAAACGTTTTGACGGCGCTGGAGTCGTTGAGGATGAAGACAAAGTCGGTGAGCTCGAAGCCGATCTGGCCGCCGAAGCCGGCGCCGGCGGTAGCGATGGCGCTGGGCGCGCTCCAGGAACCGTCAGGCAGACGCGCAACGACAAGGCCGCTGCCAAAGCGCCCGCTGCCGAGGAAGCCGGCCTTGAGGACGGTGATAATAGCGAGGCCCTTGGCGTTGGCGAGGATAGAGGGCGGGATGACCTTTTCGGGACCGAAAGCTTGCCGCGGGTTAATGAAGGAGGCGAGGATCTTGCCGCACTTTTTACACTCCGCTAAAAAAAAGTTAGTATTGGACAGAAGAGCAGTGGGATTTTGAGGGCGCGCGCGGCCTTGGCGTGGGCAACCCGGTCGCACCGGGAGGCCGCACGCGCGCAAATAGGCAAGACTGCTCACATTGCATGGAGGACGGAAGGGGGTTGTTGATGCCCATCTTTGCAGGTTTCTGTCTAGAGGACAGAGAGGCGGTCGGAGGAGGTAGGGAAGTCGGTCGAGGTTGGGCTGCTCGAGACGTTGTCGCCGTTGAAAAGGCCGCTCGAAGCTGTTCTCGTCCAAATTGCTTGCGAAGGCGGGGTGCGCGGCGGGTATTGGTGGACAATAAGCCTGCCCGGCGAATCGGCTGGGAGTGTACGACGGAGCACAGAAAAGAGATCGCGAGACGCAAAGTTTGTCGACAAGAGTACCGCTATGGAAAGCAGGGTTCACAATGAAGACTTTTTCCAGACATAGGCAGGAAGGAAGTAAGGAAGTGAATCGAGCTTGTAGAATGGGTGCCAAACCAGATGTCATCCATTGGCATGGTGCCCAGCCAAGCCCCGCCACCGCTGGGCTGGGGCCGCGTGGATTGTGGCGGTGCGACAGAACGGGCGGCGTTTAAGATACACCGTTCTGGTAAGCTCAAATTGATGGTGGTATCAGCTGATGTCCGTACTTTCCGAAGTACATAAGAATAATACTCACTAGAAATTCACGCTGTGTTGAGCAATGTGCCTTGGTCACCGTCCGGTAACCAGACAAGCATGTCTTAGTAGTGACGTTATCGCCGCTGTAGCTTGGTGGCTTTGCTGTGGCTCATACCTCAACTGGCCCAACCAAAACCAGCGACCTTGCTGTGGCTTGACTACCTCCGACATCCCAGGGTTGCATCCAAGTGGCTTTACGTTTCGGCGCCGCCTCATGCGTCCTTCCTAACTTCACACTAGATATACCAAATCACCGAGCAACATCATCCTTAACGACCCGGACGCCAACCTGGTTAACAAGCGCATTCGATACCTATTCACGCGACCTACCCTTACTAACATCCCCTGCGATACCGCCAGAGGCAAACGCGGACCAGGCCTGCCAATCCCACCCACCACCGCCACCCCCTACCTACGAACGACCACACTTCAACCTCGGCACGAGACCAGCGCCGACATTCGCACCTTGCTCTCAGCATCACGAACAACGAAAACTATATATAGTCTTGAAGAGCGCACACAACATGTCCGAGGCCTACGAACGCGAGCGCCAAAACAACTCCCGCCTAGACGAGCTGTCGGCCAAGGTGTCCGCCCTGCGCGGCGTCACCATTGACATTTACGACAATGCGCGCGCGCAGGACGTCATTGACAACACGGTATGCCTTAGACTCCATCAACGCCTCCCAGACATTATTGAGGTTGCCAGTGCTAACGCGCGCGACGACAGTCGGAGACGTTCTCCTCCATGACCACCCAGATGCGAGGCTCCGCCGGCCGGCTGACGCGCATGGCGGCCTCCGGCAACAAGGTGGCCATCCTGAAGCTGTCCGGCATCTTGATTGGCGTCTTCATCTTTTTATACTACGCGGCGCGCATGTTCTTCTAATAGTCAATTTTAAACGAGAAAACCCCGAGTATAGAGGCGGAAGACCTGGCGGCACGTTTGCGAACAAGATGGCGGGCGGAACATGCATGGATGTTGAGCGGAGGTGGTCAGTGGACAATCCGTCTCGACGCAAGGGACTCAAACTGGAGTCTACCTATAGTCAACTCTTGAAAGTGTCGCCGACAACCAGGTTGGGACAGAGAGCGTAGTTATATATCCAAGGGCATCGGTATGGCGTTAAACCTTTTTACTGTTTGAAATCATCAGTTGAGTATATAGCAGAGCAGAAGTCTTTTCAAAGCTTCGATTTTTTTCGATTTTTTATAAACCTGCCAATATCATTCTAGCTCGTCCCGTTTCAGCATCTCCAACATTGCGGTTTCTTCGACTTGTTCCTTTTGCTCTCGTAGCTATAACCTATACTTTGAAAATGTCTTGTTCAAAAGAAGGACAGAAAAGCATGCAAAAAAAACGCCCCGTGTACATGCTTTGCCCACCCCCGAATGACCCCCTTAGTTTTCAGATCTCTGTAAACGGATTATGCAAACCACCCATCCGAACCTCCATCCGAAGCAACACCCCCCATATCGCCCGCCATCAGAAAAAAGTACCCCTCATCAGCGTCTTTTGCTGGCTCTACTGCCAAACGTTGGAGAAGAGATCGTCGTCACCCCCAAAGCCGCCGCCAGACTTGGGCGCCCCCGACGTCGTCGCCGACTGGCCGCCCATGCCGGTGCTGCTTGCCCAACCGCCAAACTCCTCGTCCGCCGTCACCTTGGGCGCCGGGCTGAAGCCGCCCCCGGCGCCGGGTATGATCGGCGTGTTGGCAAAGGCGCTGCTCGAGGCGCCCCAGCCCATGTCGTTGCTCACGACGGGCTTGCTGGCCGCAGGCTGCGCGGCAGCGGCGATAGGAGGGCTCGTGGCTTGCACCGGTGCCGGCGCGGGCGTCGCCCACTCGTTACCGCCCCAGGCGTCGACGCCGGACAGCCCCGCAGCGCCGCCGAAGCCACCAAGACTGCCGGTGTTGGCGATGGGGGCCGTGGCGGCCGGGCTGGTGGCGGGCTTGCTCTGCGGCGCCGAGAGGTTGAAGACGGAGTGTGCGGGTGCGGTCGCGGGAGGAGATACAGGGGGCGGCGAGGACTGCGACACGGGCGCCGACAGGTCAAAGAGGTCTCCCATAGCGGAGGAGGGCGCGGCAGGTTGCGCAGGCTTCGACGGGGCGGGGGCAGAAGCGACGGGGCTGGCAAAGTCGCCAAAGCCGCCGCTCGAGGTGGATGCGAACTGGTTGTTGCTGATGCCGCCGAAGCCTTGGCTGGCGATAGGTTGCGGCGCAGGCTTGCTGTCGAAGAAGCTACCGCCACCCAGGCCGCCAAAGGCGCTGCTGCTGTTGTTAGAGGCGTGCTGCGGTGCACGGCTGCCCATGCCGCTGCCCAGGCCGGCAAAGGGGTCGGCAGCGGGAGGCTTGGGGCTCGTCGGGTTGGACAGGCTCAGGCCGCCAAAGGCGTCGGCGAAGCCACCACCCTGGGACGGCTGCTGGCGGTGGTTACCCATCTGCGGCGAGCCCCATCCGCCGCCGTTCTGCGGTTGTTGCTGTGTCTGCTGCTGCTGCGGGGGCGGCTTCGGCGCCGTGGCGTAGAGTGACAGGATGGACTGCTTCAGGTCGGGCCGCGACTGCGCCTGGGCAGCCGGCGTGCTAGCCGGCCGCGGGGGCGCCGAGCTCTCCCCTAGAAAGTCGAGTCCCAGCAGGGAATCCTTCGTCGTCGTCGTTTTCGGCGGTGCGGGCGCGCCCTTGATGCCTCCTGCCGGCGACGCCGCCGTCCGAGGAGCAGCAGGGCCGGAGTCGGCGCCACCACCAATCAAGTCCCCAACGGCCGATGGCCGCGCCGCCTGGCCGATTGAGGCCTTGCGCGCCGTCTCCTTCTTCTCGATGACCTGCTTCTCGCGGACCAGGCTCAGCGGGACGTCGTCGTCGTCGCCGTCGAGCGTGGCCGGGTCGGGCATCGGCCCATCCATGACCCAGCGCTTGAGTTCGTACTTGGTGCGGATAAAGTTTTCGATCTTGGCCTCGGACGGCGCGTGGCCGGCGGCCAGCTTGGCTTCCCAATACCGGTTGGCGCGCGCGTTGCCCCAACGCAGCACGCTCTGCAGCTGCTCGTCCGTCCACGAGTCGAGGTCGACCGACTTGACGCGGGAGATGTGCGTGCCCATGCCGCGGTGGATGCCCGAGCACCGAATGCAAATGAAGACGCCGAGGTTCCAGCTCGCCCATCGAGGGTCTGTAAAGGCGCGCACAAGCAAGGTTAGAATAGGCTTTTTTTGGTCTGACTTCGGGATGTTTGTGTGCCAGTTCAATGGACAAGGTATGTGCATGAACGGTTGACCTACGTTTATTCTTCTTGCAGTCGGAGCAAATCTTGTTGGCCTCGAGCTTCAGCAGGTTCTTGATCGTCGCCTGGTTCTGCGCCGCCCGCTCGGCGGCGGGGTTGGGCGCACGTCTCGACATCTTTGGTAACCGAGTGTTGTGGTGGCAATGGGTGCACGATGTATCTTGGTCGAAGTGTGAGGGAGGTGTACAAATGTATCGTAGACGGTGTCAGGTTTTCGCTAATAAACTGTTGCCTGGGGACGTATGCTGCAAGTGTCTGGTCTGCTGCCCCTTGAATTATGTTGACTGCCTGGCCTTGGGACACATCCCACCGCCAGTAATTAGGTAGCCACCTTGAGCCTGTGGCGCGTGAGTGGCTCAACCCGATGCTCCACAATTTAATTGCTTTACAGGGCTTGTGCTTAGATTTTGAAAGAAGAATAAAGGAGAGACAATGAAGTATTTGTATTATTAATGTCGTATGAATGAATTGATATGATTCCACCGTATCTTTTTCCGAGCCCCTCCGGTTACTTGAATTGTGGTGAGGTCATTGACCCGTTCGGGGCTTATTCTCACAGTGGCGACATCACAGTGGGTATATCCGGAGCCGTGGCTGAAGAGACTCGGACTTGGAGACAATTGATTCCTCAACCTGTCTAAGCCGTGATTTGTCACTTCAGTGTATAAGACAGGGTATAAGACAGTGCTGCATCTCCATCTTCCACCTCCCTTCTCCCAACGTCCTCCATCATCAATCTATCCCCTCATGAGATTTAGACCGTTCTTGGCGACATTTGTCCAAACGCTCTCTCACTTTAGACTCCGTACCCCGCCACGACCCGGCTTGAGTGCATTTCATCAACCAAACCCGTTGCGCTCCATGTCCGGTATCCCCTTCTTTGGAGCCTTATTCGGATCATCAGCCTCCAAGTCCTCCGACATGTCGTACCCCGACAAGCGCACCAATGACGAGTGGCGAGCTGTGTTGAACAAAGGTACGTAACATCCCCCTCGCCCCGGTCTCACTCGCCTCCATCAGCTATCCACCTCTCGCTCCGGTTTCACTCACCTCCAGCAGATACTGACCTCTTCTCCAGAGCAGTTCCGCATCCTGCGCGAAAAGGGCACCGAGCGCCCCGGCACCGGCAAATACGACAAGCACAGCCCGGACTCTGGCATCTACACGTGCGCCGGCTGCGACGCGCCGCTGTACCGCGCCAACCACAAGTTCCAGTCCGGCTGTGGCTGGCCGGCCTACTACGACAGCATCCCCGGCGCCGTGACGCGCCACGAGGACCGCACCCTCGGCATGCTACGCACCGAAATTGTCTGCTCCAACTGCGGCGGCCACCTCGGCCACGTATTCAAGGGGGAGGGCTACGCGACCCCGACGGACGAGCGCCACTGTGTCAACAGCATCAGCCTCAGCTTTACCGAGGATGAAGGCAAGGCCAAAGAGAGCAAGGCGTAGCGTGGGACTTTGGCGAATGCATGCGGGATTAGATGTACAATGATGTAAAGTGAATGGTTGAGCGATGACGAAGCGAGGCGTTGTGGTAGGAAAGAATCCCGTCGGAAGGCTGTGATGAAAGCCGAGGCTGAATACCTGATTTCTAAAATTAATTGAACGTTAGTTTATACGTATTTGCAAAGTAAAACACATATGATTAACGTCGATAGCGTGCCCACGGGTGCCAGGAGAGCTATCTATTGTGGACGTATGAGCAAGGCACTTCTGTCAAGCATTGCAAGTAACTAAGATTTTAAGAACTCTCGAAGCTCTCATATTTCATTTAGCTCTCATTCTACAGTAAATCTCAGTTTGTACTGTTGGCAGTTTGATCGGCCCCTCTCTCGCCTTCAGCTTTTTGTGCTTGCGTGCAAAGATGAGCCTCCCTTCCAGTCGAGATCGATACTCTAAACAAATAAAAGGCAGTTTTTGTTGTCGCTCAATGCCCCCACCAATAAGATAAATAAATCCCACCAAGACGTCTTATTTCCATGCTCTCTCCTAGGCATGGGTGGGAGGAGGGCAAGGTATTTGCGAAGTATAAACAAACAAAAAGGTCAGCCGCTAGCGATGAGCAAAAGCAACGCTTTTTACGGTTTATATCCAAACAGTTGGCTGTGATTGAGGCCCGTGGCCCAAGTGTCCCAAATGCTCCATGCCCAACACCCCGCGCATTCGGAAACCAGCCGAGAATATATATATGATTAACTTATCCAAGACATCAGGCTCATTTTAGACCTTTCGGGCCCTTTCTTGGGCTCGCTGTTCTCGCGCAGACCGAACCAGAGGCGATAGTTGTCCAAGATCTACACACGACTTCATGAATTCGTGCTACCAAGACGGTTAGAGGCTACAAATAGCAGATGGCTTGTTGGGATGACTCACTCTTAGTAAATCGTGAGCGCTAGCTCGCTTCTCGGGGTCGACCTTGAGGGCGAAGTATAGGAAATCTCTGAAGACATCCGACAGTTCACTCTCATTCTTGATTTGCGGAGTGCCGTTCGTTGCAATGAGCCACAACGCACGAAGAGGTGACTCGGTAAGGTATGGCGGCTCGCCCTCAATCATCTCAATGGCCATGATGCCAAGTGACCAAATATCAACCTTACGGCCGTACTCTTTGCGAGTGACAACTTCGGGTGCCATCCAGTATGGAGTTCCAACCATGGTGGTGCGCTTGTTTTGCGCTTCGTTGATGGTAGCACAAAATCCGAAATCAGCTGCTTCGGGTCAGTTATAGTAACGGAGGGTGTCAGCATTCTGGACTTACTCAGCTTGATGCTACCCTCACTGGAAAGTAAGATGTTGTCCGACTTGATATCGCGGTGAATGACTCCCTTGGAGTGCAAATGTTGCAGGCCCTTAAGCGTTTCGCGACATACGGAAGCAATTTGCCCCTCAGTCATAATGTTGAAGGTCACAACATCCGTTAAACTTCCACCTTCCATGAATTCCATTATCACCCAGAGCTCACCGCCGGTAAGAAAACTGTCGATATAATTGACAATATTAGGGTGCGAGCTCTCCTTCATAACAATGATTTCGTTGATGATGAGATCCTTCTTGGGTTGTTGTTCGAGGTTCATTTGCTTAATGGCAACCAATCGATTGGTGTGCCGCTCGTAGCCCGTGAAGACACCGCCAGATGCACCTTGGCCAATCTTAGTCAGGCCTCTGAATATCTCGCGGGGATCTCCATCGCTACATATGCGCCTGAGAGCCGCGACGATGTCGATGCCGTTGCTCTGTCTGGAGCGGTGCCGGGGTCGTGCCTGGGGGTTTGGAGTCATGCCAGGTTGGTGGCGAGCTCCATTGGCCTCTCTCGGTACGTACCCGGCAACAATGGGCGAAGGTGTCTGGGTAGGTAGCCTCTTGCTAGGAGCTCGTCCGACCTGGCCAGCCATGGCTCCTTGGGCCTGGGCCATGGCTTGTTCGTGCTGCTGCTGAATCATCTGCTGTTGCTGGAGAAGGGTGGGTTGCTGCACAGAAATCGGCGAGCCGGTGTGTTGAGGCGAGAAAGGCGAAGTACCAGTGACCCTGGAATTTGAGCGAGATCTGTGCTCCTCAGGAAGCATCGGCCCGTTGTCTGCTTCATTATTCATGATTCCAATACCAGAGTCTTTTGGTGTGCTATAGGCATTTGAAGGGCCGGCACGGTTACCCATGCTGACAGGAGGACGGGGGGCAGGTCGGCTGGGCACCATGTCTTTTGATGCTGGCAGGCCGAGGCCCTTCGTTGGTGGTACTGGGGGTGGCGCTCGTGGGTTTTCGAAGCTTCCTTCACGGGAATGTTAGTAGCTGTCGACTCGGTGAAAACGAGCGGGCCTTACCTATATAACTGGTAGGATACATGGTTGGCGAAGCGGGATTCGAAGGATTAGGACTGGCATATTGTGATCGGTCGGCGGCAGCATAGCCGAACTTTTCAAGCACCTGATCCTCGGGGGCCTTCTCGGTGGTTTCTTTGTAGAACTGCAGAATGTCGACCATGGTCTGGGGGTTCTCGCGGCGCTCTTTTTCGGGAATACCACTTTCGTTGATTAATCGTTGCCATTCTTTGGGCAGACCCTTCGTGTCAAGTTAGCAAGTGTCGCCATCACTACGGTCGGTGGCGGGGTCCATTGCCATACCGTGAACTGGCCAGTAGAGCTGTCGTAGCCAACATGGGTAACGTGAATGGGATTTTCTGGTGCTGAGATCATGGGTTTCTTTTGAGATCCGACTAAGCTGTTGACAAAACCAGAGAAGCCCGACTTTTTGCGGACGTTGGGTGGTTTGGAAGGGACGCCGCCGGATTCATCTGAATACCTGTTGGGGGTGGCGGCGGCCTGCGCCTCGGTTCGGGGGGTGCCCGACTTGTCGACGAGGGTCGTACTTGAGTCCATATTCGTGACGCTTTTCGAAGAGCGGAGAGCGGGCTTAGGCTTCTTGGTGCTGACGGCGCGGATAATTGGCGCAGCTGCTCGAGCAACGACGGTGGTTGTAGACGACGACTTTTGCGGATGGGCGGGGATGGATGTGCGTGGAGTAGCAATGGCTGCGGCAGCGACAGTGGTGTTGGTGGTACCGGGAGTCGAGCTAGCAGGCGACGGGGTGAGACTTGGCTCGGGACTGTACGAGGTCGAGTCGATGCTGCTGAGGATGGCAGCGCCGTCAAAGGGTGCGCCGATTAGATCGTCTGCGACGGGGTTTGCGGGCGTGGGCGTGGACGCTGGTGCAGGCTGGCGAAAGTGCGGTTCAGGTTGCAAGGACGGGCTGTTGCGGTAGGGAAGGCGTGCGGAATAAGGCGACGACGAAGGGCCGATGGCGGCGGCAAAGTGACCCTGCTGCTGCAGCGGCGACGCATTCGACGACTGGGCCGGTGTAGGATGGCGGAGCGAGGTCGAGGTCGAGGTAGCAAAGGCGCCTGTGATGGTGTTGCTTGGTCGCACGGGCGGGGGCGCGCTGGGCGTGCGACGAAGACTATTCGTAGAGCTGCGTTTGCTGTGGATAGAGTGTGCGTCGTGGGCGCTATCTAGGCCGGAGGAGGAGCGCGAGTAATGATGGGACGACTTTTTGACAAGACGGCGACGCTGCGATGTACTGGTGTTGAGGTGGGACGGATTCTTGCTGTCCATGTTGGGAGAGGGAAGGACAGGACGAGACAGGATGAGAAGGAGAAACAAAAGAGCGGCACCTGGTGGCTTGCCAGGTCGGTCTGTCTGTATCAGCAAGGTTAGTAGGGAAGGTCTCAGACAGAACAGACCTGACCCGTCAAATTAGTACCTGTATGTAGGCTGTTTGCCTAGTGGGCGGCTCCTTTCTCGCAGCTTTCTGCGAGGCCACGGCGATGGGGTACAAGAAGGAGGGGAAGTTGTGACTTTGATGGGTGAGTAAGGTGTGGGAGTGGTGTGGTGATACCAGTGTGTTTTGTACAGGACAGCGGTGGACAGTTGTTCTCACGAGTTTTTTAGTCACTCAGAATGGGAGTATATTATTTAGTTAGTGTTATTAGTGGTGATTTGAGTGGACGTGTCTTTGTGATTGTTTGGCTGCTCAGTTAAGTACCAACATGGCTTGGGTACGGACGAGGTACCCCTCCGAGAGGTTAGTTTCAGTTTAGGTGCCAGTGCGCGGGGCTTTAAAGGTACCCCAAGCACTGCCAAGTACCTAAGCAAGACAGGTACCTAGAGATGTATGTACGTACACACCTAGCAGGCCTCGCAAGCTGGGGATCGCATCAGAGTCGATAATCAAGCGGACTTTGCTTCCTTTCCAAACCACCAGTTTTTCGTCCGCGTCTATCCCATAATCAGTGTATGGCTGGTACTGCTAAACCGCGCCAGGCTGGACTTCATTACCGTGGAAGAACCACCGGAAGTCGTCTCTTGATTCCCTATTCAGCATCCATACTGTGGCTACCACCAATCTTAAAGCCTGATTGCCCAAACACTAAGTATGTATGTACTGTAGGTCGAGCGTCGGTACAAGGCCGAGGCGCTTTTTTAGAGCCGCCTGATGTCTAAACAGAGCTTCCAAGCCGGTGAGAATGCGGCCGCCTTTCACAACGAGCTGACGGCCTTTACGATGCTCTACCACTGGAGTTCCAAGATCCTGTTCCACCGCTGCATGCTAAATTGGTGCGCCGATATCGACTGGCCCCTGCTGGCTTCCAACACGAGCGTGTGGCTGACTTGGCCAAACAACTTGCAGGTCGACACGGCGGAATCCCATGATGGCCGCGATCTGACGATGGAGATTTGCCGCGGACTCGAACTCGGCGCTGCATCGCACTTCACAACTATATATGCTCGTTGCGCTTTTAACCGTTGCCCTCAGCTTTTATCGTAGCTTTGGGCTCTTTCTGGCCAACAACCACCAAGTAGGTTGATGATCAACGTCCAGCGTTTGACAATACCCTAGTTAAAAGAGGGAAACCATAGAACACATTTTTAAACTATGTGAGTTGAGTTCTATACTTGCTTCTTTCATATTACCCCCCTCCCTTTGTCTTTACAACCTTTTTCTTTCGCCCAGGCATTTTACCTTCCCGCAGGAGCAAACTGGCGCCACTAAGATGCTTCATGTAATGATCAGGCTGTGGGCATTGGCTTCTGAAATGGTTGTAGACGCTCTGCAGGTTAGACATCGGCTGACAAAAAAAAATCTATTTCTGTAGAATAAATTGCCTGCTGACATTTTGCTCTTGTCGTTTGACAAGACGTGCCTTTCTCCACTTGACTGAGCACCATCTCTGACTTCCGGCCCTCAACCACTTTTTGTTCCTGAGGCCTGACCGCTTGTAGGATTCTTGCGGCTTTGGATGTAGATGATTATTACATAGCTTATCCGCATACTAGCCTGAAAATCGTGATACTCGGACTCTTGAGTGTCCGAGCGTGAACGACACGCCACCCGAAAGGCATCAAGCAACAGTTTTACAAACTTCTTTTACATGCGTCTTGTGTAACCACTCGATGAAAGAGTCTTGCCAATATGCGTATCAAGAGCCGACGACGAGCGAGTGCGTTTCTCTGGTTGATATAGACCCACGGTTGTAGCCAATAATTTGCTCTTACATGTTTTTCTGGTCCCGGGTCCGCGTGCGCCCGGATGGTTAAACGTAAATTGCGATGCAAGGGAAATGACGAAACTATGCCAATATAGTATGAGCATGGGACACCCTGACCGATTCTCAGACTCAGGACCGGAAGCGGTTCCATATACCGTCGTGGTTGATGCGTCCAAAGTAGCCTCAACTTCATGCAGTCTTCTGTTGACATACTTGAGTGATTGCGACGACATTTTTGGTGAGACCCAGCCATAACATGTAAAGCGCAGCACCGGTATGGAGATTTATCATTAAGCTGCCGAATGAAAAACGCAAAACAGCCCAGTACAGGGCTATTTGCGATATTATCCTGGTTGCAACCGAGGTGGCGCCTAACCAAGCCTCGATTGAGCATTGAAACCCAGGCAAGTGGTAGATGCAAGCAGCCAAAGTTGCGCATAAATGTAGCTGTTGCGTGAGGCGCTGTCACCTGAAGCAATGTCTCTTCTCGGTGGACAAAAGCCAAATGTGGCGGCCAGGCGTGCGTTAATATATTGTACATGGCAATACGACCGCACAAAGACGCATTGCAGACCCGGTACGAATTACAGGCGCCAACCAGTACCACATCAACACATCAACAGCATGCATCTGCAAATTGGCGGGGCTTCATCTGCCATGGGCCTGTCGCAGGACTAGGCTAAAAGTCCCGTCCGTGTTTCGCTTTTTTTCTTCGCGATTCCCCAGCCTTGGCTTGCTGGGTCGCTTTTGAGACGAGTCTCGGGCAACAGACATTGTGAGCCAATGCCTGGCAACATGGTCGAGGTTTGTGGATCAAACGACGGTGGCCGAGGAGATAGCATTACTTGCGAGGAGCCATCAATGATGATTTTTGCGCCAATACCTGCCGTGACGAGGAAAAAGGGCTTGACAAGACGGTCGATTACTGTGAGTAAGCCGCAAGCCATGATCCACCAACACCACACCAAAGGCAAGTTATGGATAACAATCGCGCACTTGGTTGCTGGATACTGGTTACTCCATTGCTCCAGAATTTACTCCAGAATGTACTCCAAAAGGCTGTTCAAACTTTTTTGGGGCCGTGGGGGGTGAAACGGCCAAGCCCACTCACATTTGATGCAGTGTATGCCTGTTGGAGGCCCTTTTAAATCCCTGCAGCGAGCTTTTATTAGACAGGGCGAGGAGCGGGTATTGTAGTTGGGAGGCAGCAGTTTCTTCTTGTTTCTCGGGTGTACCTGGACAGTGGCGGAACGTGGCGCACTAAAGTTATTGTTCGCGCCATAAGATTTTTTAGTACGCGACGAGATGAGGATTTTTCAGGTCCGTATGTATGTACCTGCAAAAAATATCTGCACCGACGAAGAACTAACTAGAGCTCAGACAACTTAATCGCTTAGCCTGGTTGGCAGCTACATTCGCTGGTCATGCCTACTTCGGATCTCGTTGTCATGTTCAGGCCAGATCTGAAGCTGTCGGGCTACCCACCTTGGCATCTACAGCAGATAGAGACACGCTGCGCGACAACGACAATCGTGTTCGCCCATGCGCTGCGGAGTTATGCCGGTGCTAAAATGCAGCACAGCAAGTAAGCCTTGGCTATAATTCGAGGGTACCGAACATCCTTTACGACTAAGTGGCTACGTTGCGGATAGTATTTCACCATAGATAATGCTTATGATCAGACAGAAGGCAATATAAAGGCTATCTACTTACCTAGTAACTACCTATGTACATAGGTAGTAAGTAGAACAAGTTTTAGACCAACAGCCGCCCAGGGACCATTAGTTATCAGCGCTGATAGAAAAGCCACTCACCGTGGTCCAGGCCTTCTAAAGTAAATTCAGGGCCATGCTGGTCACCAAATTATCGCATGGTGCGGCACCATCTGTCACGTTTTGTCTTATTATTCCCACGATACAGCCACGAACACTCATTACAAAAATTCCGATTCCCTCGTACAAATATAAAAAGGCACAATTCAGCCTCCCAAAGACGTTTTCATAGACTCCTTTATCGTGGCTCGACGTCCTCCCAGCCGGTCCATCTAACCATGTCGACCTCTTGAGCGTCGATACTTCATTGGACGGCTTTGGCGAAGCCTTTCACCAAGGTCATTAACTACGGAGGAATAAGAAAAGAGAACTTCGAAACGGAGGGCGGGAGACGAGTTTATGCCACACAACGCTGTTCCTTCTTACGACGAGCGGTATTCGCTACCGAATGCCATGGCTGCCGCTGGCAGGGCCGGATGGACAAACGCAGGTACGTGCCACAGCACCTCAATATACTATTTGCTGGAAAAGGGTTAAATAAAGGGTGTTATAAGGGTCATAGATGAAGGTATTTGTATTGACTGATTGTTGTGTATATCTAGGTCAACTCCCTGTGCCTCTATCTCTGTGTTTGTGGGCAAGAGATCGAAGAGTGGGTTCTAACTCGATTCTGACCAATGGGAGGCCCGCATTGAGCAGGCCTTCTCACAAGTTCAACACTATTACTTACAGGCACTGAAATTCTACCATGATGCACGAGACTCGTAGTCTAAAGCGCAGTCATCTACAAAGACAAAATGCCTCCAAGCTCTTGAGTGTGTCCGTGTTTACGTGGCGGACGAGACGGGCAAGCATCAACCAGTTCATGCCCTGAAATCAGACACAATCGGCATACCCGCACTGACAACTCCTCAACACACACACGGCCGGCAAGTTATCATCTACCGAAAGGAGCGAAGGAAGGCACTCATCTGTCGCCAATGAATCTTGCCGGGCAACTGACCTACCTGCCTACTACCTATTGGGCAACCGGCACTGCGGCAGCCCCGCGCCTTTACCCTCATACAGCGGCTTGATAACACAAGATCCCAAGAAAAAGCTACACCCAAATTGCAGCTATCAATGTCATTGCTGGGAAAAGCGGTACTGCTGGCCACGCCGTGACCAAGGACGCGCAGGGAGATCCCGACCTCGACGACGATGATCCTGATGACCCCAGCGACGACGACGACGACGACGAGGATTCCATCCCTAGGGAGCTTCTTTAGGGCTACAATGACTCGGGCAGTGAGACCGACGTCGGCAACGACGCTGTGTCCGTGACCAACGGCCGTCTCGGCAGCGGAGGCGCCAGCAGCTCGACGGCGGTGTTCTGCAGCTTGTTTGCGTGCGTGTCGACCGCGCAGTCGGACGGCAAGGTCAGCACCGCCGCGACGGGGGCAAGTACACACGCCAGTGGTTCTCTCATCAGTATCAACCGTCGCTGGTTGTAATGCAGGCGCCACACACCTCCGTTCGCAAAACTTCGATGCTAGAACCCTACCTAGTGCAATCATCTTGAGAAAGTCAGAACACATCAATGGGAGCACACCCACTTTCTAATTACAGATAAATCTCAAACACCAAATTGATGACTGGAAAGTATTGCTGTGCGTTTGCAGTGAGACCATGAGCTCCTCGTTACACCTGCCCAGTCACAGCCGTTTGGTGCAGGGGCCCCTCCAGCCCTGTGTTTCCCTATCCCTCATTTTTCCACCAGGATGCATGAAGTGAGCACAAGTCAACATATTCTCCTCAGTTTCGCCGCTGTTATTGGTTGAGAACCGTGCTGTCGGGACTGAGGCCTACTCGTTGGCTCCGTTGACTATGGAGGCCGCTTGTGTCGCCAACTCACAAAACTGCTTTTCAAAACATTGAGGAAGAAGGCATTCCAGGCTCTGTCGCTAATCAATCTCGTCCATCCCAAATAGTAGAAATATTTTCAAGATGGGCCCAGATTGCAGAACGCTATGGATACGATCTGGCCGGCGCGAGACATACAGTTAGTACTGTTTCTTTGCCGCAGTCTTTGTAGAACGTACACTGCCCTAGGAGAAAGATGTTGCCGTTAAAAGTCTCTCAAGTTTGCACTACGTTTGCTTCAACGAGACAAGCTTTGTTGGACGAGTTACGAATCCTACAAAGTCATACAACTACAAGACCACTGGCTCACTCGGTGGAAGGGTCGCTCCTGGGCAACTTCAGGATCAGCGGGGCGGAAAACCACTTCTTTGTCCAAAATCCGCCATTTGAGAATGCTTTTTTATGTCTTTGCCTAAAACAGATCAGGAGATTTCCGGAGTCAATACTCATATTCACCCGCCGTCTCCTTGAAATGTCTACACACTCAATATCGGATCATACATACTGGTACACCGCATGACCTAGTCCACCCCGACTGTCGCCAACCAATTGGCTCTATATTTAGGTCCTAATGGATAAAACGGTCAGATCAAGTTATCTCAACGGTCGGCTCTAGTCGACTACAAGCAAGGGGGACCTCTAAGCACCAAGAGGTCATCTTGGAGGTACCCTGGAAGGGCATCGACATTGGGAACTGAAGCTACGTAGTGAGCAAAACCTCCCGCAGACGTCGAGTAGCTAATTTTCGGCATAGACCTACCTTAGAGGATATGGAATATCTTTAAATGAGGCTTTTTGTTCGGTGACCAAGACGTCGAGAGCAGGCAGAAGACACCCAGCGACGGCAAGGTTTAGGCGGATTTGCTTTGCTTCGTGGAACAGATACTACAGCGGGAGCCCAAGAATCGCAGCTCCCCGCGGAGTTGGGCACGAGATGAATGGATTGTCCGATAGCTGAAGCTTTAGAACACTCACTATCGACTGGTAGATACCCGAGTGTCTGGGTCCTTGAGACGATATCTCCAATATCTTGCTTGTGCCAGTGCCTGTGCGACTCGTGATACGGCCTTTTGGTCCAAGGGTAAACCTTTTTTAGAATTTGTACATGGACGCTGCTCTGAGATACATGCGGTGGCGAATCTATCCAGAGAAATTAAAAATAGTTCCCCACGCGTTCTCGGTTTATACACGAACCTTCAGGACCTTACTATCGTGGCGCTCCAAGGCCATGTGGGATCGTGAGATCGCGTGTACCTAATGGTACTTGGCAAACCACCTTGGCGTTGGTGAGTTCCAGAGTCTGATTAAGTAGCCCCAGGTACCTTAGACTCCGTGCTAAGGCAATGGGCAATCACCCCAACTTGATGGCTACAAGAATATTTTTAAAAAATAATATTCAGTCCAGGTGCTACCCGAGAAGTTATAAAATTGTGACAGGGCCGCCTCCCCCAATTTCCAAAGCACCCACGTCTATTTGCTCTCATCGAGAGCAAACTCGTAGGCCCCAAACTCGTTCGTGGTCCCAGGTAGGCAACTTCTCAGGCAACCCCAATCCCTGTCTGCTCTGCCCGCCCACTCAGCAGCAGCAGGCCAGAACTCTAGACGACTCGACTGACTGGCGCAACGTGGAGAAAGCTGGAGAAACTTCCACATCACCCTCTTCAACCATCTGCTTTCCTGCTGCCCCCTTTGCCATCATCTGGCTTCATCGTCAATTCCCTTGGCCCTTGCCTTGCCTCTTGGTTTATTCCTCTGGTCACCGGTTAACGCTGTCTGTTAGCGTCTGCACAATGTTCTAGACGCCCACACGACTCTACACCCAAAATTACTTCGAACAGCCCGCATCTGCTACAGCTCCCCCTCACCCTCGAGACACCACCTCCGTCCTCGTTGGTCGGTCGTATTTTCTGCATCAAGCCATCGCTTAGATAGCGGTAAGTCTCTCCTGCCGCGACCCGTCCCTCCTAGCCCTGCATGCTGCCGCGAGCCGCTCCGAACCGCCCCAATTGATCATGGTTGGAGACTAATCCCTGCCTCAGACAGTGTGCCTCGCTCGCTTCTCTTTGGCCAGCCCCTCCCCCGGATCCTGACATCCCGTAACCCGATTCCCTCACCATGGCTTCTGTCGAGCCCGCGAACTCTGGTGAGCTCTCTGCCGCCCAGAAGCTCATGCAGAAGCACGCCGAACACGTCCCCCACCCCGTTACCGTTGAGGACGTCCCCGATGTCGACCTCCCCAAGCCTGTCAACGACGCTTCTGGTTCCTGGGCCGCCCCCATGACTTCGAACACTGCCAGTAGGCAGAAAGAGAATCAACCCTCGCTCGACACCCAATCGCACGAGCTCTTCCCCGAGCTTGGTGCCCCCAAGGGCAAGGCTGCCAACGTCGCCCCTATCTGGAGTGCCAAGAACGGTGCTCCCAAGCAGAACGGTGCCAACGGTGCTTCTCATAGCGCCGCTGCTGCCGCTCCTGCTGCCGCTCCTACCTCTGCCAGCCAAGTCCCGCCCCCTGTCATGTCCATTCCCGGACGCAAGGTCGAGTCCGTTACGCTTGAGCCTCAGTTCATCATGGAACGGAGCAAGCTAAAGAGACCCATCCCTGAAATTCTTCGCGACTTGAACCGCAAGTCGCGTGCCAACATTACCATGTCTAGTGTTAGCAACGGTCGTGTCAGGTTTGACGCCACTGGTCCTCAGGATGTAGCTCAACAGGCACTCAAGGATCTGGTGGCTCTCATTGGCCGACGAGTAAGTCTTCCAATATCATTCTGCTCCGCGACACTGCTGACATATAGTGTAGACCGTCATTGAAGTCCCGATTCCATATGCCGCTCGTGCTCACATCATTGGCAAGGGTGGCTCCGTCATTAAGGCTCTGCAAGAGAAGACTGGCGCCAAGATTCAGCTCCCCAAGGCAGACGAAAACCAGCAGCCCGACGACGACGAGGACGCCACCATCAACGTTTCGGTTGAGGGCAATGCGCTCTCTGCTGCTTCCGCTCGCAACGAGATCCTCAAGATTGCCAACGAGCGCTCCGCCGCTGCCCAGACCAAAGTCCGTGGTATCCCCGCCGCTTTCTACCCCTTCCTCGCTGGTCCTGGCAACTCGCGCGCCCAAGCTCTCGAGGAGGCACACGGTGTTCAAATCCGAGTCCCTCCCCACCAGCATCTGAGCCGCGGACCTGCGCCCGTCCCAGCTGCCCCTGGCCAGCGTCCCATCTTCCACCCCGCTGGCTCCGATGACGAGCACATCCAGCTCGCCGGTGATCGCGCCGCCGTTCAGAACGTTCGCGCCGAACTCGAGAGACAGGTGGCTGAGCTTCACAAGCAGCTGGAAATTGAACAGCTGTCTATCCAGAGAGGTCGCCAGCAGTTCATTATTGGTAACCGTGGTATCCCTATGGAGGATTTCTTCGCCGATACTGGCTGCGCCATCCTCCTTCCCGCTGATGATGATGAGGACGATCTCATCACTATTGTCGGGCCACGTGACCAGGTCCAAGTCGGCGCTGACAAGGCCATGGATCTTGCCATGGGAATGCAAATGTCCAACATTGATCTCTCCAGATTCCACCGCACTGCTCCCGGTGGTGCCGCTGCCCATGCCACCAACATCACGCGCTACCTTCGCCAGTGCCAAGAGATCGCCCGACTTGAAAAAATGTACAGTGCCCACATCAACACGCCATTCTCTCAGGACGGCGCTCTGCCTTGGGAGCTCTACTCGCGAGATGGAAAGAACGCCATCCGTGCGCAGTCCGAGATCACTGGCATCATCAACGGCCACCCACCTTCTAGAATGCAAAACGTCACTGTTGATCCCTTCTTTCACCAGCATCTGCGAGTCGATGTTTCTCCCCGCCTGAAGCAGGAGCATGGCGTGCAGCTGGTCGTTCCAGAAGCTAATGACCCTAGCGGCTCCGTGCTCCTCGTCTTCGAAGGACCCAGCGGAGTTGAGAGCGGCTACCAGCCTCCTCGCGTAAAGCCCACCGACGCTGAGATTGCTGATTTCCAGAGGGGCCTCGCTGACGCACAGAGGTATATTCTCGACCTGATCAACCAGCAGGAGAGTATTGACAGTGTTGCTCTTGACGTTCCCGCCAAGTTCCACGAGAGGCTTCGCCGCTTCATTAAGAAGGAGCAGGAGAACCGTGCTGCCGACAAGATCCCCATTCGTGTGACAAAGGTTGGCACTACTGTCACCCTGCGCGGTCCTAGTAGTGCGGTCAAAGCCCTTGCCGCCAAGGCTGCTGCATTCGTCGAACAGGAGAAGCAGGACGACAAGGAACGTGGTTTCACCTTGTCGTTTGACTTTCCTCAGAAGTTTGCCAACCATCTTATCGGCAAGGGTGGTAGCAACATCAAAGAGCTCCGTGACCGCTTTGATGTCGAAATTCAGGTACAAGACGGCAAAGTTGAGCTCAAAGGGCCCAAGGCCAAGGCTGAGACTGCCAAATCCCATATCTTGAATCTGGGCCGCACTCTAGCTGATGAGACTACCCACACTCTCAAGATTGATCCCAAGTACCACCGTGAACTTATTGGTAATGCGGGTACTCAGATCAGCCGCCTTCAGACACGGTACAAGGTTCTCATCTTTTTCCCTCGCTCCGCCAAGAATGCCTCCGATGACCAGTCCAACCCTGACGCCGCCAGCGACGCCGGCAAGGGCCGTCGCCAGCAGGCTCCTGACGAGGTTATCATCCGCGGCCCCAAGAAGGGTGCTGACGAGGCCCGTGATGAGATCTTTTCTCTTCACAAGTACCTGGAAGAGCACTCTGTGACGGCTACTGTCGCTGTTCAGCAAAAGCAGGTTGGCTCCTTGATCGGACAGGGCGGTGCCGCTCTCGACGAGCTGCGCCAGCTGACCGGTGCCCGCATCGATGTTCCTGCCGACCGTGATACCGACACGGTTGAAATTTCGATCAAGGGTACTGCCTCACAGGTCGCGAAAGCCAAGAAGGCACTCGAGGAGAAGCGGGCCGTTTTCGACGACACCGTTGTCAAGACAATCGATGTTGAGAAGAAGCATCATCGCGCTCTAATCGGAGCTAGTGGTAAGTTTTGCTCCGTTACTTTATCAAATGCGTACTAACATATTACAGGCTCTGCTCTGCGCGAGATTGTCGTTGGCGCCGGTGGATCTGACGATCGCCGTTCTCTAGCCCGAGCCATCCAGTTCCCAAAGCAGGAGGCTGATGGTAACACTATCAAGGTTGAAGGCCGCACTGATGTCGTCGACAAGATCATCAAGCGCATCCAAGAAATCGTGGCCGAGCGTGAAAGCCAGGTCACCGATGTTATTGATGTGCCCATCGATCAGCACCGAACTCTGATTGGCCGTGGTGGTGAAGCCAAGCGCCAGCTGGAGACAAAGCTCGGCGTCAGCATCGATGTCCCTCGGCAAGGCGACGGCAAGACTGGCGTCAAGATCTCAGGACTTGCCGAGAACGTGTCCAAGGCCAAGGAACACATTGCTAGCCTCCTCAAGTCGCAAGAAGGCGAGACCATCCAGGTCCCCCGCAACGTGCACCACACCATCTCCAACAGTGGCCAGTTTTTCCGTCAGCTTCGCAACAACCACCAGGTCACTGTTGACCATGCTGGTGAGAAGCTGCCCAGCAAGCCTGAATCGGGAGCCCGCGTGACTGGCGGAACTCTACCTTTGATCACTGACGACGCCAATTCTACGACGGACGCCCACTCCTGGCGCATCGTTAAGACTTCCAGCGGCGAAGCTGGTGACATCCCTTGGGTGCTCCGTGGCAAAACCGAAAACATTGCCAAGGCCAAGGAGCTGATTGAGAAGGCACTGGCCCAAGCTAAGAAGCAGGATGCCACCGGCTACCTGGTGCTCCCTGACCCCAAGACGTACCGATTTGTCATTGGCCAGGGCGGTTCCAAGGTCAACTCGATCCGCCAGCAAAGCAACTGCAAGATTCAGGTGCCCCGCGACCAGGCCAAGGACGAGGCCATTGAGATTATTGGAACTGAGGAAGGTGTTGAGAAGGCCAAGGAGCTGATCCTCGCTGCCATTAAGGAGGGCCAGAGCAACAGAGACTAGGCGGCCCGTGTACGAGAGCTGGGAACTGTATGAACGAGCCATCAGCGCCGGCTGGCTCTAGTCATCTATCTATATTAAAAGTGTATACATGTGTCAGCGTTTGCAGGAAGAACGCGAAAAGATTTACAATAGCTATTAACTCTGCAATTTAAGAGATGAATTAATTCAAACTAATTGGTCTATGATGACTGATGTTTAGTAGTTGACTAACGATGCAAAGGAATCAAGTTAATAATGCTGTATCAGTTGGCCATATATGCATGTGGTGCGCCCCACTTGACCTCGAGGTGGCCTGCTTTTTCGAATTAGCGGCAAGGAAGATGCCGACAAAACGGGGGTAGCACGGGACCTTCACAGACCACGTCCCTCAGACACAACAATTTACGTTGCGGATCGTCTCTTCGATCACCGAGGCCTAGCGCAAGCAGGAAGACAGGAATATACTCCAATCCGTCACACAAAGAGGCTCCGAATACCGCCGCAATGGTCTCTGCCGTGCCCGTCACGCGGCCAGCGCCGTGGGAAAAGGTTCCTGATCACGACCAACTCTTCATCCTGATCACTGGCGCAAACAGGTATGTACCCTGGGATAGGACTCTGGGCGGATTGTGATACCACGAGGACGAAGAAATTCTACAGTAGATTGTCGAGGATGTACCAATTACGGCAGAGGTTCACAAAAACGCCCTTCTGGTTCTCAATGTTGATCGTGGCCACCAAAATGTTCCCTTGACGCTTTCCCGCTACGCAGCCCCAGAGCTCTATTGCATTCCAACGTTTCTTTGCCGAGCTAACACGTCGTGCTTCCAACGACCCAGCGGGATCGGTCTAGGTATCGCGCAGCGCCTCATCGACGAGTTCCTGGCCACGCGCCCCCCGACGGCGCACCTCGTCCTCATCCCCACGACCCGCAGCGCCCGCAAGTCGCTCGAGACGATCCGCACGCTGCGCGCCTACGCCGAGGCGGCCGCTCGCGCCCTCGAATCCGTCCTACGCCGCCGCCGCGGGCCCGGCGTCCCCATCCCCGCCGAGCACCGCTGGCAAGACATCGTGGCGCGCATACACGTCCTCTCGCTCGCGCTGGACCTCTGCGACCTCCGCGGGCTGTACGCCTTCGCCGATGCGCTGTGCGACGGGACGGTCAGCAACCCGCCGGGCCTCGAGGGCGAGTACCTGACCGACGTGCGCGTGCCGCGGCTTGACAGCGTCGTGTACAACGCGGCGTACGGCGGCTGGGAGGGCGTCAACTGGGTCGGCGCGGTCAAGTCCTTCTTCGGCAAGGGCCTCATCGAGACGGCCACCTACCCGGATTTCAAGAATGCGCTACCAACGTGCATACTCAATGAGCGAGAGAGCTACCCCCCCCCTTTTGGGGGCCGATCTGGGGTCTTGGCGTCGAGCCGGCTTTGCTGGCCGACGACCCCCTCCCCCTCCTCAGGCAGCCTTACTAACCAGCACCCCCTCTCTTACAGCCCGAAAAGCCGCTGCTCGGCGAAGTCTTCGCCGCGTGCACCTTTGGGCACTACTGCCTCACGCACAAGCTGCGGCCGCTGCTTTCCCGGCCGCGTGACTCGTCCCTGGCGCCCGGCCGCGTCATCTGGTCGAGCAGCATCGAAGCGCACTGCAACACCTTCTCCGTCGACGACCTGCAGTGCTTCACGCGCGCCGCCGCGTACGAGTCCGCCAAGCGGCTGACCGACATCCTCTGCCTCACCAGCACCCTGCCCCACGTGCGGCCGCACACCCGAGCCCTCGTCGGCGCCTCCCGGGCCGGCCCCCGCTCGTCCACCCATTCCTCCGACTCCGACACCGACGTCGATTCTTCCGACTCCCCGGACGACCTCGTCGGGCCCAGGATGTACCTCTCGCACCCCGGCATCGTCGCCAGCACGCTCTTCCCGCTCCCCGCCTTCCTCTTCTGGCTGTACCAGTTCGCCCTCGTCCTGTGCCGCTGGTGCGGCTCCCCCTGGCACACCGGCAACGGCTACCGCGGCGCCCTCGCCCCCGTCTGGCTCGCCACCCGCCCGCAGCCCGCCCTCGACGAGCTCGCCGCCGAGCGCGTCAAGTGGGGCAGCGCCCGCGACCGCGGCGGCCAGTCCTTCGTCAAGCCGACCGAGGTCGAGGGCTGGGGATGGCGCGGCGAGGTGGAGGACCCGGATGCCGAGGAGCAGGAGGAGTATGACGGCAGCCCGGCGGCGATGAGGAACAGCTGCGGGAGGAGGAGGGGCGCGGTGGCGGCGACGCAGGAGGACATTGCCGAGTTCGAGGCGCTGGGGGCGGAGTGCTGGCGCGAAATGGAGCGCTTGCGACGGCAGTGGGAGGACATCCTTGAGTTGGAGTAGGAAACCGGCAGGGCTTTTAGTGTGGTAAAGTCGGATACAAAAGGGGGCAGCAGGAACTGGCATATATATATATCATTATTATAGCATACAACCTAATACAACCAATAGAAGCTATGATATCAACAATATCTCGTGGGTATAACAATGTCTCGCGTCGGTCGTTTCTGGTTATTTTGGCATCATGTATACATTGTATATCATTAGGAGAGAAAGAAAGTGGTATATACGTCCGCTTTTTAAGAGTTCAAAGAGTACATACATACAAGACGCCATGATGTCTTATATAGAAAGGATGGCGTGTCTCACGCATCATTCAAGGTATGTATATATATAAACAGCAGTGGATATTCAAGCAACATTTGACAACAAAAAAGACGATTTAAATGCAAAGAAAATTGTTAGGCACGGCTGTGAAGCGACTCGCGGCCTGCCGTGTCTCCCTGGAAGCGGCGTAGGACGACCTTTTCCTTGCGCCCAAAGAGCCCGAGCATGAGCGGGACGGGGACGACGGCCATGCTGACAACAGCCTGGAAGATGAGGTAGCGCTTCATGTTGCGCGGGGGGTCGGCGGCGTCGCCGTCGACGAGGTGGTTGCCGATGATGAGGAAGACGGCACCAAAGATCTGGCCGCCGGCCCAGGCGACGGTGGAGGTAACCTCGGGGCCTAGCGGGTGGCTGACTTCTGTGAGAAACTCAAGGGCCACAGGGACGAGGGAGAAGCTGGAGGCGCCGAGGACGGCCATAATGACATAAGGGCCCGCGACACCGGCGGCGTCATGGGTCTCAGGCATCCAAAGGAGGACGAGGTACGACAGGCCGAGGATAGGGATGAGTATCTTGATAGAGAGAATGAGGCTGTTGGTACGGGCGATGACGGGGGAGGTGATGGCAGCGCAGACAATACCAACGGCGATAGAGACGGCGCCACCAATGCCGGCTTCGTCATCGGTGAAGCCGTAGGGGACAAGGATCTGGTTTAGAAGCGAGTTAAACGAGTTAAAGAAGCCGACAAAGACGAAGAATGGGATGAGCATGAGCCAAAGCTCGAGGGAGGAGAGCACAGCCCGGGCCGATGCGCGGAGCTCAATCTTCGGCGTCTCGCCAGTCGGGCCAGGAGGCGTAGGCGGACGCGAGGGGATCGCGAGGGCAGGTACACAGGCGACTGAGGCGATGATGGCAACATAGAGCACCATGTTGGAGATATCGCCGACGGACGACACCCAGAGCGGGTTGATGAGCTGGCCAAGGGCGGAGCCAAACGGGTTCGCGAGGGAGGTGACGGCAGTAGCAGCCAGACGGCCACGAGTCGTGAACCACAGGTCCGAGTAGGCCGAGGGCGCGCCAAGAACAAAGGGTTGGGCGAGGCCGATGACTATGGTGCCGGCCATCGCGTAGCTGTAGTGGCCACCCGAGCGGTCTTTCGAGCCGGCGTAGCGGATCCAGTTGCCGACCAGCATGAGCACGGCGGAGGCAAGGATGGCGATGCGTGGGGAGCGGTGCAGCGCGATGATTGCAGGAAC
This sequence comes from Cordyceps fumosorosea ARSEF 2679, assembly GCF_001636725.1. Classification (NCBI taxonomy): domain Eukaryota; kingdom Fungi; phylum Ascomycota; class Sordariomycetes; order Hypocreales; family Cordycipitaceae; genus Cordyceps; species Cordyceps fumosorosea. The sequence goes on along the minus strand of NW_017387304.1, from coordinate 296,819 downwards.
GGTGGCGACGACAAATGCGAAGAAGAAGGCAATGCTGATCCAGTTGATGTCGTTGTTGGAAACTCCATAGTAGGTGGCGGACTTGTCTGCTACAGGAGCGTATGAGAGCCACTGATTTGCGTTAATATCTGGATAAGATGGAGAAGGTACACGTCTTTGGGGGTGAATCAGGAAATATTGTACTTACACACCAGGAAACAACAATGTTCATCAGCACTAGCTGGACGAGGCCGAACCAGCGGCGTTTGTAGGTGCGGTATTGTGTGGCGGGCGTCACGGTGGACGAGTTGGTCAGGCGTCTGTCAGCGGGCTGCACGCTCAGGCTGTAGACGGGCGATTCGGGCTTGCCCTCGGGCCTTTGAGTATCTTGATCCATGGCGTGTGGTAGTTGGAAGTGTGTGGCGGAGGTGAGAGAATACCGTCTGTCGGCGGTGGATATGCCCGGAGGCTGAGTCGGCGACCCTGGGAGGCCGCTTTGAGGAAGAGTCCACGAAAAAGAGAGTCGACGGAGATGAGATGGCGTGAGGAAATCTACTGTCTCACGCGCCTAAAAAATAAAAGAGGCACGAGCAGGTGAGACTCGTACTTTTGGCAGTGTCCAGCGACGGGCGTTTGTCCCAGTTCGTCAGGTTGGTGTGGGTGGTTGGTGAGACCTGGTGCTAACCAAAGGAGGCGAAGTTTGTCTGTGGTGAATGCCTTGGCCTCGGCTCGGTTGAGGTTGCGCGAAGAGAGAGTTTTCGACAGATAAATGGAGGATAAGTTCAGCCGGGGCAAGGGAGAGATTAAAAGGTTTGCAGTTTGCAGGCTTCGAAACCTTGACTCGAGCGTGGCCAACGCCTATGCTGGGATTCGCAGCTGACTTTTGTGAGGCTTGCAGGAGAGGCTAGCCAGGGTTCGTCGTTTTGGTAGTTTGGCGCAGCTTATTTTAAGTGAGTTGACACCTCGCTAGGGCTCTATTCAAAGACGTGGGGTAAAGGATATCAAGTATTTCGCCATAAGATGCTGAATGTCGATGTTGATGAGAGATGTAAACAGGCGGCGGCGGCGGCGGCCGAGACAAGTCTTGAGGCTACCGATCGGCTTCAGGATCAGGATCGAGATTGTCGAGAGGAGAGCAATGGGCAAGTCGACGCAGGGATTTCTGTTGATGACGATGCTTCGAATCCAAGACCGGAAAAGAAAAAGAAAAGGACCGAGACGGAGCTGTGCGATGGAGGAGGGAGGGCGTTTGTGTTTTGTACCTAGCAAGCACGAGACCACCACCTGCCTTAACTTCAGGTGCACATGTGTAGACGCAGCATGGGCAAAGAGGGAAGGGACGGGCTCATCAGACGGGCCAGGGCCGGGTGGGTTTACATATCAGTGGATGGACACGACGATTTGGTTGGCTGACATGTGGAGGAGCGGATAATTTAGATTTTGGGTTGCCTTACATTATTATTTGGTCTGTTTTTTTTTTTTTCCTGTCTGAGCGAGCCGGTGCATTCGGAAAGCCAGGAAGTTGAGTCTGGTCTGGAGGAGCATCAGTCTGGAGGATGCATCTCCACTGCAATCCACTGTAGTTAGATGGCCCCCGTTTTAACGGGGAGCCGGGGTCAGTGCAGATGGCAGATGACAGATGTATGTCGAGCAGCAGCCTGCCTATTTGGTCATTAATAAACAAGCAAGGGCTTTATTCAAGAACACGAGTTGGGCTGAGTCGTTGCACTCATTCCAATAGAAAGCTTTCAACTCTTTTTTAGCTATTCCCTGGAGATACTTCTGTCAACTGAACTGCCCGCAACACACACTGCATCAATAGTGCCCCCCCCCTGCGGCCCCGTAATGGCCACCGACCACTGTAACCCCGCCGAGAAGCCCCAAGGTAGCACCCGCCGAGCTCTCGCGTACCAAAAGTCCCTGTGTAATTCGCTCTTGAGGGCCTATATCATTCCTGTCTGAGGCGAGTTATAGGGTCCTCTTCAACCCCTCTCCCTCCCTAGTACATCTTTAGCAGCCACATGGACCGGCCCCAGAAAAGCCACGACGGCTTGCAGCCGTACGAGGCCATCTAGCCTGTCAAACTATCAAGCGTTTTGAAGGCCAGGCATGAAGAAAGCCAGTTAACGACATGCCAACCCTTGATTCGCTGGGAAATAAGCTAGTGCAAGCCTCTTGTTTCCCTTTTTCTGTCCTTTCGGGACCCCTTCGTATGGCCTTGCCTCTTTCGCCTTTTGCCGCGCTACCCTTCCATCGATCGACTCTCGGTCCCTCAGTAGGCAAGGGACTGTGCGGTGGTCGCGGTGGCAGCGCTTTCATCTGCCATCATTTTAAACAAGGTTCTCGCTAACTAGAGTCCTAGTAGGAATCTTCTCTCTAGTTACCGTCGGCGTCCCAATTGCGGAACGGACCTCGGAGAATTTCAACATACCTGGGTATCACCACCGCTCATCGCCAATTAATTCAAGATCAACTCCCGACAGAGGACGTGCGCGCTCGTATCTGGTTTCCTTTTTCTCTTTAGCCAAACCAGAATCTTGCGTCATCTTTTCTATTGCCATGTTGCCTCAGCGGCCTCTGACTTGACAGCTAAGATCATCACTTGTAAGCTAAGATCATCACTTGTAAGCTAAGATCATCACTTGTAACTTGATCCATCCATCGACCTGTTGGCCGCACAGACAACGCCCCCAAAACCATCAGCCCGGGACAAAACAACAGCCAAAAGCCCCCAAACCCGCTCTTCACTCTCTCTCCTTCTCCATCATCCCATCCGACTTTGATTTTCTTCCGCGCCACCGTCCCAACTAGTTCCCTCTTCTTCTTCTAATTTCCCTTCCTCTCGACGCCACCAGCCCGCAACAGGAAAGACGGCCGCGGCAACCAAGTCCACTGTAAAAACGCCTCCTCATTAACACAAACCTCAGCTTTCTTATTGCGGATGACATTTTTTTCTGGTAACAAGTTACTGATATGGATAGCTGCCATGGGTTTCGTTGTCTATTCTCCAATAGCGCGACAACATATTGCATTGAGCAATCAAGGTACAGCCGGCTCCCCTTTGTAAATGTGCTCGCACGTACTAGTAAGAACCCTGGCAAACCCATTGTCATCCAATGCAAATGTCTTCAAAGCCTCAAACACGTGGATCCTCCAGGGATCATTCATGCCTCGATGTGTCTCGACTTCGGCAGCTTGACGCCTTGTCCACGTCTACCCATCCCATCATCATACCCAATCTCTTCACTCTGCACCTTCGTCTTTCTCCGCGTTACCTCATCGACGCCCCGGACCTTTTCCGCTCTCTTATCTTTCCTTTCATGATTGTATAATCTCCTTGGGAGACAGGGCTACAACATGCAGGTAGTCGTCTGCTGCCCTATTATGCGTAATCATGCTCGCACCTCTTTGCCCTCTGCGTTACCTTGACTCGGCCACGCAGCTTCTTGACTCGCAAAATAATTTAAATGATTTGCCTCCTGCTCCTTCTACCTGACCAGAAAATCAAAATGCTGCAGGCCGCTGAAACGTGCCCTGCATGATGTCGGCTCCGCCCGAAACCCGCTTTTGCTTTCCTTCGTCCTTTTCTACTTTCCCACCGACGCCGCCAGCCGTTCCCCCTCGGTGAGCCGCTTATTTGAGCCGCATGCCCTGCATCATCGGCGCCGTTTCAAGCCCTTTGTCTTTGCGAAGTTCACGGCTCGCTCCTTGATCGCCATACCATGCCCGTTTTCCGAGACACGCCGCGCTGTCTCAGACGTCGACTCTATCTTCAAAGGCTTTTTGAACCCGCCTTGGCCGACGACACAGGCAGGCCTAATCGTACCCTTCTCTTCCGAGAAATATCTCTTGTGTGTAACACTTCAATGGGAGGAATCGGGAGAGGAAAATGAACTTATTCCTCCGTAGTTGTCAAGTCTTTCTTTTCTTCGGCAATATCCAAATAGAGCTCAGCAAACGGGGCGCCGCGAATTTGATACGCTACCCTAGGGCTCTTTCCCTAGCACAACCCCCGATGCGCCGGCCCAGGTTCCCCCCCGCAGAACACTCGGCGGGGACGATGAATTAAAGATACAGAGTATCATCTCTCTAGGAGTGCTAGTGTCACTTCGCTGCCGCTTGGGTGCAAATCGCACTCTTGGTTATTATCCCGATGCGTTGCACAGAAACCTCCGCCGAGTCTAGATGTCATCTCCAGGGTAGGCCGCACCACCATTCCGCGATTGGTAGTCTGTAGTTCCATGGCCACGCATACCAGCTCCGGGAAACCCGAAGGTGTTTCTCTTGTGTTTCTTGTGTTCTTTCACAATGAGGAATTGGACCTCGTGTGACGCACTTTTGCAAGAATGACAAGGTGTGTGACCCTAGAGCAGCAAAGGCGGTGTCGTATCCGATCTGGTGAGTGCTTCGATGCAGCTCAGTGGTGTAGCTTGGAGTATCCCGACGGCTGAGGATTGGCAGGGTGCCATCGTCTACGGGAGATCCGAGGACTTGTCATTGCGATAAAATCGGGTAGACTGGCCGAGCGTCATCACGCAGTCCTACGAGGGCATAGACCCATTTGCTTCCGAGCTGCCCGCAGTTGTCTCGGCCGTGGAAAGAAGGTCCATACCTACATACATAGTAGCAGTCTTCCTGAGCACTTCATTCTCCGCGCCAACTCCCTACGAGTTCCAAGAGCTTGCCTCCCACTCACACGAAAACGCCGTAATCGGAAAACCATATTACCAGAGAAAATTCTATTTTAGGCGCTGAAGCGTATGATACAAAATAAGTCCCCAACCGCACGCCAAGGACAGCAGCCCGGGTAGGCATCCCAAGAGACTCAACCCACATGCTACAATAGCCATGGAAGTGCGGCCAACCACACACAGGCGAGGCAGGCCAAAACATGCTCTATCGCCTCGCCCCATCCTCCTCATGCTTCTTCCTATCCGCGCGCTCCCGACGCATCCCCCAAAATCTTTCGTTTTCGTTCCGTTTTTGTACATCATCAGAGTTGGGACAACTCCCGCCGTTGAAACCTTATTTCGGCCAGACGTAATACCCTGTATATTGTAGTTTCGTCGCGCGGGACAGCTTATTTCAGCTTCGACCACAGCTTGGGGGCGGCGCAGGCGGTGGCGCAGTGGGCGAGGTGGAAGACTAGACGCCAAACAATTTAGCATAAATGGTTCTTGGTTCACGACCGAGCGTTGGACGTTGCGCGCTTGTGGCACGCAACTTGTCGCCATCATTGGTCGGATCGGTTCAACGTACACTCCTCAACGCAGTCCTCCTTGGCCTCGCCTTCGCTCTCCTGTTGCTGAACGCGCTCGACGCAGTCGTCGAAGTGGTGCTTGGGGCCGGAGCACTGCTTGGACTGCTTGCACTCTATACGCCGAGTCAGCATGTAAGTCGCCTTGGATCAGGTATGCCATATCGTCGCTAGAAATAGATCGTCGATTGCGTTCGCAATGGTGCGGATGGTTCGCATATCCGGCCAATGTGACGTTGCGACAATAATGGGCAGAATTCACGGACCTTCTTCAATGGTGTCCTTGGGGTCGACAATCTCATCCTCATCTTCCTCTTCCTCCTCCTCCTCTTCCTCGTCTTCTTCACCCTCTTCCTCCTCCTTCTCGGCGTCCTCGGCCTGGGCTTCCTCGTTGCCCTCTTCGTTGGTCTCCTCCTTGGCCTCCTCGACGGGTTCCTCCTCCTGCATGATCCAGTTAGTAAATTTTATTGAACGCAGGCGCCAAGCACAGCTTCAGCCGTTGCGCCGGACAGTGTGCGAGCCCTCTGTCGGGACAACGGCTGCGGAGACAGCTCTGCGGCCCAGTCACAAGGGGACCCCCCCGGGATCTGCTTACCTGAGAAGCCGCGGCAGGAGCCTCGGCCTCGACGACGCTCCAGGGCGTCACGGCCTCGACAATATCGGAAAATGCGTCCCAGATACCCATGGTGTATGAACTGGAGAACCAACAATGGCCAATTGGTCTTGTGTTGTGATTGGAGTGGTCTGCGTTGAAGCAAAAGTGGTCGGGAGCTCTCGGCCAAAATCGCGGAGCGAAAACTGGTCAGGAATTGAGGCATTTTGATTGGTCCCACTGCTCCAGGCGGGTGCACGTGAAAAATCACATGACGCGACTGCGTTGGCTTCGCTTTCATGAAAGAGTCTCAACCTTCTCGCAAAATTATCAATTATTTCAAGTAATTTACTTCTTAGTTCTGATCGGATAGTTTTCTTGCTTGTGTCGCTGGGTGTAGTGTCCTCACTATGTCGTGGTTGCGAGGGACGGGGAACGAAACCGTTCCAAGTCCTGGCTCTCTTGGCCGTTGGGATGGAATTGAAGAGACGGAAAGAATTATTCTCGCGCTACTGCACTCTATAACGCATAACGCCATTTATTGCCAAAGATACTGAACGTTCCTCATTACGCCACGTTGGTGGCTCAGGTCATCAAATCTAGGTTCGTACATTGTCATGTCAATACCAGCCGTTGGATGAAATTACGGGTCGTTCTCTCCTCGATTGACGCCATCTCGGATGTGGTCTTCCAGTCGATTGCTCAATTGCTGAGCTTGAGCCTCGTCGTAATTTGGCGGCGGTTCATTGGGCGCACGCCGGCTCGATGAGCTTTCAGACCGAGCGTGGCTGGCAGTAGGCACATCTAAAGTGCCAGTAGCAGGTTGCTGAGCAGATCCCGCAGCTTCGTATGCGGGCAAGGGCTCATCGGGGATGTCTGCGCCGGGCCCCATTTCTCGTCGCATTTCTTGATATTGGAATAGTCTCTCGCGGAGCCGAATGTAAGCGTCGTTGAACTCCATCATGCCACCGTCAGAAAAAGTAAACTTGACTTCGATTCGCGGTATGTCTGGTGGTATTCCGCCGCCCGACACAGGAACACAATCTGACTTCCATACCCAGCCCCACCACATTGACGAGGATGTCGATGAATCTTGAAATTTAAGGATCGGAGCGCTGAAAGACTCGAATTTTGGCTCTTGGATCGCTTTCGCGGGTAGGTAGACGATCTAGAAGAACAAACTGTTAGTCGATATTACTCTGCAGCTACATTGGTAGAGCATAATTATACATACCCTTTTATTTGTGAGAAACAAGGAACCCTTGTCGCTTTTGCGATGGAACTGTGCGCCGGTTGCCCGCAGCTCCTGCGGCACAGAGAGGTCGCATGAAATTCTGGAGTCGAGTTTGAGGAGAATGCGTTCGTTTCCTAGCTTGACGAAGCCGCCCTCGTTGAGCATGACCCAACTATGCGAATTGTCAGGGTTTGTTTGCCGAGGCGGAGCGGGAGAGGAGATGAGGTAGTCATGAGGATTGTCCATCACAGGCCAGGACCGGAGCCCATGGCTCCATGAGGATGTGTCGGGACGTCGAGGAAGCGGTCGCTAGAGCGCGAGCAAGGGTGCAGTAGAGGTGGATTGTAGTTGGTGATGGGGATTAGGAAATGCTTTGCACCGACGCAGCGAGAGAACCAGCGACGTAGAAGTAGCTGGGAGGCGTCCGAAGCAGAGCAGGTTGTGGTGGGCAGGGAAGAGATGAAGAACGAAGGAAACGGGGACAGAGAGCTTACTTTATGGACATGTTGACAGCAAGGGTCGGCGAGGATCCTGGCTCCGTAAAGAAGGATGCTTTGGGCTAGGTTGTAATATGGAACACCTTGGGACCTTGTACCGGCCGGTGCGGTGCGGTGCAGCGGCGTGCAGGTGTCGCCCCGAGATCTGGCGAGGCTCAAGGGCGTCTGGGCGTCTGTGACTCTGCGCTGGTGGGGGGTGGGGCGAGATAGTTAGTGGTAGTAGTGACAGCGTCCCGAGACGCAAGTGGTGATACTCGTCCCTGGTGGCTGCGAGTGGAAGAGTCGGGCGCGAGAGGAGGAGCTGACAAGCACGGGTGGGTTGTTTGTTGTTACAGAGTGGCCGGAGGAGGTGATGGCTTGAACAAGGCTGACGAGGCACGAAGTCAGGCAGGCAGGCAAATAGGCAGCTGGTAGGAGGTGAGGAGGGGGGTGGATGGATAGATGGATAGATGGCGGATGATGAAGAGGGGATGGTTGAATTAGTTAGGCATGATGTGGGATGTGGGAGCGGATGGACCCGACAGTGACGAGAGAGGGGACAGCATTATTAGAGGTTAGTAGTGAGGTCAGGTAGCTATCTGGGGCTGGGCATACGCCCACCCTTATTATTACTGCAGTACCTCAAGCTGAACTGATTCAAAACTGGAATACATTGGTTCCAAGAATGCAAATAAGTCATTCCTGCGGCCCTTCCAAATGCATTGCGCAAGTCCTAGACAATAATTCGTTCCATCCACCAACAAATAAACGGGTTCGAGGTCTCATCGACATGCCTGCCGGGTGGGCGGCCAAACTCGCCGGACGACTCGGGTTCAAGTTGTACAGTATGTGAACGGTGATTACTTATTACTACCCGTATGTGGCTGTACTGTGTCCGGGTAATTCACCCAACCCTCCGGTCTGGAGACACCGAAGATTGTCTCAACACGGATTTCTTGACACCTCAGATGCGAACCACCTTGACTTTGTCTGTGGCTTGCTCGAGGCTTGCAGAAAGCACCACAATCGCTCGCCTGTCCTGGCTGCGTGTCTGGTATCCGTACATGAGAAGAATAATACTCGTCGTTTCTCCGGGACGCCTTGTGGGGACTTTGTGCCATTTCTCTTTGTCAAGTCTGGCCGAGCCTGGTGACATGGCGACACCAGTCCCATCTGTTCTTCCTTCCTTCTCGTCTCGACTCGCCAGCTTGTCATCCACTCGTTGCCCTTTGACAGGTATGATCAACTGGAAACAGGCTAAGAGACCACTACTCGCACGACTGGTCTGGGCTCACTTGTTTTTAGCACCATTTGTTGGCATAGCCGCCGGAGGCTTTCAGTGGACACCGATTGCCACCAGATTGCCATTGCCCATAGCTATGTATGTACCTACCATCTCAAACGTGGACCAAGGGACCAAAAATAACCCCCAGAGCAACTTTACCAGCACGCCCAGCTCGGCCACCATCCGGTCGACCTCAGTGAGGATGATCGTGGGCGACAGCTGCCTGTTTGGGGTTACCGTCGTCAAACATACAATCTGACACTCGGGAATGTCGCGGTATGGCGTTTCCACGGGAATCGCGTTGCACGAGATATATGTGCTGCAGCAACCGTAGTGCATCAGCCATGCCCCTGTAGGGAAACTTGCATCGCATCTGACGCAACTGTTGCGTGCTCTCATTTATTAGCAGACCAGCACCGCTCATGTTAGTTGAAAGTCTGACAACCTTTTTCGCGTAACTACCTACCACTAGCGTGAGGAGGTCGAAAGAACCTCACTTCACCATTATGGCACCTTGTTGGTAATCCAAATAACGAGTCGGCAGATGACAAGCTTCGACGAACATATGTGTTACGGCTAGTGGCGCAACCAAGCCTCGACGATCCCAGCCTGCCCGATAATAAGATGGCCATCCCTCGAGAGGAAAGTGACAAGCCTAAAGTCTGTTAAGCCCCAGCCCTCCGCATTGCATGCAGATGTTGGTGCCGCACAACTTACAAAAGCGCCAGTGGCGGTGGAGATGGTCGGCCTCTCTCGCTCTAGCAATGCTAGTAATTAGTAAAAAGAGGTTAGACCAGGAGACTTCTTGAGAGATGCAGCTAGGAGAAAAGCATGCTTTGGTCCGCATATTCATGGCGGAACATCTTGCGTATGCTTCCGCGTTCTGAAGCAGCGCTGGGGTGTGCCTAGGACTGCATGCTGGTATGTATCTATCTATGTTCTGGATTTTTCTCTGCCGCGGGCTACCGAAGCCTCTGTCGCTGCAAGGGTCTCGATTGGAGAAAAAATAGTACTCATGCCCGAAGTTGGTCGGAGGCTGACGGCAGATGTCGATGCGATGCTGGCCGTTTATTACTGACCATTCAGCCTGCGTCGCATTTTCTGTGGGCGGCTGCGAGTTGCGAGTTGCCAGCTGTCGGCCAACCGTCAAGTTGCGAGAAGACCTTCTCCTCATCCACACTCAACTTCTCTCCCACACAACACTCTCGCCAAGACAATTCTACGTGTCAAAGACCTACAAGATAGCCGGCTATCGACGACCTGCAGTACATACGAATTAAGTCTGGCTGCTATGCAGACGCACCAACTCCATCATGGCTTGAGCCCCAGCGGTCGCGCAACGATAGCGGCCATCCAACACTTATCATATTCACCATATCCACCTTGCCGCTTCTCCAGGAGTTGAACGGTTGCACCTCTGGAGCTCTAGCTTGCTCGAGCTGTTCTCTAGTGGCTGGCTAAAGCATAACCGAAGCTCTCATCAGTGGATTCCAGGCCGCGGCCGAGTTTCGTAGAAGACGACTTGCTGCGGGCTACTGCAGCTCTTTGCAAATTCTTGCAATGGCCGACTTGTTGTTCTATGTATCGAGCAGTAGCATCATGGTGTCTGCATAGTCTCCGCGTGCGTCACGCATTACGCAAGAGCTGACTGACTCTGAACATTTCTTCTACCAGCATCGCACATACATTGGCGGGTCACTCCACTGATCGCGGCAAGATCCAGGCTAATCCGCTGGGCAGGCGTTGTTGACTCTTGTCTCCTTTTCTGCATCTTCACAGGCCAAAGTTTCACTTGCTGCCATCACCGCTCTTTACGCCGCGCAACCAACTCGTCCCTTTGCTTCGCATTCGAACGTATCACGGCCACCCGTCACGTAAGGATCGACCTTGGTCCCTTTTTCTGCCTTGTCATCTGCATACCACGCCCCAGCGTTGTACCACGCATCACTGCATTGAGCAAATAGCGAGCCATCGCTGGGCCAGCAAACCCGAGGCTCCTCCGTCCCTTGTAAAGTCGCTTTGCTACCGTCATCGGCAGTGTCATCCGACAGAGCTCGGCGTACCACAGCCGTCCACATAGCTCCGAGCGAAATGTGCTCTCCGAGCTCCTTTGGCCACCCGGCGTGTCGCAAGCTTGTGTGGGCCGCACTTCCGGGAACTTCCCGGGCGGCGCCTCTGGCTGCTAGGCTACGAGTATATTCCACACACTCCATTCGGCCACGAACACACATATCCAGCAACCGAACGGCGGCACCATCGGCTAAATCAATTAATTGTGCACACCAACGCGCCATGTCTTCCGCCGCCATCCCCCAACAGACTCTCAATGAGCTAGAAAAGTACACAGCGTGCGACGTCTCCGATGCGCTCCTCAAGCTCAAGGTGCCAGGTGCGGGGTTCATAGCCGACCTCACCCAGTATAGCTCCGGCGATGCTTCTGTTGGGAGCAGTAAGCATGAAAAGGTCACGGTAGCTCCTGTGTCAACGGTCCTTTTCACGGCCAAGAACGAGGATCCCGCTACCGCTAGCGAGCGACCTGCGCCCAACTTCCCCAAAGACACGCATTGGGTCGACAACGCCGTTCCCGGCACGTTCGCCGTCATGCAACAGGCCCCCGGCCAGACCAACGCCATCTGCGGAGGCATCATGGCCCTGAGGATGAGGGTCCTTGGCGTCAAGGGTATCATAGTGGCGGGTCGCGTGCGAGACCTGGTGGAACTGCGAAGCACGGAGCTGCCTGTACGTCCGTCCCTCACACGCGCTCGTCCGTCCCTCAACTCAAACACGCATCGAAGCTAACAGCTCGACTAGATTTGGGCTCTTGGCACGTCGACCGTCGGGTCGGGCGGCAGTAGTGTGCCTTGGGCGCGCGAGGTGCCGCTCACGATCAATGGCGTGCTCGTCTCGCCGGGCGACCTGGCCGTCAACGACCCCGTCAACGGCGTCGTCGTCATCCCGCGAGACAAGGTGGGACAGGTGCTCGAACTGCTGCCGAGGCTGACCTCGGCTGACGAGAAGGCCAAGGCCGACGTGGCCCTCGGCGTGTCCGTCAAGGAAGCGTTTCAGCGCCACCGCGGATAGACGCAGTTTGAATTTCAACATGAACACACACAGTATAGAGGCAACCTTCCAAAAATGGGAGATTCATATTCGTCAATTCATTAACATGCTATAGTAGAAGCCATTTCCTGAAAATGCCCATGTGCTGAGAAAGGAAAGTGGTGGTCCTCGTTGGATTGTGCCCCGAGGAATGAAACGATAGAAGCGAAAAAGAGAAGAAGAAAAAAAAAGTATGAGAAAAAATATACAGACAAGGCATAGTCCATCCAGAGCAGCCCCAATGATTTGAAACGGTCAACTCCTGCACCCTCTCCCGACTGCTAGACATATATATATACTCAACGACAATCTCCAGCAATCAAAGGCCCAGGTCAAACCGGGGCATGTCCAGCTTGGGCGGCTCCTCCACCTTGCCACCCGCGGGTACCTTGCGCGGCGACGCGGCCCTGCTGGGCTGCTGCTCCGGGCCGAACCTTACATCCCTCACGTCCCAGCCGTCCTCGGCGGCGGCGGCGACCCACGTCCGCAGCGCCGCGTGGACGCTCCCGTAAAACTTCTCCTTGCACAGGCGCAGGCTGCCGCCCATGCAGCGCTCCCAGCCGGAGACGCGGAGCTGCGAGCGGAGCGCGTTGCGGGCGTCGCGGGTGGCGGCGCACGCGACGATGGCGTTGACGAGGTCGAGGTGCGAGGCGAGGTAGTTGGTGGCGTCCCACTCGACGCCGCCGACGTACGGCGCGGCGGCGACGGGAGGGCGCTCGGCGGCGAAGTGGCGATGCATGTAAGCGTACGGCTGCTCTGCGCCGGGGTTGAAGAACGAGGTGGTCGTCGTTGGGTCGTCGGGCTGTGCAGCTCCGGCCGCGTCCTTGGGGAGGGCAATGGCATTGACGTGGTGCAGGAAGATCCAGAAGACCTCCTTGGTGACCGAGACAACCTCCTTGCACCACACGCGGTACGGCCGCTCCTGGTGAATGCCGAGCAGGAACGGCGGCGGGCGGTCCTCCTCCCGCGGCTGCGGGTCACGCAGGTGGCCGAGGACGTTCTTGGCACGAATCACGCGCTCTGCGGGCGGCGCTGAGGCCATGTACATGAGCAGCACCGAGGTGATGATGTTGCGCGTGGTGAACTCGCTGGGTCCCTTCTTCTCCGGGTCGAAGATGAGGTGCAGCAGCTTGGGAAGGAGGTCAGCCTGCACGGTGTGCAGGTACTCCATGCCAAGCGCCGTCGTAGACAGCGCCTTGAGGCATAGCAGGTTTTCGTGGAGCAGGGCGTCTTCGTGCTCCTCTCTGTTTTGAGTTTGTCAGAATCTTCCTGCAAGTAAAGAAAGTGTTTCCGTTGTACGTTACCTCCATTCGACCTCCATGATGCGGTTCAATAGACCGACAATCTGTTCCAGGCCACCACGGCGGATGAACTCTTCCGTCCAGGCCACCGTCTCGTTGCGAAGCAACAGCCGAAGCTTGTGAAGCTTGCCCACCTCGACCGCCTCCGGCTTCTGCACCTTGCGGAGATACGCAACGTAGTCGCCAGGCCCTTGCTGGAACTTTATCTTGGACAGTACGCTGGAGCCCGTAGTGCCACCGCCACTTGAGGCAGCCTCCGGGTGGTCGCGCCCGATGCTCTCTGTGGATTTGCTGCGCCAGCGACGCCCGATGGACCCTTCCGCCTTTGGCTTCTTGGACGAGGACCGATTCCGCTTGCTGCGCGAGAACGTGAAGCTGCGGCCGCGGCTTCTACCGCGGTCCCCGCGCTTACTGCTGCTGCTATCGTCCTCGGCCTCTGACTCGACGGCGGTCGTCGACGCGTCAACGCTACCGCCGTCGCTCCGGGGCAGGCTTCCGGTCTGACCGGCCCTCATCTCGGCCCAGTCTTGCCGGATAAACTCCATCTTGATGGTGTCGTTGAGATTGCGCATCTTGTAGCGCTGATTCTGCGGAATGTTGCGGCGATCGAGCAGCGCCTCGAGGTGCACCGCGATTTCGTCCGAGTTCATAGTCGGCTCGGCGGTAGCGACGGACCGGCCACGCACATGGCCTCTGAAGGCAGCTGTGCCAGCTGGGCTGCTGTCAGATTCTTCCTGGGAGGTCCGGGGCGTGCCCTTGCCGGGAAACTGTAGAGCCGAGCTCTGCAGTGAAGGGTGGCACGATTGGGGTCTCGCCTTTTTCGTCTTGCCGTCGCTAGTGGATGTGAATTGGGCGTAGATGGGTGGGGCATCCGTCATCGTTGGCTCTGGGGTTCGATTCTCTTTATCGCTTGTCGAGGACTGCCGACTAATCTCGCCACTGGCTCTTTGTAGGTTGATAAAGGACCTTGGTCGCGATAGCAGACCGGCGAGGTTTGTGGAGGACTTCTTCGCCTTTGGAGGCTTTGTGGGAGAAGGCTCGCGCGAGGGAGCGGCAGCCCTTCCAACGCCCCATCTGTCGCCCATGGATTTGAGTCCTGTGAAGGCGGACTTGGTCGGAGATTTGGAGCGGCCAGGGTCACCATTGTCTTGGGGTTTGACCGGCGAGCGGGAGCCATGATGCTGCTGGTTGCCTTGAATTTCGCCGAGCGCGAGAGCCGTGGGCTTTCCTAGATTTCCGATGGGCATCTTTCTTTCGGATGAGAGACTAGACGGTCCCCGCTGTTTGCTGTTCTGTAGCTACCGTGTTTGTTGTTGTTGATGGACAACGTCGGGGTTAGGCGGCAGGCCAAGTAGTGAGGGAGTTGGACGCAATGGCCTTCATCAGCTGGTAGAATAGATGACACGAGAAACCAGCTAGAATGTCGATCAAGAATCGTCTACCTCCCGACCCAGGTGCTGAGCAAACCACTGAAGAGGTGCTCAAGGATGGAGGCCCATGAGTATAAAGAATACGGAATACCGCGAACAGCGGGAAGAATGATACATAAAAAAAGAAAAAGAAGAAGAAGAAGACAAGAAAAGAAAAGGGGAAGAGAGAGCAAGAGTAAAAAAAGAAGTTTTGCTTGACCGCTGAGAAGAACACAGCCATTCAGCGTGGATGGCGCATCAGGCAATGCAAGGCGATGGTGAGCCGTTGTTTATGGAGGGGCGTTGCCGTGACAACCCCCACCTTATTCGCGGGAACTCCAACTTGGCTGAGTGACATGCCTGCAGGAGAGACGTGCGGGGGGTTGGCCCAGCGTTGAGTAAATGAATAATAAAAGGAGTTGGGGCTTTTTGGGGGCGATTGGTGATTAATCTGGGACTACCTAGGCGTTTTGGAAAATTTTGTGCTATTTCGCTGGTGATGCGCGGTGGTGCCGGTGAGTCAATCTATTGCAGTACCGGCATGCTGGTTTGCCTAGAGTAAGCGCAGTATGCAAACCGGTCCTCAATTTCGGGGATGTTAGATTTGGGTTTTCAGGGTCCATTTTCTAAGTTCTATCATTATGAAATCTGTACTATAATAGCAATCTTGGCCTTGACGGGGTTTCGACGTCATTTCCCGGCGGAGTTCCGACAGCTGTCAGACGGCAAGGGACGAGATGCGCAGGACTGAGAATGCAAACAAGGCAGAGGAATCTGAGAGATTGCATGGAAGTCTTGCATACCGGAATCCACAGAGAAAGGCGGCAGCTGCGCATCTCAGGCTCTTCTTGTGTCGGCACTGGTGAGTACTTGCGCGCACTCGACTTCGGCGCTGCCGGGAACGACGGCTGTCTACTATGAGAGGGTAGGAGAACGGCGGGGCAAAGTAATTTCCGTGGCCAGCAAGCGGGCTTCCAGAACAAAATGAGATGGACTATTGAATTGGGTGGGCAAGTCAAGAGATTTAAAATGAAGGAAAATTTCAGAAAAGAAAATGACGCGGGGCTGTAAGGCGGACATGGACAAGGCATGAAAATGTGGATGAGGGGGGGGGGATAAACGCTTCTTATGGCGATGGAGGGGACGGGTAAAGGAACGCCGTTCTTCAACGCTTGGGCTCCTGCTTAGTCGTAGCCTCTTGTTCAATTCCGCCATTTACCGTTGGCATCTCCCGAGACGGAAAGCCGCCCCCGCCCGCCGGCGACCGGACGGGCAACCCCACTTTATCACCAAGTTCTCGGGGTCCGATTGCGAAAGAAGGTGGAGGAATACAACGATCAAGATCTTGTCAATTGGCCATAGATGGTTATTTCTCTTCCTTTCATTACCATCAAGCATTATTCCCAATCTCTTGTGACAACATAAACCCGTCCCAGCTCGTACATCACCATCCCGCAGTCATGCCCGTCCACCACCTCATGGTCGGCACCTGGACGCCGCCTGGTGCCATCTTCACCTTTGCCTTTGACGATGAGGCTCTCACGCTGAAGCTCGTCAAGCGCACCGCCATCCCCGAGGACGAGCCCATCTCCTGGATGACCTTTAACGTGCGCGCTGCTACCCCCCTCCTCCTTCCATCTCGCTGACTGGATGGTTATGTCTAGCATGACAAAACGGCAATTTACGGCGCGGCCATGAAGAAGTGGTCGTCGTTTGCCGTTCATGATGCCACGACCATTGAGCATCAAGCCTCGCACCCAATGCTTCACGACCGTAAGTGCTTCTTCTCCCCCAGACATGCCCCCCCTCGCGCCGCCCCCGCCCCAAAAAGCTCCTAGTCTTGACCACTTTGCCTTCGGGTATAGCCGCTGCTGCCTCCCCCGACGCCAACACGCGCGCCATCTTCCTCCTCGCCGCGCGCCAGCCCCCGTACTCCGTCTACTGCAACCCCTTCTACCGACACGCCGGCCACGGCACCGTCTTCTCCACCTCCGCCTCCACCGGCGCGCTCCTCTCCTCCCCTCCCGCCCGGCACTACCCCTACCAGCCCGACAGCGGCGTCCACGGCATGGCCCTGCACCCCTCCGACGAGCGCTTCCTCTACTCCGCCGACCTCCCCGCCAACAAGCTCTGGGTGCACCACCTCCCCGACCCGGCCGCCGCCCCGAACCTCGTCGCCGCCATCGACGCCCCCGACGCGCGCGACCACCCCCGCTGGGTCGCCCTGCACCCCTCCGGCGCGCACCTCTACCTGCTGATGGAGAAGGGCAACCGCATCTGCGAGTACGCCCTGGACCCGGCCACCAAGGTCCCCGCGTACACGGGCCGCCACTTCCCGCTCATCCCGCCGGGCGTGCCGGACCGGTGGACCATGTACCGCGCGGACGTGTGCGCCGTGTCGCACTCCGGGCGGTACCTGTTCGCGAGCAGCCGCGCCAACAGCGCGGAGTTGACCGGCTACGTGGCGGCGTTTAAGCTGGCGGACGATGGCCGCATTGAGAGGCAGATCCTGCTGAACCCGACGCCGACGAGCGGCGGGCACAGCAATGCGGTGGCGCCGGCGGACTGGACGGACGAGTGGCTGGCGCTGACGGATGATGAGCAGGGGTGGTTGGAGGTGTATCGTTGGCAGGACGAGTTCCTGGCGCGCGTGGCGAGGGTGCGCGTGCCGGAGCCCGGGTTCGGCATGAACGCCATCTGGTACGACTAAAACCGGCCCCTGATTTGGTTACGAATAATGAGACGCTGTGGTTGTATGTTGTTATGAAGTATGGTATAGAAATGCGTATGAGAATGGGAAATAGATATGCCATTGCAACTTGGTAATGCTATGAAAATAACGGTATGGAAAACAAACGCCAATTACAATGAGCCGGCTTGAAGGAGCCGTGGCCCGACTCGATGGTCAAGCTGTCTGCGGTGCAACGCCAGCTGCACGACTTACACGACAGCGCAAGCTGAAAACTTATTCCAGCTTGCAGTATAAACAAAAAGCAAAAATGGACCCAGAAAAGTAGATGGTAGCAGTTTTCCCACTCTGATTAGTCAATACAACTTCGACGCGTCCTTTCATTTCTTCTTGCCCTTCTTGCTCTTTTTGTTTTTCGAGTTGCCGTTCGCCCCGTACGGTTTTATCGTCTCCGCGCCGTTGGTGTCCGAGTTTAGCAGCGGCGTCGTCTCGTCGTCGGGCTGTTGCAGCTGCTGCTCGGCATCGGCGGCGACGGCGGCGGCCGGGAGGGGCTCGTAGTGGTGATCTAGGTCTGCGTGCAGCGCCGTTACGATGCTGTGCGTCGAGGGAGACCTGTCGCCGTTGACGGCCGCTATGGCGCCGGCGTCCGCCTTGAGTGTGGTGATGCGCTGTGGGGTGAGCCCCTGCTTGATCTTGAAAACGTTGCGCGTGTTGCTGCGCGGGTGGGCGGCGCGGTTGGCGGGGCCGAGGCGCAGTTGCGACGACTTCATCTCCTTGAGGGACGTCTTGACGGCGATGGGCGCCTCGAAACGGCCGTCCGGGCCGGCGGAGCCGCGGCGCTTCATCAGCACGGCGACCTTGGGGCTGTATCGGTCGTCGCCGCCGTCGCTGAGGGCGCCCAGTGAGCCAACCTTGAGCCGGGAGCCGTCGCCCGTCTCCTCGGACCCCACTAGCCTCGTATTTTCGGACGTCTTCTTAGCGGCGATGGCGGTCCCGGCGTGTCCGGCGGCAGCGGCAGCGTCGACGTGGCTGCAGCGAGCGCGGGGGGCGGGTGTGAGGCGTCGGATAGCCTTGTGAACGTCGATGTAGACGTCGGATTCGTCGACGATTTCCCTAGTACTGTTAGTATCGCAATACTAAAGATGTAGTAGTCCAGGGACGCTTACTCTCCAATAAGCTCTTCAATTACATCCTCAAGCGTGACAACACCGAGGGCGCCGTGGTCAGAGCCGGGATTGTTGGAGACCAGGACAAGATGAGATTTGCCTTCTTGGAAGAAGTTGATAATGTCGAGACAGCTCGTTTCGGGGCGAGTTTCGACAATGGCACCAAGAGGCACTTCGCGGACGGGTATTCTGTCTTCTGGGTCGTAGGTAATGAGGGTCTTGACGAGGAGCATGCCGACGAAATCGGTGGGTTGGCCAGAGCGGTAAATCGGAATTCGCGAGTAACCAGAGGACAGGATGTTGTCCATGGTCTTTTCGTCGAGAATGTGGTCTTCGGAGAGGGTGTAAACGTCCTCCATGGGGGTCATAACTTCGGAGACGGGCTTGTCCTTGAGGTCGAGGACGGCGGTGATGATGGTGACCTCGTCCTGGTTGAGGCGCTCAGAGAGGTCGCCGAGAGACTTGTGGAGGGTGACGAGGGTCTTGAGGCCGCTCTTCTTGTAGACGGTGCCGTGGTGCTCGCCAAGGATCCAGTCGAGGAGTTTGGCCGTGGGCCAGGCGACGGGGCTGAGAAAGTACATGAGGGCGATGACGGGTTTGGACATGTAACCGCCAATGGGCAGGCCGTATCGGACGCAGATGGATTGGGGGACAATTTCGCCGAAAATTACTGCGACGCGGACGAATTAGCTAGAGCGACGGGTATTTGGGATAGATGCCGGAGGTGTTACCGATGAGAACGGTACTGCCGACGACTGCGGCGACGCCACCACCGAGGGTACGATCGAGGACGACGGGAAGCGACTCGTTGACGATGACATTGGCGAGGAGCAGGGTGACGAGGACCCAATGCTTGCCCCTGTTGAGGAGGTCGAGGACGCGCTTGGCATTCTTGTGTTGGGGTTCTTCAGGGTCGCCTGAGAGGACCTGGAGATAGATGCTATCCTGGCCCATCAAGCTGTAGATGGTGTGTTAGAATTACTTCTTTGTTTCGGGATGGGATTGAGAATTGCGGGCGGCCAAATAGGTAGGTAGCTTACGCGATGGTTAGACCAGCAAAGGCACCGCCGAGGAGGACCAGGGCCATTGAGGCGACACAGAGCACCCAGAGAGGTGTGGCGGGAGCTTCATCCTCGCCGTGATTGGACTTCTGGACAGAGAGAGGCGCGGCGGCGACGGAGGAGAGTCCGAGACCGACGACCCGGGCCATGCCGAGAACGGCAGGGCGAAGGCTAGCTATACCGCCAGCCGAAGCAGTACTGCGCATGGTGAGGTGTGGCGAGCAGTCAGGTCCAGTACTGGGGGAAGATCGAAGAGAAGGCGGGCGGGCGGGAGAAAGAAAAGAGCGAATCGGTGGCGGGCAGCCCGTGCGACTTTATCCAAGTTGTGTGTGGGAAGGGGAGCAGCAGCCGGGGGTGGTTGTGGTTGGCCGCTGTTGGTGGCTTGTCTTGTCTCGTTGCTACGCTGACAAGGATGACTGCGGATGGCTTGGGAATGACGTGCCTCTCGAGTCTGGACGGATGGGGCAGTAGGAGCTTGGGCCAAGGCCGTGATGGAGTGTGATGGTACAAAAAGGATGGGAAGAAGAACAATGAGATGGGATAAAAAAAAAAGGACGGTGATTTTTTTTTTCTGCCTTTTCTTTAACGCTCAAGTAGTCGAGGCAAGAAAGTTCGTAATAAGTTGGTAGGTCGGCACTGGTGGGTGGGCAGGGTCGTTCAGTCGAGGGAGTTTAAAAAAAAAAGAATGGGCCGGAAGCGGTGCAAAGTTGAGGCTCTATCGGGTTCAATGGTGCTATGCAGTCAGCCACACCAAGGGCCAAGGACCCGGCGGGCCTTGATGCTAGCTATGGATGTATGTACATGGTATTTAGTGAGTAACTCACTCGGTAGGCGGTTGGAAACTCACTGGTTAGATTGCATTTTAGATGACTACGCGAACAGCAGCTAATACGGATACAGTGAAGTGGGAGTCGAGAACTTGTCGTCATGGCCCGCTGCGACGCCACAGAGCACGCTCGATTGGCGCGACGAGGGGGCCAAGGTCCACCGAAAGATATATGCCTAGGGGTTCAGGGTTTTTTCTTTTATTTTTTTTCCTCAACTTTTGTGTTATTTTTGGTCATACGAAGCAATTAATATGTACATGCATATTGGACATCCAGGTTGATCCTGATAAGGGCGGCAAACAAAAGGATTCGTACTACTCGAGTTTTTTGTGGGCAGGAGCAGCTGCAGGCACCAGGCAGGTACACCGAGCGCTTACACGGCACCGCCACAGCAAGGCTACAGTGGACTTTCAGTGGACGGGACCCTGTAATCAGCGCCGAACAGGGCTGATATTGATGCATCATCCCAGTTCACTGCATTTTTATTTCCCTGTAGACAAAGAGACAATATCACTCCATTGCACAGTATTCACAGCTGTTCCGAGACTTAGATCTCATTCTCCCTATCTAGGTACCAATCATCCCACACATGTGCACCGTCATGTAGCACTGCATGACTGTATCGCAGCCCGCCACTGTGTGCCACAGCTGAAACCGTTGCACAAGGGTTTAGAGCCAGTGAGCTGGTGATATAAAAAACGGTATTTGTGCATCATGTCTCGGCCCCGACTCAACTGTCAGTTTGTCAATACCGAGCGCCAGCTCTCAGACGCAAGCTCCCCGCGGCCGGCATACATACATAGCTTTACCCTGTCGATCCCGTCCAATCCACCGCCCCGCCCCTGCACTCACTCACCCCCATCTCATGCTGATTGCGAAGCCGTATCAACTCACATCACATCAACAGCCTCGGCCTAGCTATTCCCTTATCGCATTCATTTGGCCTTGAGCATGCGACCTCCTCCCCTCCCCAAAAACCCCAAGGATCATTCCCATCCCCAGCATCTCCCCTCGGTCCTCGTCGGGTACTCGGGCCATGTCCACCCGTCATAAACGTTTCCCCCAGCTTTTAAAGTTTGCCCTCGACGCGAAGCATCTAGAAAATCTCGCAGCCTCCTCCTAAGCCCCTTGTCCTCCATCCAGACTCAGCTTCTCGTCGTGGTGAACCCCAGGAACCACCCACACGTCCACCCCCCCTGCAAAACCTCGGTCGAACCATCACCATCGCCGATTCATCGCCGAGCGACAGCTGCCGCCCGCCATATGCAATGCACCAACGGGATGTGACTTGCTGCGATATCAGTTTCCCTCAGCTGGCGTCAATAGAGTGCTTCTTTGGGAATTGATCCTCAATCGGGCAATTCAGCCGAATACTAAACATTGAATGTCGTTTTTGGGCTGGCTTGGCCCCCATTCAGCCACTTCTCAGCCAAAAGAGGAAATGAAAGGGGAACGAAAGTCCAAAAGGATCAAAAAAGGTATCGACAAGACGGGAACGTGACATTGCTTGTTATAGTGCTTGCTGCGTTACATCCCGGCTGGCTTCTCGGCTACTGCCGAGAGTCGAGCCTCGCATCTATACTTACCCGGAAGCTTGCCTCGACTTTACGATTTACTTTGCTCGAGAACTCAAGAAATTAATTAGAAATATTCATAATTTGGCGTATAGGAAGAACCAAACTTATGAAGCCTATTTAATCTATAATCTAACCAAGGAAAGACGTTGTGAAAATGTAAAGCAACTCGAGGAAACCAAACTTCAATGTCCCCGGAACAACCACGTTGAATAGCTCGCCCCTGACTGAGAACCACGTCGAGCTGGTGATGAAAACGAGCCTCAATTCCGTTCTGGGGCGCTACCACAACGAGCGCAGATACATCTTTGACCTGAAGGCCCTGACTCTTGTCCTCACGCGGAGGCAGCATGTTCTTCAACTGCGCAAGGAAGTCGTCCGCCTCCTGTGCCGCACGCATCTCTATATCTCTCCTCTGACGCTTGGCCTGGCGCGAACTTTTCTCAGTCCTGCAATATACCGACTTCTTCGTGAACTGGCGAGTCGTGCCATTCCTCCGACCTCCTGTCTTCTTCGTGAACTGACGAGTCGCATCACTCTTTCGATTTCCTATCTTCTTCGTGAACCGATGCGCCGCACGCCATTCCTCGTTGCGGAACCGGCGCCCCGCATCCCTATGCTCGATCCCAAGGGCCACAAAAATTCCTGATCTCTTCCGCCTTCCTCTTCTCCGCCTCCTTCTTCCTGGCCAAGAGGGCCGACACGCTTCTTCTCGGCCTTGTTGACGCATCCGATGACATGGGCGGCTAGATTCATCGCCCTCATCGGCCACCTCTTTCTTGCCCCGCATGCGCAAAATCTCAGCCACGTAAAAGCTCAACTGGACCTCCCTCGGCTGCAGCACGAGCCGGCAACCGCTTTTCGATATCCGGGAAGTGAGTGCACTTGGAGAAGGGTGAGAGTGCATCCTTGACTAAGCGGACGTGTGCTTTGATGTCTCTTTATAGACCTCTTCTAGAGCTTCTATGATGCTCTGTACGCCTTTAGCACCGGTGGTCTGATTGTCGTGGTTTGTTGAAACAAGGAGTAGTTTTGCATGTAAAACTACTTTCTCACCAGGGATCTAACAGTGCTACTCTATTATAGCAATGAATAGTATTGTCTGTCAGAAGCGTAATGGGACGTTGGTTACTGCCATGGCGGGCACTACGTGAACCACTTCGCTGCAGATCAACTACGCAGCTACAGCGACCCCAGAAAGATCGAGCAATAGCAGCTCGCAAGGCCGAGAATCCCTGATGTTTGCTATATGACCCTAAGATCCATGACATTTGTGATTCTTGGCCTATATGCGGTTGATTCATACTTATGGCGTGCATGGCTCGAGCAGTCCGAACGCAAGACGATCATATGAACCCATCAATCTATATAATTGTATAAACATATCGATCTATCGAAGGAAAACCACCGTTCAAAATAAATCAAAAAGAAACTAAGAAGAATCCGCATCTTCAAACTCGTCTCAATGTCCACCTTGAATCACTCATTCCTCATCGAAAGCCATCTCCAGCTGTATGAGCAAGCCCGAATCCAGTTCGCACCTACCTAAACGGCCGCACGCGTACTCTTGACTCAATAGCGACCATTCCTGCTCGTACGCCGGGGCTTCTGCTCCCTCTGCCTTAGCTTGGCTGAGCGGAAGTGATCTGTCGTGGACTTCCAAGTCGCGGTCAGAGATGCGGTGTAACTTCCCCTGCTAAAGTCCATCCACGCCGTCGCCCCCGCCACCAAATTCTCTGTATCATCTTGCTTGCCTCTTCCTCTCGTCTCGTCGCGAGGGACCACAGCCCCATCGTCTGACCTCTCGCGCCGTCCCGCTGCATGCACGCCTCTGCTCGAGTCCGCCGGGACGGGATCCTCGCCTTTCCACCTTGCATCGTCTCGAGGGGCTTGATGCCTGTCATTTGACCTGTCGCGACAACGTGCTGTAAACTCTCTCCAATGTGCCTCTCTTGAGGCGGATGCGGCTCTTCGCTCTGAATCACCCCGGGGGGCTGCAGGCCCGCCCCTTGACCCCTGGTGACGATGTGCTGCAGAGTATCCCCTATTTGAGGCTATCGGGGGGGACGAAACTTTCCGCCTTGCATCGTACCGAGGGACTTCATACCTGTCCATAGACGTGTCGCGATGATGCTCTGCAGAATGTCCCCTATTCGAGGCTCCCCGGGCGTGCGCATCTCCCCGCGAGGCATCGTTCCGAGAGGCCGTAGGCTCCCTTGAGCTCTCGCGCTGACGTGCTGAAGACTCTCCCCTATCGCCTCTTGGGTCGTGGTTCCTCGTATCGTTCCGAGGGGGCGTATCCCTCCCCCTCTCTGGGCTCTTGTGCTGAGGCACCCTCCTCAGCTCAACCCGAGGGTCCCCCGGCTCCGGTTGGCGGAAATAACGGTCCATAGCGCGACGGTGCTCGCGAAAGTCCTCTCGAGCAGCCCTGAACCAGCCCAAAAAATCCCAGCGGGACATCACGGGGGGGGGGGGGGGGTATGGGATTGCCGGGCGGTCTCTTCCTGTGAAGGTGTCGCGTCTTCGTTTTGGGTTGTCAGCGGCGTCGTTCACGGGTGCCTTTGTCGTCTTGGAGCTGTGTATGTACTTGGAGCAGGTATGAGTGCACTTTTGCGCAAGCAGGCGCGAGGGTTCTGCGTCTCTTTATAGAGCTCCTTCGCTGCCCCGTGAGCCATGTATCACCGGCGAGGGTCTGAATGAAGCAGCGTTTTTGAAAACAAGAGATAATAATATTTTTAGATACGGGGGGTAGCACGGGCGTCAGTGACGTCTGCCAACAACCCCCCTTGACCTGCGAACTACACTCAGGACACCAACTAACAACCATGTGGACGCATCAATCCGCAACTAAGTTGGCCTCTGCCGCCTTGCCTTTGACGGCCCTCTTATTCTCTTGCGCTTCCACCTGCTCCCGGAGGCTCTGGAGCTAGGCCTTCCTATTCCGGGATTGTTGCGAGCGGAGGGACCTCCTCCTTGGACTCCAATTTTCAGGGCATCCGTGACCAGTTTCTCAAATTCAGAGAGCTCAGGGTCTTTCAGAGCCCCGCGGCCTCTGTCACTGTTTTTTTCGATGTCCCCGGTGATGCACGCGAGCATGTGGGAAGCCTCTTTTTCTTTTGCCAAATCGCCCACAAGATACGCCGCATTAAGCAAGCTCCTGCTGCCCATTGGCTAGGCCCATGCGGAACTGTAGCTGCTATTTCAGCTCGGGCAATGAGTTTAAATTGGGCATCTTGGATTCTGAGTCTAAATTGGGCGTCTTGGATTCTGGCAGAGCTTTGGCGGTTTCTTGGGAGTCTTGTCGTTTTCGGTGAGGATGTGGTTCTTGGTGAGGATGTGGTTCTTGGTGAGGATGTGGTTCTTGGTGAGGATGTGGTTTTTGGGAAGAAATATTGGCAAAACTTGGGGGATTTGAGGTCCTTTTTTGAATGTTTTACGATGCTGTGTACGCCTGACTTACTGCAGTCTGAACGTCGTGCTTTGCTGGGACAGATCATGGCCATTCTCGACCTGAGAGTAGCACAGGTATTATCTCTCTCCTACAGGCCTTTCATGGTAAGGTAGCATGATGATTGGTAGGGATATGATTAGCAATGTTGCCGTTCCCGATGGTTAGATGAGTAATTGCTATTTGTAAAAGGACATTAATAGACATTACTTTGGCCTTTTGTTACAGTAACGGCCCATCTATCCCTTCCCTCTGCTACACAATGTCTTACCCTCCGCAAATAAAAATAGATGGGTATTGCTTTTCCCTTTGACGTGAAATGACTGTCGCACCCTCTCTACAGGTCTGTCCCCTCGTCCCATATCCCACGTCCCACGCAAACACTCTAAACACTCCTTGATACCTTGATGCGTCAAGCCTAAAATAAAGGCATTGGAGTAATCGGTGTCCGCGAGGCGCGCAGGGCTACACAATGTGAGTGTATCAGCGCGAGGTTCGACGTCGCCCACGTCAGTGTTGGGGATATGCTGCGCGAGGACACGGAGACGGTCCATACAGATACATCATCGGAAAGAAGAATGCTAGCGGGACTTTTGCACCATGGGAAGTTGGCATGGATTGTGTGCAGTGTCACATGTAAAAAGCGTTAGAAATTGGTACTGACGTCTTTGTATGAAATGGACAGTCTGCGCTGTCGGTCTCTTGCCGTCCTTTTCAGCGCAAGTGGGACAGTTGGCTTGCAATGCCGGAGGAAGGTATCAACCGTGGAAACTCCAAAGCTTGGCAGTGAACTAAAATGCTTTGTGACCATTCGACCACGACATGGTTATCCCGAAGCGGGATGTGAATGATGAACCGGAAAGGACCCTGTCTACCCACAGTCAGCTCAACTACACAGCACCGTCGTCACGGATTCCGCAACTCCAACACTTACCTGTTGTGCAGTTTTATTGCCGCCGTTGTACAATCTTGGACTCTGTTTCAATCCGACAGCTTGCGCAGGCTCTCACTGATGCGATCCGCCTCGCCCAGGGCCTCCTCGGCCTCCTCCCGGCGGCGCATCATCATGAGCACCCTGTACCGCTGCCGCAGCAGCAGCATCTCCCAGAGCCGCACGTCGCGCCATCTACGGACTCTCACCAGACCCTCGTCGATGAGGCTCAGTGCCGACTCCTGCGCGCCGGCCCGCCAGGTCGCTTCGACCCGCTCGATGTGCTGCGTCACCCACGCCGTGTTGGCCAGGATCTCGGCGTCAAGCTCAGCGGCAACCTGCTGTTGTGGTTCGCTCTCAGACATGGGGGTTTATTTTTGAAAGGATTTTCTTGTCGGAAATAGGTGTGTGTTTGTGCGTGTTACGTTGGGCTTCCTTCATCACACGCTGGTAGGGGGCGGGACTTTATGTACTTTGTCAGAGCTACACACGGGGTCGGCGCCAAGGTGTCACTGTGCTTCCTGAGGAGCCGTTTTAGAAACTGGCCTTGTTTTTGGCGTGATGCACTGCAAAACTATTGTACAAGAAAAGCTCCGTCTTTGTAGGTGAGCGTCAACTCTGCGCGTCGCTGGGGGGTTGACGTCGCCTGACAAGAGTTTCTCGCCGTGGCTCTTTGCTGCCTTTCTGTTATGGAAGTACGTACAACCTGACAACTGAGTCGTGCATTATTTAGATGAAACTAGACTAATTTAAAAAGAAGTCAAGTAAGAAGTTCTACTCGAATCTTGGAAACTCGGAGTGTCGTACGAGAGCACGGGCTGGGCCGCTTGTCTCGCTTCCGTTTTCTGAGCCAACAGCAATCGCAGTATACGTCAATAGTAAGACATACCTAGTTAATTTAGTGGAATCTCAGACAAAGCAGGAGGTGTGGCAATCCTCCAAGGCCAAAGAAAGGAGATGTCGCATCCTTTCCATAGTTAAATGACTTTTAACGGCGAGGTTACAGGCTGATGGAACGGGGCGATGATAGTGACGGCTGTGGAAATGAGACGAATAAGAATAATTAGCGATGGAAATCCAGAGCGTCCTCTGAAAGTTGAGCCGAGTTGAAGCTGGGGGACGAGTTGGCGGGCGACAGACAGCCTTGTATGTGCCTCGCCTAGCCGCGCCAGATTAGTTGGATGCGCAGAACCATCTTCTTTCATTACTCTCGTTTGATGATTCGATTCCCAATTTTACCATCAGTCTGCACATCCAGACAGTGGGCAGCTTCTGTGCACTGCTAGTACTTGAACATTCCTGCGCGTCCTCTCTGTTAGTCGGGTCGGAGCGGAAACAGTGAGTGCGCCAGCACGTTGCTCTTCGTAGAGACAAGCGTCTAAAGTGAGTGACAAGGAGATGGTATGTAACTCTTCGTAGATACAAGCGTCTAAGTGAGGGAGAGAGGGAGAGAGCGCCGGTACGCCGCAGCTAAACCATAAAGTGTCCATGCTGAGCGCGTAACGCCGCCTACTTTTCGTCAGACTAGGCGCACAGACTGGCCTTGTATGACGCATGTTTCTCTTTTGAATGGTGAGCTGATGTATTGATTCCAACGCATTTCCACCAAGTGTGACAATAAAGCGCCTTATGCCTCACGCGCCCACGTACTATTGCTGTTACTCGGGCGCTCTCTGCTGCGAGTCACCGCTGGCCAAACGTCCCCTTGCGTTGCCAAAGGGTCTTCCTAAAACCCAATGAGCAAGAAGAAAAATATTTAAACCTAGTGGCTTCCCACTGTACGTTATGCATATCTTCCAAAGTTATCAACATCTTTAAGCAACCAGGGACCGATTAACCTTCACCAACAACCCATCACCATGTCCGAAACAGCAACTGCTTCTTCCGACACCCGCCAGGTGATCACAGACAGAGCGGATAATGCCGATAATGAGGCAGACAAAAAGGCCGAGCCTGACTATGAGGAGATTATTTGTATCCTCAACGCAGAGATTCGTATCCTCGATTTAGCTATCCAGAAGATCGAGAAGGATGACCCCCGAGTGGATGCCCTGACCAGACAGCGAGACGAGCTAATTAACGAGCGCCGTATGGTTCGTCTCAGTGAGATCTCCAGGCCCGGGCTTGCTCCGAAAGATGAAATGTTTATGTTTTGATCGTCTTGTCTCTCGCGTGAGTCTGGCCTACGATAGTGAGAGGCATTCACGATAGCAAGTTAGACCCCAAGACTTTAATTCAGAAGAAAAGTACTAACCAGGCAGAATCCATCAGAAATCGAATCGAGTTGACCTCATGCTAGGGGGGCAAGTTGGACAGGAGCATTTTATAACATGGTGGCATGACTATGCGAGGAGGCAGCTATAAAGCTACGGGATCGCGGCGAGGGGCCACTGAGGGAAGGCTGCTTTGGCTCAGTCATCGATATAGTCATGATTCAAGAATTGTATACCGTTCTATAGCTTCCCTGCCACTATTCCCGTGCAGACTTCCTCTCACCTTCTTCGTGCTAACCGTATTCACTGACACTCGGCTGCGTCGAGTTAGACATGTACTTTCTTGTATTACTCTTGTTTACATTGTTTACATTGTTTAATATTTAGTAATTACATTGTTTACGATTTTCTTTATTTAAAATTTATATTATTCAGTGTGCTGATTTTAATCGGCCAGCACACCTAGGCAGCAGGGCACCCACGTACTGCCAGGGCTTAACTGTTCCCGTGTCGTCCTACTTGTGTTAAAAACCGTTGATAGTGAGTGTGAACGAGCCATTGTACTGTGGTTAAAACGTCGAACGTTTCATGTCAAAGGCCTTGTAACGCCCTACATTTGCCGCCCTGCGCACAAGCACGTAGGCCGAGCTTCTACGAGGCATGTTTACTCTTTGTGAGTCGGAAGTCCTTGTCTTTTGCGCCCAACTTGCTGCATGGAGAGGAACAAAGAAAGAATGCCATGATCTTCACCCCAAAGGCGGGCTATTCCCATGTTTTCCTTTTTATCCAGTATTGATACTAGGCTTTCGTGCGAATGAAATGATTCCTAGGTTCTTGGGTCTCGCATTGATACTAGACCCGGGTACGACCTGCTACGAATCTGTAGCCAGAACCTCCTCATAGTCCTCATAGTCCTCATACGTCATGAATGCACCTTTCTATACGTTACATAGGAGTAATGGCTCAAGCTGGAAAACTATTTAAACCTGGTGGCTTGGCGCCGTATTGCGTCCCTTGAATTCTCGTCAACATCTTAGAGCAGCGAAGTGGCCATCGACAACTTTCCCGCGGAGCACTATCAACAATTTATCATCATGCCTACCATCAAACAAATCTTGGCAATAATCGAGTACCATAAAGACCTGAGCGAATCCCAGCAACGGGAACACACCGAGCACGGCTACCATCAAGCCAAGAGTCATATGAGAGAGATCCTTTACTTTATCAACCAGTATCAAGTACCGGACAAAGAAGGCCTGCGAAAATACGCGGAGGAGCAGATCAAACGCTGCGACGAGAAGCTCAAAGAGATAAAGGGCAAAGGGAAGCTCCGCAAAGTCATCGACAAGTTTTGCGCCAACACGAACTAAGGCTCTGCTCGCGGAATTACACAACCAAGCCGCCATCGACAACACACCAGCAGAGCATCATCAAAATTCTCTCGCCATGCCTGAAGAGAAAAAAGATCTTGGAGCTTCCCGCTATCGTACTCCGGAAGACTTGGCCTTTGGCCAAGAGTGCTCGGCCGAGCTGGGAAGAATACTCGAGTTTATGAAGGAATTTCCTGTGGATGGCCTTCCGGAGGGGATTCAGAGACTCAAGTCACTTATAGAACGGGTTATGGCATATCCGATGGAGAATGACGAGTTCCTCGCCGATTTGAACAGGTCGTGCGCTAGGTTTGAGGGAATCCTCTGGAAGCTCAACAACGCGCAATCCGATGCCATGCTAGATTCGATGGTGGTTATGAGGATATCTAAGCATGAGTCGCAGTAGGTCATGAAGCAAATTACGCCTGGTTGATTTGGATCTTTTCGACGTTTGGGAATGCGAATCTTGTTTCTCGGCGCCATGGCAGGTTGTTGGATTCGTCTGACTTTCCTCTCTCTCCATACCTTAGCCACGCCAAACTAGATGCGCGTCGTCTTGTGCATGTATTTGTTTTTCTCAATTGACACTTTTTCTTCTAAACATCTGCCTCTACAGATTCACCACGCTGACATCCAACACGCCCTCTGCCTGCTGCAGATCATCCATGACCTTCTTGTCCACATTACCCGCGATGCCCAGGATCATCAGCGCCTCGTCGCCCGGCCGCTGCTGCTGCGTCGCCACGTCCGCCAGGGAATCCTGCGAGCGGCTCGGCTGCAGCCCGTCGTCGGTCGGCGGCGTCCACTCGCCGGCCCTGAACTCCGAGCTGAGCGCCGCCACCTGCATGAAGCGGATGTTGATGCCGTGCGAGCCGAGCACCGTGCCGACGCCGCCAATCTTGCCCGGCTGGTCGTAGTTGTGCAGGATGATGAGCGTGCCCTCCGGGCTGAACGCCGCGTTAAAGCGTCCCAGCCGCGAAATGTACAGCCGCTTGTTCGAGGCGTAGCCCTCGATGACCTGCGCGGCCCCGGCCCCGCGCGAGCTGCTGCCGTCCGGGTACGATCGCAGGCTGACCAGGTTGACGTACGTCTGGTTCCGGGCCGAGTCGTGCGCGTGCGTCTCGCTGACCGTGATGCCCTTCTCCTTGGCGATCTGCGTCGCGTTGACGATGTTGACGTTGGAGTCGCTAAACGACGCGACCAGGCCCTTGACGAGCGCGGCCAGCAGCGGCTTCGTGTTGGGCATGCCGGCCAGCTCACCGTGGTAGACGAGCTCGAAGGTGCGCCCGCCGACCACCGCGCTGCTGCCGCTGCCGCCGGCAAAGTGCTGCGAGTACAGCCGGCCCATCTTCTCGACCAGCGCCACGGACGGCTGCAGCTTGCGGTACTGCTCGGGGAGGATGATGGGCGCGTTGACCGCGCTAGTCGGGAGGCCGCCGCGCAGGATCTCGAGCACCTGCGTGCACACGTCCATGGAGACGTTCTCCTGCGCTTTACACGCCGCCGCGCGCCACGTTGAGCACGCGCGCCGTCTTCCTCATCATCTTCAGCTCCGGCTCGCCCACCAGGTCCGCCGTCGTCGCCAGCAGCGGCGTGTGGATGGTCAAAAAGTCCACCGCGGGCAGCATCTCGCGCAGGCCCGGCAGCAGCTCCACGCCCGCCTGGCGGGCCATGTCCGGGTTCGCGTAGGGGTCGACCGCGACGACCGTCATGCCGAGCCCCTTGGCCATGCGCGCGACGTGCAGGCCGACCTTGCCGAGGCCGACCACGCCGAGCGTCTTGCGGCCGACCTCGACGCCGACCAGCTGCGAGCGCTCCCACCGGCCGTCCTTGACGCCGCGGTCGGCGCGCCCGACGTGCCGCGCGGTGGCCAGCAGCAGCGCCACGGTGTGCTCCGCGGCGGCGACGATGTTGCCGGCCGGCGAGTTGATGACGATGACGCCGCGGGCGGTCGCGGCGGGCACGTCAATGTTGTCGACGCCGACACCGGCGCGCGCGACCACCTTGAGGGCGGCGCCGGCACGCAGCACGTCGGCGGTCACCTTGGTCTCGGAGCGCACGATGAGGCCCTGGTAGGTGGGGATGACGGTGAGGAGCTCCTCGGGGGTGATGCCCTGCCGGACGTCGACGTCAAAGTGCGGGGTGAGCAGGGCGAGGCCGTCGGGCGAGACCTTCTCGGGGACGAGGATGCGGGGCCGAGAACCGGCGGCCGATGAGGGGCCCCCCTCTCCGGCGGGGTTGACGGGGATGGAGGTCATCGGAGGGGACGGGGGGTAGGGGTGGTGAAGTAAGTAGAAAGAAATGGGGAGAAGGAGATTGGAAAAAATGAAAGAATACTGGAAATCAGTATTTTATGGCGTTTAGAATGAGAAGAGCAACAGAGGTCGGAAAAAGAAAACTAGTCTACGTCCAAGGGAGGGAGAGAGGGGGGGGGGGGGGGGGGAGGCAGGCCTTTAAACAAAAAGTTAATCAACTTGGCTGAATTCATCTAAGCCGGCGCACATCAATCACATCGCACAGCGCACAATCCACCTACCACACCTTGATGGACGGCAGCTGGGCATTTGCCGCGCAGAGGAACTGCATCCACGCTGCCTCTCTTTGCCACGATGGAGCCGCCCGTCAGGCCAAAAGACAATGACACCATTCCGCTCTTCTTGCTTCCTTGGCCCGGCGCTAGGAAGCTTTTGCGCTGGACTGGCGACGGAAGGATACATGTCCAGTGATCAGCGGGCAGTGCTCTGACCCCATCGCGTGCCGTTGCCTCCTCACTTCATTTGTCGTACAGCATGTCAGGCTGGTGGTGGCTTTCTTCTCTAATTGTCTCAACTTGTTTGGGCGGCGGCGGCGGCGGCTTGCACGGCATAATCTGGGGCAAATCAGAGCTCTGCATTCTAGCCACAACAAGGCAGCCATGTCCATCGCACGACGGTCCGAAGAGCGTAGATTGCGATGCTTTGCGGGAGAGATGGTGTGATGTTAGTTGGATGGATTTTTACTGCTTACACGAGATGTCGTTGGCCAGCCACTGCAATCTGTAGACAAGGGTGCCCTTGAGGGCCAAATCGGGCCACACAGAAGTATATCGGTCGACTTATCAAGAGGGCAGAGTGGCTGTCCTTTTACAACGTCACCCTATCGAAAATCAGCGTCGGATGTAACCAAGGCTTCTGCCAGTTTCTCTCCGCATGGAGAAGCCCTACCCGACACAACCGTCGGGCACGGACAAGGCTTCCTGCGAGAGGCCAAGATGGGATGCAGTCTCATGCAGCACGGAACTAGTAGATTAGACTGACGCCATCTTCAAACCCTGTACGTCAATACCGTTCATGCCCACCAGGGAAGGGATAGGCCAAGATGCGGCGCAGATACTCGCTAACAAAACCCGCCAAGTTACGATGCTCGCCGCAAACCAGCGCAATTAGCCTCTCTTCTTCTCAGCCTCCCTCTTGCCAGTAAAGATCTTCGTATTTCCATTCCCGATGTCACGTAAGAAAAGCACAGAAAATCCCTTCATCTTAATTTCGGCACTTGAATCCATCGCAACCACCTTGCTGGCCATTTTCGCCTCCACAACGCGCGACATCCTAGCGGCGTTGGCAAGCATAACATGAAGCTTACTCTTCAGCACAGGCGACAAAGGTCAGTTCAAAAACTGGGCGCCGCAACTGCCGTGACAAGCTTTTTAGGTAAAGAAAATCGTTCCGATTCCACTCAAATTGTACCTGCCAAGGAATCTTTTTCTTCTCCTCCAATACATTCTACAGAGATAATCTGACCGAGCTGCCTGTTTAGGCTTCGACGGTGTACTTGGATCCATACTTGTCGTTCTGGACCACCTCGATCCAGTAACCATCAGGGTCGAGCAGGAACGCAATGTTCTTCATGCGGCCGTCCGTCAGCCTCTTCTTCCAGTTACATCCTTTTTCTTCGAAACGTTGGCAAGCGGCGGCCAGGTCGTCCACCGAGATGCCTTATTTATTTGCGTCAGCAGGCCAGTTTTATTGTCCACGGTCGCCTTCTCTCCTCGCAGCGCAAACTTACAAATGTGGCCGAAGCCCTGAGGCTGGTCGTTGCCGTTGTGGTACTTGAACCCCTCGTCCTTTTCGGTGCCGTAGTTCCAGGTGAGCTCGAGCAGGCCCTCGCGGTGGCTCGTCTTCTCGTCGCTCGGCAGGCCCTGGTCGGCGGGATAGGCGAGGAAGTACAAGTTGAAGCCGGCCGCGGCGGCCTCGTGCTTGCGGATCAGCGACATGCCGAGAATTTCTTGATAGAACTTGAGCGACTTTTCAATGTCCTTGACGCGAAGCATGGTATGGTTCTGCACATGCAAAACAGCATACTAGGTTAGGCCTATCCGAATTCCATAATCGCACAAACTTTCGCTTACCATGCGGTAGGTACCCGGGTCGGTCTCGGTGACGTTCTCCGTCTCCTCGATGGGCTTCTGGCCAATGACCTCGACCCAGTAGCCGTCAGGGTCCAGGACGAACGCAATGTGCTTCATGCGGCCGTCGGTCAGCTTCTTCTGGAACTTGTACCCGGCATCCTCAATGCGCTTGCAGGCGGCCTGCAGGTTATCGACGCTGATGCAGGTGTGGCCGAACCCGCGGTGCGGCTCTGTGTTGCCGTTGACGACCTTGTAGTCGGGGTCGTTCTCGGTGCCGTAGTTGTGCGTCAGCTCGATGATGCCCTCGCGGTTGATGAAGGAGTTGCCGTGGGAGACGGCCTTGGGGCCGTTGTACGCGAGAAAGTACAGGTCAAACTTGGCGGCGGGTTCCTCGATCTTTTTGACGACGCTCATGCCGAGGAACTCGTAGAATTTGACTACAGTGGTCAGTCAGGTTTTGCTGGCAACGGACTGCGGCAGCTTCGGTATCACCTACCCGACTCCTTGGGGTCCTTGACCCGGATCCTGGTGACGCGTTAGCGGACCGACACTTATCCAGCAAAGAAGCAACAATTTTATGACCTACATGGAGTGGTTAAACTTGTATTTGTTGGTATCTGTAGCGGCGGCCATTATTGCGAATGAATGTGAAGCAGCTACAGATGGGGTGAGTATGAGCTGTTGTTAATGCAGAGTGAGACTGGGCGCCAACCTGGTCCGGGAGACTTGGTGATGGAATTAGCAGAGCTTGACAGTGAGTTTTGGATAAGTCGTAGTCGCTGAACTGCTCTGCAAACGCCCATGAGTTTATGCTTTTTGTTGCTTTGTAATGTCGACGTAGCTGGTGATGTCAATCCCCGCAGCAGAGCTCTAGCTAGCTTGACGAGCCCCTCCACAGCAGCTGCAGCTCCGAAGCGTGGCAACTGGACGCGGCAATTGGGCGAGCATGCTCCTCTCAAACTATAGTTACGGAGTACCAATCGGCAATAATAAATCGCCGCCAGTATTAGTCTGGGATTAGTCTGAGGCTATAGTCCACTGGTAGAGCAAATAAGCCAATGACCTACTGTATTGTGCCCAATATTTGACAAAAAGTCTCAAAAACGAGCCAGAGGTTCAAGGAAAGCTGCTGGCCAGCGTCTTAAAGCCGAGCTTGCTTTCCTGCTGCTGCAATATTTAGAAAATAGAGAAATATTTAATGAAACTTAAAGTATAGAAGCACCAATTTTATCAAATTTGGAGTCAAATTTGGCCATACCGGCAAGTCGGAAAGCATGATGTTGCT
The DNA here is from genome assembly GCF_001636725.1 of Cordyceps fumosorosea ARSEF 2679. NCBI lineage: Eukaryota > Fungi > Ascomycota > Sordariomycetes > Hypocreales > Cordycipitaceae > Cordyceps > Cordyceps fumosorosea. The sequence goes on along the minus strand of NW_017387304.1, from coordinate 261,236 downwards.
TCAAGCCGTGGCTCATGCCTACCAGGCGCTATAACCTTTTTGGCGGTGGGCAAGTTTAGTGGGTGTGGCAGCTGTCATGGCGCCCAAAGATGTGCCAAGCTGCAACGATATGATTGCATGCATCTTATTATTATTGCTTTCCCATACTTGTCGCGTCCTTTCCATCTCGCCATTTTCTTCGCCGTTTTACTCTCAACTTATATCTCGAGCCCAGCAACAACGGACCACGACTCACTACATATTCCCCATGGCACGCTCTACCCCGTTATCCTTATGAAGGCAAGGCTGTCTGTTTGCCATCCGACAGTCCCCCGCACAAAGGCCCTGCTACCTACCAAGCGATACTCGCGCAGGAACCGCCATCTCGTGATCCCGAGCTCACGCTCTCGTGTACCCGCCACGGAATTCACGCCGCCCATACTTGTGCCTCCTGCGAACGCGCTCTGAAACCCAGTCTTGAGCTGCCTCCACTATTGGCGGCGGCCATGGACACCGACCCAGAGCCACACCAGGCACCTGCAGGCGCCGAGACTTCCAGGGTCCAACAGCATCTCCTCGGCCGCCCTCCATCCTTACCCAAGTCACGATCCCTCTCCGACGGCGGAGGGACAACGCCCAAGCTTTCCCCGTCGCCTCACATCGCCACGACATCCCGCCGCACCTCCAAGGACGACCACGACATTGATACCTTCTCCAGCCCACGCGCCGTCACCGCCGCCGCCGCGGCGCCGGCTGCCACGCTGGCCGCGCTTCCTTCCACGCCGAAGCGGTCAGAGGTTCGTGGCTGGCCATCGCTGCATATGCAGCAACACTACCAACAACAGCAGCAGCAGCCACCGCCACGAACCTCTCGCGACTTTACACCTCCTGATGCGGCCGCCGGTACTAGCGCGTATGGCAAGCCGGTTCCTCTCTCCCCCAAGCTCGACCACTCCCACATCTACGCCTCTCCGACCAACATCCTCCCCCGACGATCACGTGGCCTCGACTTCTCTCGCGCCGCCACGAGCCTGCACCACTCCACCCTCGCCGAGTCGTCGCCCGAGTCGTCGCCCACCGTCGGCGGTCGCGGAATGAACATCCCCGTGAGGCGGAGGGAGTTTGGCTCGGGCGCCGAGCACGGCTTGCAGGCCTCGGCGTCTCTCTGGCCCGCCGCGATCGGCAACCAGGAACGGATGAACATCAGCAGCTCGCTGGGTAGCACCCAGGCCATTGGCTCCGACACGTCGAGCTCATCCGATGACGACGACCTCATGGACGAGGACACGGACGAGGCGTATGTCACCACCCCTCAGGTTTCAAGGATGGGTCCCGCCGGAGGCCCCAGACCGCTTGGCTCGCCAGCCATGAATGCCCTCTCCAACTTTCAGAACCGTCCGCGTCCGAGGAAACATCCCAAGAGGAAGGTACGGGGACCGCTAGGACTTGGCTTCAACATGAATGCGTCGGCGCTATCCCGGTCGCCGCCGGGAAACTCGGCGCGTGCCCGCCGCGAGAGCATCAGCTGGCAGGCAAACCAGCTGCACATATCGAGTGTAGATGGAGAGGATAGTGGCAGGTCGCTGAGCGATGTTGATGGTCCATCGGGCGATACCCAGCCCAACGTAACGCGAAGAGCAGTCACCCGTCGTGGAAACCTCTTGGTATGAAACATTTGCACTGGCAATTTTCACACATTTTTTTAACCCGATTATAGCCAAAAACCAAGACCTTTGCCCGCATTCGAGCTGCGTTGCTGGAAGAAGGTGCCCCGGCCGAGGCAGAGTTCCGCCGCGAAGCGGAAGTCGTTAAGCAGGTTCGCGAAAGCGATGTTGATCATGAGACCCGTCCTTCGACAAATGCCTTTGACTTATCGCAAGCAGTCAGCGCACTGTCCTCGCCCAATATGGTCAACCAGGATACCATCGAGGAGCCCGAAGAAGACTTTATGCGAGATTTGTCGACCGGCGCATCCAGCACTTTCAAGCAGCAGTTACTAAAGATAAAGTCGAAGTCATTCTGGGACACGTATTCTGAATGCAGCAGTACTGGAGGCGCTGGCCGTGCCTCTCCACCCCCCCAGCCGTTCATCCCTCGAGAATCATCTTCGGGCATGAGTGAGGATGCTGCCATGGACTCGCCCTCCTTTCCGCTTTTCCAAAACTACCCGGTTCGTGGGTTCCCCTTGGGTATAATGAGACACGCAGAGTCACTAATAGAGACCCGACAGTCGCAAGCAACCGCCATCGGCCCTCAGCCCCCTTCTGCTGCCGAGATTACGCGCCGCATCAACAACAAGCGCCGGCGCGACGACGACCTTGACCCCGTGAGCTTCAAGCGCCGGGCCGTCAGCCCCGGTATGAGCGTGCACAACTCGCCGGTCGTGCAGAGCCCCCTGCAACGGGACAATGTCCAATGGGGCTCCCGGCCGGGCAGCACCGGCGGCGATAAGGGCGGCAGCAGTGCGCAGAGCGACTCGGGCAGCATGGGCGGCACGACGTCCGGAACGACGAGCGGAAACGGCCGCTTAAATAACAACAAAGGCAGAGTGGGCTTCCAGGGCATGGTCGACGCCAACGACGCGATTATGCGCATGAGCATTGAGTAGAGAGCATCATTTTGTTAAGTTTCGTTTTTTCTTGTGCTTGGGGACCACAAAAAATCAATTGCTGGTTGCATAATATGGCGTTGTTTTATTACGATAATTTTCTTTCTTATTTCCTGTAATCTTTTGTTACAGGGCATACCATCAAGTAAGGCGTTCTGTTTTAGGGGTCTGTTTGCTGTAGCAGTCTACGATTCAAAAATTTGAATACATACATACGAATTCGCACATGGTGATTTGTTTCTTTCTCTTCTGGGTGAAGATGGAGTATATTCGGGCGTGTAGGACACCATCGGGTAACTAATGAAATGTACAGGAAAAGGTCTGCTGCGCTCTAGTTGTCTAGACGGCAGGGAATTGAGAGAAGAAAGAATAAGAAGGAAGAGAAGAAGTGTAATAGAACCCCGGATGTTACTTTTTCCTCTGGATTAAAAAGCCAACGCCGTACTAAATGCTGAAGAAGTGGAAGAAAAGAAGAGAAGTGATAAGGAAGAAAAAAGAGAAGGCCGAGTCGAGAAAACTTTTGCTCGCAAATAAGGGATGATAGAATGGACGACTTGTGGATTTGGCCTTCCTACTCGGCGCCTGTTCTGTCCTCAGGCACGGTCAGTGTTCCGAGCTTCTCATCCAGCCAGCGAGCCAACTCGGCGGCGTGTCTGCGCATGGCCACCACCGACGATGACGACCCCGAGGATGTTGACGACCCCGAGGCCGAGGGAGCGGTGGCCGCGGCCGCCGCGCCGGCAGCGGCAGCGCTGTCGCCGCTCGTAGCGGACGCCTGGCCGCCGACGCTGGTCAGGCTCTCCGTCTCGGCGCTCACCAGGTCGGCGCTCTCTAGCGCCTGCGTAAGCTCCGCGACGCCGGCCGACGACCCCGGAAGCGGCGCAGAGGAGGATGACGCGGACGCGGCGGTGGCGGCAGCGGCGCCATCGTGCGCGGAGGGCGACGGCCCGACACAGACGAGCAGCAGGCCGCACCGCAAGCGGCGGATGATGACCGTGCCGCCGCTGAGCTGCACCGTGATGGTAACCGGCTTCACCGCCGTTCCCATCGTCGTCGTCGTCGTCGTCGACGCCGCGTGCGTGTGGCGGCGGCGCCCAGCCTCCACCTCGTCGTCGTCGGTGCCGCGGGCCGTCTCGTCGTCGTCGTCGTCGTCGTCTTCGGGCAGCGAGCTGCTGCTCTCGCCATCGTCGTCTTCACCGGGGGGGGAGGTGGAGGAGTCGAGGGCGCCGGGCAGGGCGGCCGAGGAGGCGGTGTGGATGGCCAGCAGGGAGGCGGCGACGGTGGCGTGGGTGCGCAGGACGGCGACGGGCGGCTGCGCGGCGCCGGCGCCGGTGGACAGCGAGGCGTGGGCGAGGAGCTTGCCGTGGTGGGTGGTGAGGAGCAGCGTGGGCAGCTGCGGCGTCGCGTGCGCGCGGAGGAAGGCGTTGAGCCGCTTGGTGAGCAGCAGCGGTGTGGCCTGTGGTGGGACGGCCATTCTGCTATTTTCGTCGCGTCGCGTCTGCCTTGTAGGCTTCGCCGATATGGAGCGGGTGGGATGGTGTGCGTGTTTTTGGTTTCAGGGTCTCGAGGGGTGGCCGGGGGCCGCTGCAACAGCGATTGGCTGATGGTCGTCGTCGTCTGCAGATAGGCTTGTTCGTCGATAGGGGGTTTGATTTGACGGGCGGCTGGCGACAGTTGAAGCTTACGGCGCGCGCAGAGGCAAGATGACGTCGGGAGAGGGAGCGCGCGTCGCTGGTGATGATGATTGGGCGGTTTGGGGGACAAGAAAAGAAGAGGGTTGGGGGAATGAGGCTGCTGGTGAGCGGGAGCGGGACCACTTTGCTGGCGACGACGTCTGGATTCGGGCAGCCGTGCAGCACAAGGAGCATCGCCGGCTACACATGCAATATAGAGATTAAAATTTATTTTGATCTGAAGAGTAAAGAGTTTCAAGAATGTTCAATCTTGGTTGTCAATTGTGTGCCCAAGTATTGTGTTCCCAAGTTGTCCACACTCCGTGGGCCGCTTTGTGTTTGCTGGGGCCGCTCTAAGCGCCGGTGCGCCTCCAATTCCTAAATTTACATCACAGTGTCCGAAAATTACCCCGCAATTGCAGCAAGGAGTACCAAAATAACTCCTCATTACCCGAAACTGTCCCACCATGAGCTGTCGTAGTCCAAGATGCTGCGTGCGAATCAATCGTCCTGTTGAGCGATGCTACGACGCAAGATGTCTGTCGGTGCAGTGCCACAATCTGGACGTTGTGCACTTACACCCTGCCTTTCAGCCGGGTAGTATCGCCCGATATCTGGGCTCGGCGCGTGCAAAACATGCATAGTTTATGCAAGCTTTCAGCAAGCGTAACTTCAAAGTCAGGATACAAGCGCAGACAAGCACTACATAGTAGTCACAGATGCTGACGAGGGCAAGAAGAAAATCAGTAAATTCACTAACAAGAAACTAGCAACAGTAAAAGTACAAATCTGTAAAACAATAGATACAAAAACTGTAGACAATCTGAAGTCCATCTGAAAAAAAAAAAGGGGGTAGCATCATCCAAGCAGCCGTCTACGTCAGACTAACGGGGAATGCGCCAGGCATGTTCTTCAACCGATCGAACCAAGCATCGGCAATCAGCGAGCGTTTCTTCTGGTTCTTGTCCTCGAGAGTGAGAGCCTCATAATCAATGACGGGGCGATTCTTTGCTGCTGTAGTCCGCCTCGTGACCCGGGTGTGTCTGGCGGCAGTTCTGGTCGAGCCACGGTCTCCAGCGCTTCTCTCGACAGCCTTGCCTTCCTCATCTTCGTCGGTTTGTAACGAGGGGGTAGCCTGCTGCATGGTAGGCTTTTCCACGAATTCATCGGCAGCTTGCACTGCATTCCCTCCACCAGCTCGCCTAAATCTCAATCCCAAGGACTTCCGTGCTGGTCCTATGACCAGTTTTTTAACGTTCCCCTCGTTCCATACAAACGGGTCCCTAGCTTGTCTTCCCAGGGGTCCTCGAGGATTCCACCCAGCTTGGTTGATGTTCCATTTGCCCAAAGGATTCAAAAATTTCGATGGTAGACCCTTGCGAGCTAGCTGAACTGCATGGTTCGCTGGTAGAGGCTTCTCCTCGCGGGCTGGCTGGGCTGCATTGTGCAATACCAGCGCCCTCTCTCCGTGGATCGGCTGATCTGGGTTGCTAGCGGGCAAGGCGCTTGCGTCTGGCATCGATAGGTCCTTTTGCGAGATCTCATGGCGGCCAGCTCGGAGCTCTTCCAGAGCGCCTGCCCGATCGGGTATATCGGACTTCTTTGGCGGCTCTACTGCCTGTAGCGCCGGGATATTTTCAAGAGGTGTCGTCAGCCCGACACCATTGAACATCTTGACAAGCATTTGGGCCGCCGTCGCGCGATCCTTGTGACGGAACACGATCAAGTCCTGCAACGGAATCAAGCGAGACCACTCAAAGGTGGCAACATCGGCAATCCATCGCAAAAGATGAGCGTAATTGCGCCATTCCTGGCTTCTAAAGTTTCCCAGATTCATTGTCCAAGCAATCGTCATGAACAGAGACCACATATCCGCGGCGGTGGTCTGCTTGCCTCTGTACTGTACTTCGGGTGTAGCGAACTCGTTGGTGCCGCAAATTGTCTCTGCCTTGCTTTCGACGTTGTATAGCCTAAAGTCTGCAATAAGAAAAGACCACTTGCCGTTCCTTTGAGAACAGAGGATGTTGGCGGGCTTCAAGTCACGCGCTCGTGGAGGTAATCAAGACCCTGCAGGACATCATGATACGCGGCGAAAGCCAGCCCCATGTCCGTGAGCTGTGATTTACGCCCTTCGACTAGATGGTCTAAAGCGCAATCCATGAGGCTCATGAAGATGTATACCTCGTTCTAGTTGTCATCGACTTTGCTTCCGATGTATTCAACAATGTTTGGCTTCCATTCGTTAGCGGAAGGCATCCCACTAGTACCAAGCAACTTACATGTTTTAGTTGTCTCATTGTGTTGATTTCACGCTTCAAGTAGGTCCGCTGGAGCCCGCCGAGAAGCTGCTGCTTTTTGACCGCAGCGACGCACCCAGTCTTTCGATTAACAGCTGTGAAAACGGTACCGAATGCACCACTTCCTAATTCGGTCGAGGTCGCCTCAAATTGCTCGACATCGTTGAGAGAACCAGTGTGGGTGTTGGTCACATCGGCTGGCGGCAGTCGTCGTTCTAGTTGTTGGCCTCCATTTGGCAACACTTGAGTCTCGGCCGTCATAGGATGCATCAGCAGCTTAGCATTTTCCCAGGCTTCGAGGACGGGACGTAGGTTGCCTGGCTGATGATTCCAATGAACACGAAACTTGGCTGTGGTCGAGTCGTCAAGTTTAATCTTGAAATTGCAGAGACCTAGGCTTATGTCTGCCTCCTGGTTTCCGCGGGACAGTAGCCTCTGGGTGCCGTCTTGGCCACCATACGCTTGGCATGAGGCATCTCTTGAGAGGTCGATAAACTTGATAGAACAGTCCCGTGTGGCAAGGAATGCGCAATGACGGAGAGAGACAGATCTCCAATGCGGTGGGATCATGATATCCCCGTCGCGACCCAAGCTCGCAATGTAGTATGCGTCAACCTCCTTAGATTTAGACCTGAAACGACCAACATTGAGGACTTAGGTCGGGTTAGGGCAAGAAATGAAAGAACTAAGGTGTTGATTCAGATCAGACTGAGTGATCTGCAGTGCAGCATTATTCGTTGGCACCAAGGAGAATAGTGTCGGTGCTTGGTCCATTTTCAAGACGCTGGCAAAGGTAGTGAAACAAAGATAACGAGGGAGAAAATACAAGGATAGACAAAGGAGCAGCGATTTTGATATAGATCGTTCGACAAGTTAGATCTTTCCATGTCACGTTCCACGAAGTGAAGAGCACCACATACACGGAGACGAGTCAATCGAGCCATGGCTGGCCTGTTGATGTCGCGAGCGGTTGTGCTTGGTACCCTCGGTAATCGTGGTCATGGACGATGGCAATAATGTTTCATGAGGGTGGTACGATTGCAAGTACAAGCAAATTTAATTGGATATGGCCACTTGGGAAAGTATTGAGGCTGTGGTATTGTATCATCAATTGTTTTGCTAGCCGCCAGCCAACTTACACGGGGGGAGGTGGCGAGAGGGTCATACTGTGCGACACTGCATCATGGAATGTGCGGAGCCTAACGTAGCCACTGTCCAACGTCCCCCGATAGGCAGGCACAGCAACAAGGCCAAGTCGCGAATGTTCGAACTCAGCTTCTACAACCCACTCGACAGCCAACTACGTACATATCGAAATACTCGTTATGTTTCGAACCTTTTTATCCTATTTTCGACCTGCAGACTCTGATCCGCCACCATCTGATCCGCCACCGTCTGATCCGCCACCACCATACCAGACCAACGATATCCCTATAGATATAGAGCCCTCGCTGGCAAGCGATGACACTAATGAGCCCGACTGGTGGGATGATGATGTCGCGGCGGCGCCATCGTTCGTGCAAGAAGATACACCCCGCAACCGGTTCGATTACCATGTGGAACTCCGACAGCGCCAGCAAATCCTCGAATGGGAAGCGATGCATGTTACCCCGGAGCTCTTTGGAGAGGCAGTACAAAGAGAGACCGCCCGCACCTGGGTTAGGAAGCAATGGAAGTTCAGGGATCTGTGGAACCCTGGATGGCTGGAGCATGGGCCGGACGAGAATGCACGTTGGAGAAGCTATGGCGTTCCCGCCTGCCTGCTCTCTATGGAACTGAGCTGGGAAATCGAACACCAAATGTACACATCGAGACCGATATTCATCCCTGCCATCAGTGGCGACAACCCGAGAGGGATGGGCTTGCCGGATACCTCCTGGCCATGCGATCGTCTGGCTAGGACGGCATTGTCCAATGTTCGCAGTCACTGGGAAGAGTGGGGATTTTCCACCGCCAAAATCCAACAACCAAGCGTTCTCTTTCGTGAAGACTTGCCACATCTCTATCCCAACCTCCCGTTGCCGGCATCGAAACTGCTGTCTCAAAAAGTTCACCGCTGGGAGGATCTTTTACCAACAGTACGAAGGCGGGGACCTATTCGGGACGTTTTCGGTTTTGAACTGCCACGCGATGTAGTGCTGGAAGCTGATCGGATAGAGGGCTCTATCACCGAGTGGCCGTCGCCAACGACACACCAGTCGACCTCCCGCGGGGGCCTTTTCGACAAGGAATTGACGCCACCCCATTCGAATCCTCGCGAGGAGGTGACGCCACCCCAGTCGACACCCCGTTGGGGCCTTTTTGGCGAGGAATCAACGCAAACACAAGGCGACCCGACACCGGAGCTGGGCTTATTTGGCAGGCCACCTTTGCCGAGAGCAGAACAGGAGGCAGAGCAAAGGAGAGAACATTACCATATGTTCACTACCATGCCCGCACCAAGAAGAGCGGCAGAAGCTGATCGGGCAGTGGAAACGCAAACGCTTAGCCAGCTTACACCTCGCCGAGAGGTTTCTGGCAGGATAGTGTCGCCGGAAAGAGAACTGGAAGCTGATCAGGCAGAGGAAGTAAAGTGGACTCTGCATCAGCAAGAAAGGCGCACAGGAAACAGAGGTCGACGTCAACGGCCTTTAGGTACACGGAGTGGGCGGATTAGGAAGAGAAATCGGCGTGCCAGAACTCCAGAATAGGGGTCATGCTCAGTGGTCACCAATGGCTTACGACTTGTCTATTTATTTTTACTTTGATTTCCCCTTTAGTACTGCATTGCATGGAACGCGGCATATCACGTTATATCATCAAACAGCTTTCTTTGATTTTCTGGTCTTCCCTCCCGTTGATCGGGGGAGAAGTTGTGGCGCAGACTCGGTGTTAGCACTACGCGTGCGCTTTCTACCTCGGGATAGTAATTAGTTTGCGCTAAATGGAGTACATTTCATTGGCACGGCGCGTGTCTCTTATTAGTTCGCCTCAGTATATACCAAGCGCAGAAAACGCGAGAATGTTTATGTTTAAGAAAGGGACATGCTACAAGAGCTGACGTTCTGGCATGGCTCTCAAAATTCTACTCAATATTTCAGCACAATATTCCCTGCCTTAGTCCTTTTCTTTCTCCTGCATTCAGGTTCTGTATCTTACTTCACAGCATTATGCGCATTATGGCAACCGTGCAGTTCAGGGTGCTTTGTAACTATTCAGCTTCTCATCGAGGATTGAGCTAGTTAAAGCCTACAACAGAGTAGAGTATGTCATCGAATTAGTAAAGACCTCGTGCAGAAGCAGCCCTCCGAGAAGTGCACTTAGCATAACAAGAGAAGTACTAATGAGGCAGACTGGAGATACCCCAGGTTCTGCGAAAGCGCCCTGAAGTGGATATTTTTTTCGACTTTGATCAAATCGCACGGGAAATCGGCATATCGCGCCGCATTCTAGCACCGACTTCCCGGCTTTTACGCGCCTCCCGCCCGGCGGTGTGGAGCGGGTTGGGCGAATGTCCTTCCCGATCCATGCAATTCGCGAACTCCTCACGCGCCGACAGCTACTGCGAAGGCTCCATCGTCCACTCGTCGAACGATGCACTGGCGGTGGATTCACCGCGAGAAAAAGAAAAGTAGAAAAACTGCGTGCAGAACAAGCTCGCGTTGAGAGCCCGCTGGAGCTTGGATCGGCCTCCAGAGAGACATAAAAAGGGCTAGGGTCGCCAGTGAGAGACCAGGACGATCTCTCACTCCTTTGTCCATCATCAAAGCAACAATTCTATTCCTTCTGCTTCCCCTTCTTCTTCACGATGCGATTCTCCATCCTCTTCCTGGCCAGCCTTGTCGGCATGGCGGCGGCGCAGTGCGCCAGCACCGGCGGAGTGTGCCGTGACACGGGATGCAGAATGCATGGCGGCCGCTGTGTTTCCGGACCCGGATTGTGCTACTGTGTGAGTGCAGGCCGGTAGCTGTCGCAGTTGTTAATCAATGCTAACATGTAGTAGGGCTATGGTCACGCCTTTGATGAAGAGCAGGAATGAGCCCAGCGGATAGACTTAATAGCGCGCAGCTAAGACAAGTGGCTATTTGGCGGATGGGTCCGTTTGGAGTTTCTCTTATGATAAAGAGGGTTCTCGTGGGTTATGATAAGTAGAAGAATATAACAAGACAACGATATAAACGTTCTGTTTCAATTGCTCCAATATGAACGGTGTCCTAGGCCATATGGTTTGTACATGACGCATCAGTCCTGATTGCTGTTTATCCTACCTGTAAGGCAACCTACAAGTCCAAAAGGCAGTAATCGCGATTCAATGACATCACATCCGGCTACAGATATCCAAACGCCCATACCCGTGGGAGATCTGAATGATCATGCCCGATGGTTCTTGACTAACTAACTATGACTGTCGCCAGCAAGACAATGCAAGCGAGTAAGGCGTCGGCGCGGAAGACAGCCGGCTCGCATTCCGCCAAGCGGCCATCATAGGGCCTAGAAAATAACACCATGCTGGTATATCTTACTTGCATAAAGCGCCTAAATTAAGCCCATGCGTGTAGCTAATAAACGAGGCTGTCGTCCGTACTCAGGCCGACGACGCGCACGACAGTGGTGGCTCCTCCGAGAGCCACCTTGTTTCACGGCCGCCCGTCTGCATGCTGTATAAAAAAGGCATTATGGGCGTGGAAGGGCGGTGCATGCTGCATGCCGCAAGTAAACATTCATGCAGCTAGCCGCCACCAAAAAAAGAAGAAGAAGGCCCAGCCAGCGTGTCTGTGCATACATACATACATATGTGCTTGACGTCGCGCGGCATTGTGCAGAAGGAGGATGCAGGCAGAGGCGACGGGCTGGCAAGGACGAGCAAAACAGCGGCGCATGAGGGAGCGACAGTGTGCGCGTTGATCAAGAGCGATCTGCCTACGTAGTGACGAGTGGTTTCAAGAGGATGGGGCCGGGCGAAGTTGGTGTGAGGTGAAGGACCGTGAGGGTGAAGTGGTTGGTTGTCGGAAGTGGACGTGGCCGCCCGTGAGGTCTTGGAAGCGCGTTTGCTGCTACGGCTTTTCTTTTTCCTCGGCTCACAGCCTTTTACGGTAGAAATCCTCCGATAAGTATTGCTCTGGTGGTGATGTTGGCATTGTGTACATGTGCGTACCAACTGGGAGTGGCTTCGTCGCAGAGTGACACACGGCTTGTGGGAGACTCGGTGCGAAACCAACCCTGCATATTTTTTTGCTTTTGTCGGGACGCGTCTACTGTCTCCGAAGGAAATACGTATATTGTTCTGGAGAAAAGCCATGGCAGTGACATCTCGTTTTGTTGACTTTTTCTTCCTTCTTTCACGTTTCCGTTTGCTCATGTCGTGACAAATTGGAATGGAACAAGACACTCACTTTGTCCGCGGGAGGGGATGGAGGGGGCCTTTTGTGGGTGGGGAGGCCAGCCTCACCCTGGAATCGGCGCCCAGTAATAAACGGTTAACGGCAGATGGGGGGAATGAAGACTTGGAGCCACTGCGAAGGTCATTGGCAGCACCGGAAACCCGCAAGCGATTCCTCCAGGCTCCTCTCCAAGCCCTCTGCAAGCCCGCTGCAGAGACGGCGCTACCAGGACCAGGTACCTGAGCTGCGATAAAGCCGCTGCACGTCCCGGCGCTAAGCCATCTTAGGGCCAATCAGCAACTGAAACCCCTGACTTGATGTCAAGTGAGCCCCTGCAAATTACCTCACCGGCCCTCCGTCGCTGCTCACTTGCTGCTTGCGGAAGGAAGGGAGAGCCCTAAACCTGGTCCCCCATGCGCTATAGTGCGCCCCCGGACCGCGTCTGGTCCAGTCATATCCCGCTAATCGGCCAGGCCCCTCCAGCTCAAACTGTCCAGCCCAAGTTGCCCTTCAACCTCCACCCACCCACACTGCCTGGAAGACCCCCCCCCCTCCAAAGACCCTCGTCCTCCTCCTCGTCCCACCAGCCCGTTTGTTCCACGTTCACGCCATCGCATTCCAAACAAATACCCAACTTGCCACGCTCGCTTTTTTCTTCATCATTCTCCTTTGCTTCAAGCCCCTACGGCTGACCCAGCACCCTCTCTCTATTACGGAGCACCCTCTCCTCTTTCGGGCTCGTCCACTAACAACCCCATTGTCTCGTCTCGTCCGGTTTCAACCAGCCTCGCGATTGCGCCACCATTCGCCCATTCCCCAGCTTCCCGACTTGGCCCATTGTTCCCCGAGTTGAGAAAACTTGGCCGGCCTCTTTCTTTTCTTTTTCCCTCTTCCCTTTCCTGTCTCCGTTTGCAGCTTCCTCCGATACTTTACACGGGATCCTAAACATAACTCTCGTCTCCGACGTCTGAGCTTCGGATGCAAGACCCCCGGCCCGCCAGATTCACTTGTTGCTTCTGTGCGACATGTTTATCTCTCAGCTTTAATTTAAGCAGCACAAATCTTCGACGCTCGAAACGTGACACAACGATACCCGACCTTCTTTAACTCATACTCCACCACTCCATCACATTCGCTCACCGTCATTCACCCTCGCCGTTCTCTACCGCGCCTTACCACCACAGTCGATCCTTCGCAGGCGAAGGCGACTTGTGCCATCGGCAGGCCCGTTCAGTATCTCCAGAGCCATTTTCCAATTGCCGATTTTTCCGCCACGTCGCATCCCATCATCACTTGTCTGGCTGGCCGACAGTAATCATGGCTTGTTGCTGTTGCGGGAACCGAAAGAAGCAGACTCGCGAGTTTGCCGAGCAGAAATGGGACTACATTAATCTTCAAGATTTCAAGGCCTCTGGCTGCGGTACCCCTTTTGCCTATGGCTATCTCTGGTTCTCTCTCATCATCTCTATTGCCGTCTACTCCATTGACAGCTTCACCGCGGTCCAGCTGATTGCCTTCAACAGGTGGTCTTCCGCCATCCGACCTGCCATTTCCTTTGATGTCTCCAAATGGATTTTTACCGTTTGCATCATACTCTCCTTTATCAACCTTGGCTACGAGGCCATCCGCGCTACCCGTGTCATCAGGCGAAACAACATTGCCGAGTCTTATATGGATCCTCTTGCTGTCCGTTGGGAGTCGATCCGCGTCGGCAAAGCCCAAGGATGGCGCCGATTCCTCGTATTTGCTGCATTGACCCAGAGTAAAAAAGGAGCTCATTACATTGCACTCTTTACTTACTTCAGCTTCAAGTGTAAGTTTTATGTTTAATTCCATCCTCCACCTGCTGGCTAACACGCTCGCTCCAGCTTGGATCCGCGTCTTGGTCTGCTCTGGGCCTCGCCAGGTCATCAATGCCTTCACTCTCAAGTCTGTCTACGAAGCCAAGCTCGCCACCCAGGCCACTTCTGTCGATGGCGCATTTCTTGGCTTCTTTGACAAGGTCAAGGTTCTTGCTCAGGAAGACTCTCGCCAAGTCGTCATCTTGTCGGGCATGGCCTTTACGTTTGTCGTCTGGGCATTTTCTCTCATCTTTCTCCTTCTCTCTGTCCTCTTTTACGTCTTCTTCTTGTTTCACTGGATCCCTCGAGCCGACGGAGGCCTGACTGGCTACTGTGAACGCAAGGTCAATGCAGCGCTGTTGACCATCGTCACAAAGAGGGTCAACAAAGCACTTGCTAAAAATGAAGCCAAAAAGATGAAGGCAGAGGCGAAGGCTGCCAAGATGACTGGCGAAACCTTGCAGCCAGAACGCGCTGCGACTTTGCCCGACATTGAAGCCCTCGCCGACGACAAACTACAGGGCATGCCAATGCTAAACCGCTCCGACACTGGGACAACACTCCCAGCCTACCAAACCCGTCCAAATACCCCAGGCGGTATCGAACTGAGCAGCATAAACAGGTCTGCTCTCGGTCGCAGTGGAACCAACGGCTCTGATTCTAGCTACTCTCCCACAGTGCCTCTAATGAGTGCTGCGGCGGACATGGGGTATGGGCCAGTGTCGGCTCAGCCACCCATGGTGCAGCCACAGCGTCCCGGCACTGCTATGTCACAAAGAAGCCAAGTGTCTGGTATGATGCCACCACAACGACCAGGAACAGCCACGTCGCAGAGAAGTATGGCTCCGGGCATGATGTCACAGCGGCCTGGAACAGCCATGTCACAACACAGCCAAGCTTCATGGTCCGGCGCGGGCAATCAATATCCGTACGGCAATGCCCCAACACCCATGCCTGTGCTGGGAGAGGAGCCTAGTCGCGGTCTGGGACAGCCGAACTTGCCGCCGCTCACCATCGCAGGCTCAAATCTCCATTCTGGACTCGGGCCATCGAACTCTCAACGAAGCGTTGGATCTTCAAACGATGGTTCCGAGCGCGGATTCCGCCGGGGAGCTGCCAATGCTACACCTCAACCACAGCCGCCGAATCAATATCAGCCATTTGATCCCAATGCGAGACGGCAAAGTCCCACCTCAGGGAACCCATATTCTGCCGATCAATACGGAAACCCAATGCCTCTGCCAGTTCGTAGCGCCACAACAGGCGGGCCGATGTATCCAACACAAAGATCCGTGACTGCGCCGGTCCCTACCCGATCAGCAACAACGGATCCGTACTTCCAACAGGGTTCGCTACCGCCAAACACAGCGTTTTCTCCTAAAAGAGACGGTGAAGAGTTTATAAATGGTGTCTGGGTTCCTCCCAGCCAGCGCAATCGAGCAGGACCTGGATCTGGAAATGGACGCTGGTAGTCTCCCAGCCACTGGAGCAATTCAGAGTCATATGATGTGGAGGGGCAGTATGGGGAAGGACAGAGGAAGCAATTGCAAGTTCAAAGCCGATCAAGCTCATCCTTCATTTCCATAGTTTCGAGATTTATGAGTGGCAAAGAAAAAGCCCATTTACAGTACGATAAGATACCCAACGCACGCACAACAAGGCGGCTACTGATGCTGGAAATTGCAGAACAGGATAGTACATGAACATACTAAATAATATCGACGTTGCCAAGACATGAATGAACTTTCTCCCTTGTAACATCAACTACGTGTTGGATTACCGCAATTTGATTTCTCTACTACTGGTACTACATCATTGCTTGAAAACTTCAAAAAGCAGCCATGAAATGATTCCACTCGAGGCCGCCCGATTAGGCAAGTTGGGCAGACGCAGGCGGGGCATGTGGAAGGCGATCAACGAACGCGGCTTTGATTTGTAACCCTACCTCGCCCTAACATTGACATTGCTAATCCCATGAGCTGATGCAATGTCGCCATTGCAAGCCGAATATGCATACGTGCCTAACTATTGCATAAGCTTTGGGCACCGTTGAGACAAAAACATCATCAGCCCGATGAAATCGTACTTGAACACTCACCAGCCCACCCCTCCTCACCTCCGTAGATGCACGTCAACGCATCCATCTTGGCCGCGATCCCGCACCTCCTCCAACCCGATCGCATCTTTCAGCTCAACACTGACGATATCCCTTACCGACACGACACCGGCATCATCATGCCGGCCCGACTAGAGACCTTTCACACGGGCGAGGCCGCGGTGCGGTCCATGCTCAAGGTGCCGGCCGGCCGGAACCCGACCGCGGCGGGCCTACCGCCGTCGTACGGTACGGCGCGCTCTGGGGCGGCGACGAGGCGGCGGCGCGCGGCGGCACCGTGCGGCCGGGCGACGGCGGTGGCAGGATGATGGCGACGCTGGCGGTGGACCTGGAGACGAGGGACCGGGTCAAGATCATGGGGCACATGGTGGCCGGGTCGGCGGACGCGTCGGCAGGCACGGTCCAGGTGGCGATGCTGGTGGCGGAGAGCCTGGGCAACTGCCCAAAGTACCTGAACAAGAAGCGCGTGACGCCGCGTGCGTACGGCGCGGACACGGAGGTGGTGGAAGGGGCGCGAATGATGCTACCGGAGGAGGCGACGCGGCTGCTAGACAAGGCGGACATGTTCTTCCTATCGAGCACCAACGGCGACAGCATGGACACGAACCACCGGGGAGGCCCGGCGGGCTTTGTGCGGGTGCTGAAGAACGAAGCCGACGAGGCCGTGCTCGTGTACCCAGAGTGTAAGTTCTTTTTTTTTCTCTCCGTGTTCCAAGATTTTCACTGACAAACTTAGACTCCGGAAACCGTCTGTACCAGACCCTGGGCAACCTCAACGTCAATCCGCTGGTCGGCATCGTCGTTCCCGACTTTGACACCTCGGACGTGCTGTACCTCACCGGCTCCGCGTCCATCCTCGTCGGCGACGCCGCCTCGGCCGTCATGGCGCGCACCGCACTCGCCGTGCAAGTGCGCGTCGCCGCCGCGCGCTTCGTCCGTCGCGGCCTGCCCTTTCGCGGCGCGCCCCTCGAGCGGTCCCCGTACAACCCGCCCGTGCGCCACCTGCTCTCCGAGCGCGACCCCTTATCTGTGCAACCGCGGCAGCAGCAGTCGGGCGTGACGGCGACGTTGAAGGGCAGGGAGGTGCTGTCGCCGACGGTGAGCCGGTTCACGTTTTCACTGGCCGGTTCCGCCGGCCGCTGGCGGCCGGGCCAGCACGCCACGCTCGACTTTTCGGGGGAGCTGGACCACGGGTACGCGCACATGCGAGACGACGACCCGCAGAGCCTCAACGACGACTTCATACGCACCTTTACCGTGTCGAACCAGCCGCCCACAGACAGCAAGGGCGAGGTGGTGGAGATGCAAATCACGGCGCGCAGGCGCGGACCGGCGACGAACCTGCTCTGGAGGCAGAACCTGCGCGCCCCTCTCGAGCTGCCCGTGCTCGGTTTCGGTGGAGAGGCCTCCTTCCGCCTACCCACCACCACCGCCGCCGCCGCCGCCGCCGCCGCCGCTGCGAAGCCGGTGTTCGTGGCGGGCGGGGTGGGCATCACGCCGCTGCTGGCGCAGGCGCGCGACGTGCTGGAGGCGGGCGTGCGGTTACGACTGCTCTGGGGCCTGCGCGCGGAGGACCTGCCGCTGGCGGCGGACACGTTTGCGCGGATCGCGGGGCTGGCGGAGGTGACGACGCTGTTTGTGTCGGGGGACGGGGCGGACGACCAGATGATACGGGAGATTCGCCGGCAGGGCGTAAAAGAGCTGCGGTACGGGAGGATCGCGGAGGGGGATGTCAAGTCGCTGGGCGGACGGGAGACCAAGTTTTACTTGTGCACGGGGCCGGGGCTTCTGCGGTCACTACAGGATTGGCTTGACCGGGAGAATGTGGTATGGGAAGATTTTGGGTACTGATCTCATGAGTACTGGGAGTTATCGGCACTTGTGTGTTGAGAGGAAAGAGTTTCCTGTTTAAATCGATACATCAAGTGTAATACATCAGGAACCATCCCTGCTATCTCCAACCTTCTGCTTCCCACTTCCATGGTGTCGCCGTTTACTCGCTCTCCTCGCTTCACTATTAGGCACCCGTTCCCACGGTACAGGCACTAGACTGCTTGAGCAAGATGGACGGGTCCTGGCGCTCAATGTAGCCGTCGGTGATGAGCTGGAGGATGGTGCCGACCTTGCCGGTCCAGAACTGCGCGCCGAGGCCCGGCTGACCGAACCAGGGCGCTATGGGCCCGCCGACGACGGTGAACGGGCGGATGACCTTGTACAGGTGGTAGCCGTTGGGAAAGTCGGGGTTCCTGGGGTCCGTTTTCAGGCTGGACGGCGGGAGCGAGCGCTGCGAGTAGGGGGCGCTGGCGGCCGTGACGTACTGGCCTGTTCATCGGCGTGCTGGTTAGCATCTATTGACCTGATAATAGGAAGGGGTAAGCAAGAAAAGGAAGGAATTTACCCCTTTCGCTACCGAAACGGTCAATGAGGGTGCCGACCTCGAGCTGCATCGTCCCGTTGATAGCGTTGCCGTTGTCGTCGAGCGTGAAGCCATTCTGCGGTGGGTACTTATATTTGCCGTCGGGCCCGGTCCAGTTGGCAAGGAACTGCTCAACTGTGACGTCGTCGCGGCCGAGGCGGTTATAGCCCGAGACGAGTCTGCCGAGGGGTAGCTTGGTCGGCAGCTGCTTGGGGCCCAGGCGGGCGTCCGCGCAGAGGTAGGTGGCGGCGGCGTCGGCATCGGTTCCCGGTGTAGCGCCCTTGCAGGAACAGGGGCCGGTGGCGTCGGCCCGGCCGTTAATGGCCGCAGCACCGGCGAGGTAGGGCAGGACAAGGGTGGCGAGGAACTTCATCTTTGAGGGTGGACAGAGTTGACAGTATAGTGGAGGTGAGTCGGTGATTTCGGCGTCTAGGGCTGCTTTTGGTTACAAATCGAACACTTCAGGACTGGAAATCCTTCCCTTTATAGTTGTTCTAAGTCACGGCCGTATACGTAAGGCCATGGTGCAAGGGGCAGAATAGGTACAACCTGGGTTGAACCTGACCGCTCCCCGACCATGTCTTGGCCAAGACCGAGAATCACCGACGCGGCAAGATTGATGCCTTAACACGACAGAATCAGGCGTTATCCATGGCTCAGCCTGCTGTCTTTCATCTTTGAGCCTCGTTTTTCAGTTGCACATACGGGAGTACCCGTGCGGTCCGCGGTCGGGATAGGTGATGATATTGGTATGACCCGCGGTCCGGTATAGCTCAAGGTGGATCTGAACGCGTTCTTTTACTAATCGTGGACCGAGAATTGTACCGTCTTTGAAGTGGCTCATACGGCGTTGGCCCGGCGAATTGGGCCGTTGTATTGATTTGGTCTCGTCGTATACCACGGAAGCGGCCACAAGAGGCGAGATATGGAGCCCGCAAAGACGATTCAACTTAGCAAAAGGCGTATTATAGCGGTCCAGCGTAGCCTCCCAGGCTGATTTCACGCTATAGTTTGCCATCAATTGTGCTTGGCGACCATAATCTCGGTTCTCGACTTTGACAATAGACGCAAGGTCAGCTGCTCAAGGTCCCATCTATATTGGGTATTGCTTCGCGTGTGCTCTCCGTCGCAGTCAAGACTGCAAGGGGCGGGAACAAAGGTACGATGCAGTTACATCGCCTTCGCTGATGCATGTAACAGGTCGTTTTGCTTGGCTTTTCTATTGCGGTCAGTCTATTGGTAGTGTGGCACCTGCCGAGTTATCATCCCTGGTTCAGACAAATTCCCCATGTAGGCCGTTCGACTCGACACTTGGCACGGGAGGCTCTACTCCTGAAAAGGTCACAAGTGTCGCTACCGCGCTGT
This sequence comes from Cordyceps fumosorosea ARSEF 2679, assembly GCF_001636725.1. Taxonomy (NCBI): domain Eukaryota; kingdom Fungi; phylum Ascomycota; class Sordariomycetes; order Hypocreales; family Cordycipitaceae; genus Cordyceps; species Cordyceps fumosorosea. Next base: position 241,581 of record NW_017387304.1, on the reverse strand, counting down.
TGTTTCTGAATCGTATGATATCGAGAAACCTGGTGGCTATGCATAACGTTGATTTATCAAGAAAGTTTCTTGTGGCCATCTTGGGAGGTGCGACAGGAAAGAAGGTTCGGACACGAGAAGGTGAAGGTGGTCAGCCAAAAGGGGTGGAAGATGTGGGCCCGGATGTGCTCCGGCCAATGGAGATGTGGACTTGTCAAGCTGCATGAGCTGTCAACTGATCCATGGACGAATAACAATCCAATATTGAAATTCTCGAGCGGTTTGCCATTAAATCCAAGGAGTTCCTGGTCAGAAATCGCAACACGTGAAGCAATCCAAGCATATTAGCAGTGCAAGTTGCCAGCCGCGAACTGGACTTGCCTATTAAGGCCTGTTTTTAGTGGAATTTAGCGGCCTTTAGCGGCCTTTAGCAGCCTTTAGTGGGGTCCCGACGCTTCCTAGCGGAGATTTTCCAGCGGCGAGGTCCCTATCCCCTACTATAGGCTAGTCGCGGCAACTGTTAATTTAAGCATGTTCTGAGACTGACGGCCCCCATTCCATGGTTCCTTCATTTCCCCTCATCGGCGACCACCGATCGACAACACCCCCAAGATAAACGTCAACGAACAGGACGTGATCGGCAAGATAAAACACAAGCTATCCATGTGAAGCCCGATTTCTCAAAATTTCATCTCGGACAAAATATGCGGCTCTCCAGCTGCATGGTTAGATCGATCAGCTACACAAAAGGCCATTAAGCTTCGCCAATGCAGATGGGCTCAGACCCAGACTTGTCCCTCCCCGCGTCCTGAGAGAGCTGGCCAAGCCCACGTTTTCTTATCCGTCTCGCGCCAAAAACGCCATCAAGTCCGAGCCAAGAAATCCAAGAGGGCCTTTTGTGTCCATCGCCAAACGGCCTCGTCCAAATCTGCAGCTGAAAAAAAAAGTGCTACTATGGCTTGCTGGATATTGGATCCTTCGGTGACGAGAGGGGATGGCGCGCGAGGAGGGTAGCATCGCTGCATACAAATATCTCACGAGGGACGTCAAGTGCCCTTGATGGAAAACGTTCCCTCCTCAACATTCAACTGAGAGATACGACGATAATTTGCCGCCCCCGTTCAACAATGAAGCACGCGACTCTGGGTGGCTTCTTGGGCGCGGCCCTGACTGCTGCCTCCTCGGCGGTGGCCGTCACCATTGCCGAGATCAACGGCAATCGCTTTGTGTCGCCGCTCAATGGCAAGGACGTCACAAATGTCACCGGCCTTGTCACCGCGTCCAACGAGAACGGCATCTGGCTCCGCGCACTGCAGCCGGACAATGACACCCGCACCTCGGAGGGCCTCTACGTCTTTGGCAAGACCATTCTCGGCAGCGTCAAGGTCGGCGACATCATCTCGCTGAACGGCCATGTGGAGATGTATAGGTAAGCATGGCTATCCGCCAAAACGGCGTCCGCACATGTTAACTCGAGACGGGGTTAGGTCCAACAAGAACTACATTCAGCTCACCGAGCTCAGCCGTCCCACGAATGTCGTCGTCCGCTCTAGCGGCAACCGTGTCGAGCCTCTGGTCATTGCCCTCGACACCCTCTCGCCTCCTACGCAGGACTACTCCGGCCTTGATGTCGGTGGCATCTTTGGCGTACCCAATGCCGTCAATCTCGTCTCCACGTCCAACCCTATCCTCGACCCGAGCAAGTATGGCCTTGACTTTTGGCAGAGTCTGCTCGGCGAACTGGTCACCGTCAAGGGCGCATACCAGACCAGCCGTCCCAACAACTTTGGCGACGTCTGGGTGCGCGGCGACTGGAACACGACAGGTGTCAACTCGCACGGCGGCATCACCATGCTGGAAGGAGGTGGGCGCTCTGGTTACTCAAGTTTCTCGCTTCGTTTACTAAAACACACTAGACGCCAACCCCGAGACCATCATCATCGGCTCTCCCCTCGATGGCTCCAAGAACCCCAACAACACCAAGCTCGGCGACTACATCGGTGATGTGACCGGTGTTGTCTACAACGCCTTTGGCTTTTACCGTCTGCTGCCCCTTACGGCCGTCGCAGTCGCCACCCCGGCCAGCACCGAGTTCCCTCCTGTTGCCTTCAGCAGCACCGGCAACTGCAGGGGTATCACCGTCGCCTCATACAACGCCGAGAACCTGGCCCCTGACTCGGCCCATCTGCCTCTTGTCGTCGACCAGATTGTCCACAAGCTCCGCCTCCCCGACCTCATTTTCCTGCAGGAAGTCCAGGACGACTCGGGTCCCACCAACAATGGCGTCACCTCGGCCCGCCTCACCCTCACCACCCTCACCGACGCACTGTTCAGGGAGTCGGGCGTGGGCTACAACTTCACCGGAGTCGACCCGGTCAACAACCAAGACGGCGGCCAGGTCGGCGGCAACATCCGCCAGGTGTACCTGTACCGCTCCGACATTGTCCAGCTTTACAACCCCAACCAAGGCGGCAGCACCGACGCCAACGAGGTTCTCGACGGCCCCGCGCTCAAGTACAACCCCGGCCGCATCGATCCCAGCAACCAGGCGTACGCCAACAGCCGCAAGCCCCTCGCCGCGCAGTGGAAGACGCTCAAGGGTGGCAAGCCTTTCTTCACCGTCAACGTGCACATGGGCAGCAAAGGCGGCTCGTCCACTCTCCACGGTGACCAGCGCCCTCCCTTGAACAACGGTGTTGATAAGCGCACTAGCCAGAACGAGGCTGCCGCCGTATGTTAAAGTCCTTCCTAACTATAAAGTACCGACAAAGCCAAAGCTGACCAAGTCTCAGGCGTTCATTGCCGACATTCTTGCCAAGGACCCCAAGGCGCGCGTCATCGCTGCCGGTGACTTCAACGAGTTTTCCCAGGTCCAGCCCATGCGAGTTTTCGCCGCCAAGTCCGGCCTGACCAACATGGACGATATCGTCAGCACCCCGCCGGAGGAGCGCTACAGCTACCTCTTCGACATGAATTGCCAAACTCTCGACCACATGTACGCCAGCCAGGCCCTCCGCAAGAACGCCAAGTTTGAGCACCTCCATCTCAACACCTGGCAGGACAATGCCGGTCAGGTCAGCGACCACGATCCCAGCGTGGCCCTGTTCAACGTCTGCGGCTGCGCGTAGAGCGGATGGTGCGTGGGAATCGTAGATTGTTTGTATGATGAATTTATTATTTAACGCCATTTTGCGTAATTTATTCAATACATATATGTACATGCATAGAGATACAAAGTCATGCTGAAACACGAAGCGCCGACGTTTTTTTGCTTAATTGATGCTGCCTGTTCGGAAGCTTCGGAGTTAGTCATTATCTTGATCGTCATCCTCGTTGGAATCGTCTTCGCTATCGCTTTGGTCGAGTCCAGGATCCGGCATGACAATGCTATTCAGAAACGTAATCTACGACAACGTCAGTTCTCTCTAGGCACACACGTCCGCCCACCTTTCGCAGGTTCTCTCGACTTACATATCCCTCCATTGCGCCGATATACTCAGCAAATTTCTCCTGCGCGTCGTCCCCGCACAGCATATCATCGTCAATCGGAACGCCAATGGTGTAGTTTTTGAGCTTGAGCAGCTCGATATCGGGATGCGTGGCCTCGTATCCCTTTTTTTTTTCGCACACGTGTCAGCAAACGGCCCGTGGAGGATGGTAGTCCAAGCCGAAAAGTATTTTCATGCGGTCGTATATAAAAGACTCACCATTGGCCTCTTCTTCAGCGCATTCTCCTGATTCTTGCCCACAAACGCCTTGACCGCCGCCTCCTCCACACCACCGCCGCCGCCCTTCGTCGAGGCCTTGACCTGCGGGAAGAAGACCCTCCTGAGGCGCTCCTCCCCCAGCACCGCCCTCCAGCGCTCTGGGTGGCGATCCACGCTGCGGCGCAGCTTCCGCACGTGGCCGGCCTCCGGATGCCACAGCCCTCCGCCAATAAACGAGCGGCCGCGTGCACCTCTGCCCGCACCACCACCACCACTACCACTACCACTACTACTACCAGGCTCGCAGTGGACGTAGTAGCACGCGTAGGGGCCCTTGCGGCCGGTGCGCGACCACGCGGCCGCAAAGTGCGGCTTGTACGGCGTCGGGTCCCGGCTGAAGCGCGTGTCGCGGTAGATGCGGAAGGCGACGTCCTTGGCGGGCAGCTCGGCTGGAACGGTGGCGTCGGCGTCGGAGACGGTGAGCGAGGAGGCCTCGACGAAGGTCTGCCAGTCGCGGAGCGCGCGTCGGTACTCGCCGTCGTGAGCTGTTCTTTTTAGCATGGCATTTCAAAGAAGAAGGGTGGTGGGAGAAAAGGAAAGGGGGGTTACCTTTGAGCCACGGTCGTCGATTGTTGGCTTTGAGTTCCTTGAGAAAGAGCAGCGTGTTCTTGTGCACTTTGTGGTCCTCGTACGGCACGCCGCCGTCGTCGCGCAGCTTCTCCAGCGGCACGACCGTCACCTTCATCGGCCTGTTCTCATTCTCTTGCTCCCCAAAGCCCTCGTCGTCGCCTTCATCCTCCTCCTCTGCAGTCTGCGCCTCCGCCGTATACTCGTCCCCGTCGCTCTCCTGCTTCCGTGCGGCGGCACTCGCACGAAGGCCATTGGAAGCGCCAGACTTCCTCTTCTTCATCGGCTTCTCGAAAGCGCCACTCTCATCATCGTCCGAGCCCTCCCAGTATGAGCTCTTCTTGGGCGCGTCAGAGATTCGGCCGGACCGGCGCCGTGAGGACGTCCCGGAACGGGCTGTTGCGGGTTCCTCCGCCGCGCGCTTGCGGGCTGGCATTTTCTTTTTTTTATCAAAGGAGTAGCGAAACAGAGGGGAATAGAGCGAGAAGTTGAAAGAAGATTAGGCCCCTAGCTGTCTTTCAACGTTTTCCACCGTTTCGTGTAAACAACCGTTGTTAAGCTCAAAAGTCAAGCGGGCTCATGTCGTCATACTTGTCCAAGGATGAACGCGCAAGACTGACTAATAAGTCGCGACGGCACGCGACGGCCAGTTGCGCGTGTGCACGTGACAGGAACTTACCCTACAGGGCAAGATCTTCATTGAAACACAACGGTTGTTCGAGTGGAATTTGGATATTGGATATAATAATACCTAGTTGGAGCATATGATTTAGATCTGGCTTCATATTCCCTCGATTTCATACCCCTTTTCCTGGGTACTCGTTCGGTGCAAACGCCCAAGGCAACCTATCACTATTTCAATCCATTGGTAGGTAGCCGCCAATCCCATGGTCGCGTACATTTTCGCTGAGCTCGGCAACTGGTGTAAAAAGCAAAATTGATAATCAAAAGTCCCTATTCCCCGACTCCCCCAAAAGCAGAAGCAACGCGCCGCCAGCCCAAACTTCACGCCCCGTCCATGTGTAGTCCATCACCTCCGTCCCGCACCGCGCCCCTCGAGATGGGCAATAAATCGCGAGCCGCCGCCGTCAGCTTGAGCTTCCACACAATGTCCCGGGTGTGCATATCGACCCACGCGCTCATCTCCCTGTTGATGGCCTCGTCGTCGGAGCCCAGGACCTCCGTGACGACCCTGCACAGGTGTATCGCGCAGGTCATGCGCTCCGCGTCGCCGTAGTACAGCAGCTCCATCTCCTCGGCCAGGTAAATGATCCGCTTGATGTGGTTCAGGCGGTTCTCGTGGTTCATCGCGCGCAGCCTGGTGCGCTGCCGCTCCAGCTGGGCCATGTACGAGCGCCAGGCGTTCCGGGGGATCTTGTCGAACGCAGCGGGCCCGATGAGCCGCTCGACCGCCCCGAGGCGCCGACGAGCGTCGTCGGCGTCGTCGATGTCAGAGATTTGGAAGACGGCTGGGGGAAGGGGCTCCTCATCGAGGGATTCGGGGGAGCTGGAGGCGTGAAGTTCACTTTCGCCGCCGGTCATGTCAATGAATTGGTCTGGCAGAGTGCTCATCTCAACGTCATCTGACTCCGAATCGCTGGAATCCATATCCTGCTCCGCGGTCTCTGCGGCCACGCTCTCGGTCTCGGTGGCCGGCGTCTCCACCTCGTCTTCGTCCATCTCTGATCCCGGCTCTGATCCCGTTTCGGCTTCATCCATGTCGGCCGTGACATTCTCCTCGGGTGTCTCTTTATGTTCTGTAGCGGGCGTGGAGTTACGCGTTGCCGTAGCCGTGTTCTTGTCAGGGTCTGACGCCGGAGCGCTGTCATCACTCAGGTCCATGTCTGCCGAGCCTGAGGAGGCGGGGATCTTCCGCACGATGCTTGAGAGCTTCTCTGGCGGGCTGAGGGCTGGCGGCGCACTGAGCATCCTAGGTGCGGGCTGGAGTGTTCCTTCCGCAGAGGGGGAAGGCTCTCGGCCTGCTCCCGATGTGCTGCCCAGGAGTGCCTGACTGAGCTTCTCCGATGACACCCTGGCGTCTTGGATGTTGAAGGGCTTGACATTGTGATCGCGCGACACGGGCGGGGTATGAGGGCCTCGTGACGTGCACCGCTTCTTGGGAGCATGCTGCTCCTCGGAGGCTGCTCTTTTCACTGGGCGTGCCATTAGGACAATGCCTTTGATGCTGCGAGATGAAAGTGTGGGACGATGTGAGGACGGTGACTGGGGTTGTGAGAAGATATCAAACAGAGGGATAGAGAAAAGGAGACGGATAGAGGAAGGAAGAGAGATAAAAGATGAGTGATAAGGAAGAGAAGAGAGACAATGAAAGAGAAGAGAGGGAGAGGGAGAGAAGCGAAACGTGAACTCACCTGCATGTGCAAACGGCTGCGAGCCAACACAACAAACACAAATTGGCAATTCACTCACTTTCTCGTCAAGCATGCACTCACTGTAAGGCGCAAACTTCGTATGGGTATACTTTTAAAATAAAAGACACAGGCTGTTTTACAAATACATGCGCTGTCTTTCACGCCGTAGCCCTAAATCAAAAACACCCTCTAATACCTCATATCCCAATCGTCTATGTGATTACAGCTCGTCGTGGAAGTCGGCGTCAGCCTCCTCGCCGCCAGGAGCGCCACCCTCGTACATCTTGGAAGTGATGGGGTAGGCGACGTTGGACAGCTTCTCCTTCTGCTCCTCGAAGTCCTCGGCGGTAGCGTCGGCGCCGTTCTCCTCAAGCCACTCCTGAGTCTCCTTGACGGCGTCGATGATAGTTTCCTTGTCCTCGTCGTCAATCTTGCCGCCAAGACCCTCCTCGTCGTTGACCTGGTTCTTAAGGTTGAAGGCGTAGTTCTCGAGGCCGTTACGGGCCTCGATGCGCTCACGGGTAGCCTTGTCCTCCTCGGCGTACTTCTCAGCCTCAGCAACCATGCGCTCAATCTCCTCAGGAGTGAGGCGGCCCTTATCATTGGTAATAGTAATGGACTCCTGCTTGCCAGTGCCCTTGTCGTGAGCAGAGACCTTGAGGATACCGTTGGCATCCAGCTCAAAGGAAACCTCAATCTGAGGGACACCACGAGGAGCGGGAGGAATGCCGGTGAGGTCGAACTTGCCAAGGATGTTGTTATCCTTAGTCATGGAACGCTCACCCTCGAATACTTGGATAAGAACGACAGGCTGGTTATCAGCGGCAGTCGAGAAAATCTGGCTCTTGCGAGTAGGGATAGGAGTGTTGCGGGAAATCAGCTTGGTCATAACGCCACCAGTAGTCTCAATACCAAGCGTCAACGGGTTGACATCCATAAGGACAAGGCCGTCAGTTCCATCCTCACCAGACAAAATGCCAGCTTGGACCGCCGCGCCGAAAGCCACGGCCTCGTCGGGGTTGATGCCCTTGGAGGCTTTCTTACCGCCAAAGTACTCCTCAATAAGAGCCTGGACCTTGGGGATACGGGTAGAACCACCGACAAGGACGATGTCGTCAATCTCAGACTTCTTAACGTTGGCATCCTTGAGAACCTGCTCAACAGGCTTGATGGTCTTCTTAAAGAGATCCATGTTGAGCTCCTCGAACTTGGCGCGGGTAAGAGTCTCGGAGAAGTCGTTGCCCTCGAAGAAAGCGTCGATCTCGATGCGGGTGGTCATCTGCGAAGACAGAGCACGCTTGGCTTTTTCAGCCTCGCGCTTGAGCTTGCCCATGGCCTTGGCATCCTTGGTGATGTCAACGCTGTTCTTCTTGTTGTAGGATTTGGCGAAGTGGTTGATGACGCGCTGATCAAAGTCCTCACCACCAAGATGGGTGTCACCAGCAGTGGCAAGAACCTCGAAGACACCATCATCAATGGAAAGGAGAGAGACATCGAAAGTACCACCACCAAGATCGTAAACAATGATCTGGCGCTCACCGTCCTGCTTGTCGAGACCGTAGGCGATAGCGGCAGCGGTGGGCTCGTTGACAATCCGGAGAACGTTGAGACCGGCGATAACACCAGCATCCTTGGTAGCCTGGCGCTGGTTGTCCTGCGGGGAGGGTTAGGAATCTGCAATGACAACGGGAACTGGCGGTGAGACTCTTACGTTGAAATAAGCGGGGACAGTGACGACGGCGTGGGTGACCTTCTTACCGAGGTAAGACTCGGCGACTTCCTTCATCTTGCCAAGAATCATCGCAGAGACCTCCTCAGGAGTGAACTGCTTCTTCTGGCCGTTGACCTCGACCTGAACGTTGGGCTTGCCATCCTTGGAGATAACCTTGTAGGGGAAGTGCTTCATGTCGGACTGGACATCCTTTTCGTTGAACTTGCGACCGATGAGACGCCTGGAAGCGGTTAGGAATTGCTGGGGCAGACAATGCTCCATGGGGAGCGCTTACTTGACATCGAAAATGGTGTTGAAGGGGTTTGCGGCGGCCTGGTTCTTGGCGGAATCACCTACCAGCCGCTCCTCATCGGTGAAGGCGACGTAAGACGGAGTGATACGGTTACCCTGATCGTTGACAAGAATATCGACCTTGCCACCCTGCATCACACCGACGCAAGAGTAGGTAGTACCCAGATCCTGGGAGCTGTTAGCTGTCAAGGTCGAGGAGGACACGAGAGCGCGTGGGTCGGAGGGGAAGCTGTCGGGCGCGAAAGCTTGGGAGAGAGCTGCTCACAATACCAATGACGGTGCCGTAGTTTTCTTGGTCGGCGACCTCTGCGTTGACAGTCTGAACGAAGGCGAGGGGCGCAAAGAGGAGCGCGATCCAAGCCAAGAGTCCGAGGCCCAGGGCCATCGAACTGCGGGAGTGGCGAGCCATTGTAGGCAATGTGTGTGATCTTCGCTTTGTGTAGAAAAGAATTGGATAAAAAAAAGATGATGGAGATGAAGTGAAGGTTGGAGGTGGAAAGAAGTGGTGGTGACTCCGGGCCGGGCTGACTTTATGAGGTCTGGGACCCAAAAAATTGTCGAGGTGTCCAGATGGTACAAAAAGGCCAGATTTCACCTGTAAGGTACAGGAAAGGCGCTAAGCGGTGGCCATCAGGGAGTTGCCCCCACGTGACAGGGGCCTTTTGGTGGGGTAGGTGGAGTCTTTGTTTGCACTGTGCTGGCGCTTGTGCAATTTGACACCTACCATCTCTGCGTGAACACGGTTTCTTTATATGAAGGTCGCCTTTACAAGTCGTGTCTAGTATTTTTATTCTTCTTATTTTCCTCCTTATTCTTTATATCCTGTATTTCTTTTTTCTTGTGTCCTTCAGTCCTGTGTTATAAACGCTACTTATGTTCTCAGCACAGATGTGCAGCGTCTGCAATACTATGGCTATGTGTAGTCAAGCTATGAGGAGGAGCAGCCAAAAGTTCTTCAACCAAGCGCGAAGCGCTTCAAGTTTAACCCTGGAACTCATCTTTAATGTTGCCCCAGACCTGACGGCCAACATTCTCGCGGTAGAAGCGGTTGTCGCCCTCGATGCTGCGGATGTTGCCAGCGCGCTCATACTCGCAGACAATATTGTACCAGGAGCTGCAATCAGCCCAGGCGCAGCCCATCCGGCTCGTGTCCTTCCAAACGAGCTGCGTAAAGTGGCCCGTGCTTTTGTCGAAACCGCCGTTGTTGAAGTCAAAATTGATGCGCTCACGACCAAAATCGTTGACATAGCTGGCCGGCGAGCCCCAGTAAGAGTACCAGTCGAGGTTCTCTCCATGGGGACCGCGCTGGAAGCACTCATTATTAGCCCCAAATTCGAAAGAAGACACACACTAACAGCGTACGCATGCAGGTGTAAGTGCGCATGGTTGACTGTTGTTCAACATACGGAGTGTTGCTTGAGGCAAGCCCGTGCGTAGTTGGCGGCGTAGTCCTCCAGATCTTGGTCCCAAGACAGAGCCTTGGCGCCATGCTGGGAGCGGTACCAGTTGGTCCCCTCAAGCATCTTGTTCTTGAAGTCATCGCGGTCGCGCGTCTCAAGAGGCGCGGATGACACAGCGCCAACTGCGACCAGAGCCAAAACTGCGGTCTTGGTAACGGCACTCGTGAACATTGTAGCAAATTTGATGCGCAGAGAAAGAGTAAGGAATTTTATCTGCGAAAGCTTCTGCGACCCCAATACGATGCTTTATATCACCCGAGGAAGCCCTTTTTATAATCATTTATTTGTCATGGCAGCCACATGCACCGCGATAGTAGGAACGAGTGTCAAATCGAAAGCTCTCGGAATCCCACGAGGCCTAGAACTGCCCGACGAACGCTGTCTCATCCTACATGACGCCTCGTAAATCCTCTTCCTGTATCACATGGCTTATATGGGTAAAGACGGTCAAAAGTCTTAAAACCCGCCTACCCGTCGGATCCGGATCACCAAAAGGCGTTCATCCGATGTGCGAGGGATGAGACATTCCTGCAAAGCACGAGACTTGATGCAAGCCCTTCAACCTTTTCCAATTATTCTGGCATTTTTGTACTTGGGAGTTGTAGGAGAATTTATTTGTTCTTATTCGTCTCTAGTCGTGCCGCAACCGTCACTGTTGCACTCCCAGCGCTCACAATGACGAAGTATGTCACGGTAGCAGTTTGCGTGGGCAAGCTTTGTATGTACCAACGCCATGGATGCTGGTTAGGATCTGGAAACGCGGCGACATGCTCTAGTGCTTCTAATCCTTCCAACTTCAGCGTGCGTGGTGTCTTTCAACGCCTGCGTACTGACCCGAGACACGATGACCAGCCTGGCGAGCTCAGGTTGCGCCCTCTTCATTTCCACATAGAAGACGGTCAAAAATCAGATTTTGACGTATAAAAATAACTACAAGAATCCTCCTATCTCGGAGCTGCCGGGTGAAAGATTCGAACTTCAAAGCAGAGGTGCCCAACGGCGCTGCCGTTGGATGAAACACGGCTAGACATCAATATATATGCCTCAACTGGACGAGACAGCATATGTCCGTCTTACAATCTGATAATGAAGGCTGCGGCCTCTTTCTTAATCGTTTTCAAAGGCATAGCTAGCCCTAGTGTTGGAGAGCTCCAAGGAGCCTCGTCCGCGGCCGATGCTCACTACAAAGGATGCTTGGGTATCGGGGGGGTTAACCGCCGAGGTGTTTGCGATTTTGTGATAGATTTTCAAGTCTTGCACAAAAACGGCCGTAATAAGCGTGTATGTGACAACAAAGCATAATCTCGCTGCAGGTGAACCAACGCAGTCCCATGTTGCTATGTTTCGCAGCACAGCATCCGTACAGTGCCCGTACAGTACCAGCCCCCTCGTCGCGGCTCCACCGTCTAGCCAATTGCCTCATCGCCCGCCACCGCGCATCGTGGCAATCTGCCTTTGGCCAGCCGGCTTGTTTCCATAGGCTTCTGTCTCTTCATTTCTGACTCATGCTATGAATCACCGTACAAAAAAGGCTTTGCCCGTCGGCTTGCTGCAATGACGTGGAAGCCATCGCCATTCGCTAAACACGACGAAGCTGGTTGTCCTCCCACAGGAGGCCAGATCGCAAGCCGAGTCCTTCACCTTGGGAACAATGGGCTCAGCTAGTTTGGCGCTACCCCAGCCGGCTAAACCTGAACCGTTCAAGGGCTGAGGGGTGTTTTGGAAGTTCTACAAGAGCCGCGAATCGCAAAAGCCACCTGGTAATAACGCAACTGGGGGAACGCCGCCAGGCACACGTGACGGAGTTGCACAACGACCGTTAGCAGGGCTACGACGGCTGTGACTCCGAGGCTACCAAATTGCACTGTTGTTGATTCATAATTGGCCAGTAAATCGCCGCTCCAGTCATTCCCCAGGGCCAAGAATCGTGGCGTTAAAATGCCTAGCGTGTTGCCAGGATAGATGCCAGATAAACGCGGAGGACACCATGGCGGCTACCAAACAGCATTGTTCTGAGCAGCTGCAATTGACCGTGAGCCTTTGCTGCCTTCATGCGCCCATGTTAGGCGGCCTTAGGAGCATTAGGGTTCTTGTTTGCCTTCTGAAAACGTCCCCTTTTCTTCTGACTGCGGATGATCACTTTGTGATGGTCAAGGAGTAGTCTAAATATGCTTCATTGTCTCGTCAAGTCTATTCTAGCAGGCCGGCAGCAATCGTCTCGCCACCAGCTCTGACAACCACTCTTTGGCCCGCCTCCAAAGGAACCTTTTCGCCGAGCTTGATCACCACCCTAGCCACCCCGCCGGGTTGAATCACCTTAGGCTTCTTCTTGATGATCTCACCCGTGGCCTTGTCCAGCGTGGCGGTGATGCTCTGGATCTGGCCAGGGGCATGCAAGCGGCCTCGATGGAGATCCACAGGCATGGGCATCAGATGCTCAAAGGCCATGGCCTTCATCGTAAAGGTGTCACTGCAAGGAATGGGACTGGTCGCGAGGCATAGAATGTCACCAGCGCGGATGTGGATAGGGTCAATGTCCGTGAGAGCCAGGCTGACGTTTTGTCCAGCAACAGCCCAATCCTGTGCATCCTTATCGACCACGATGGACTTGATGTAGGCTGTCTCTCCGCTTGGCTGCACCACAAGGGAGTCCCCGATCTGGATGGTTCCCGCATCGACACGACCAGCCAAGGTTGTCGTACCCTGTTGTGCGGAGCGGAAAATCTCAGCAATCGTCATGCGGAAAGGCTTCTTCAACGCTCGAACTGTCGTCGGCTCGGAACCCTCCAAAGCATCGAGCAGGGTTCCACCCTGATACCAAGAGGCCGCAGGGGCAGTTATTTTCTTTACAATATTCTCGCCGTCCAATCCAGAGATAGGGACAAAATCGACATTCTTGTCTTGAAAGCCTAGGCCAGTCAAGAAGCCCGTGACCTCTTGAGTGATCTCTTCGAAGCGGTCTTTTGACCACCCCACCATGTCCAACTTGTTGACAGCGACAATAACCCGCTGCAAACCAAGGGACCGCAGAAGCAAGATATGCTCCCGAGTTTGCCCCTTGAGTCCCTTCTCATAAGCGCCGGTATTGGCATCAATGACCAAGATGGCAAAGTCTGCCTGACTCGCGCCCGCAATCATATTTGGCACAAAGTCGCGGTGACCAGGCGCATCGAGGATTGTGTACTTGGTCTTGTCGGTTTCGAAATAATTGGTGGCAATATCGATAGTGACACCGCGCTCACGCTCTTCGCTTCGCTGGTCCATGACCCAGGCCAGAGCAAACGACTGTTTGCCGCTCTTCTCGGCTTGTTTCTTATATTTCTCGACGGTTCTTTGGTCAACGTACTTCAAATCGACAAGCAGGCGGCCCATTAATGTGCTCTTGCCGGCGTCAACATGACCTATGCGCAAGGTTAGTGGTGCCCTATGATATACCTAACAATTCGACGTACCGACGACCACAAAGCTGGTGCTTTTCTTGGCACCGCTTTTCTCGTATTCTTTAACTACATCCAAGCCCTTTGTTTTTGGTGGTGGCACATCGCTGACCTTCAGACCAGCAACCTTTTTCGTAACATCGTCCGGCTTGTCATCGGCCTTTGCCGCACCATCGGCCTTCTTCTTCGGTGCCGACTTGGGAGCTGGTGTGACCTTTTTCCCGGCTGAAAAGACATTAGAATTAGCCTCTTATTTTGCCCTCGCAAAGTTCGAACCTTTCGCCTGGGCTGCGAGCACAATGTCATCTGGACTGGGCTCGGAGAATGCAGACGCGAGGTATGTCGGCGATGACGCATATGTCATAGCAAAGACATCTTGTTTGTATTTGTGACCTCCACCAGGAGCAGACCCGATCAAAGTTTGCGCAAAGGCGGACGGAGTTGGCCATTGCCTGGTTGAATGGACTTGGCCTTCCATGTCATTCATTGGTACCTCCGAAGTGCCGTGTAAAGGAGGCTGGGACGTGGATGAAGGCTCTGATTCAACACGAGTTCCCTTTCTCATTGGTATCGTTGCAGATGAAGCTTCGGTAGGCGGTGTGCGCATTTTCCCAGTAGGTTTTCGACTGGATATTGACAAATCTTGCAGTCCTCTCTCTGCTTCAATTTCTTTTTCGAATTCCTTCTTCTGTTCCGTTTTCTTCTTTCTAGCCGCAGCTAGAGCTTGAAGCTTGGACACTTTGGGGGCAGCGTCACTTCCCCCTAGCAACCCACCACGCAGTGTGAATGGAGCAATAAAGGTGGTTTGTCGGTTGGTAGGTGTCTGGAGCCATGGCATATCTGAGAAGAACGCTTCCATAGAAAGAGCTGGGACTTCAAAGCCGGGAAATGCTGAGTTCTGAAATGTGCCTAGCCCGGCATAGTATCCTCCGTATTCGCGCCCTTTGTGGTCTGCTCCAGTGGTGCCACCGCATGCCACAGGTGACGAGGAAGAAAATTCCAAGCAAGACTTACCTTCAGGCGCCGCCTTCTTAGGGGTAGGCTTTGGAGTCGGAGAAATGAAAGTCTTTTGGAGGTAGCCCACCGACTTTTCCACGTCGTAGTAATAATGCCAGAGGGCTTCCTGTATTTGAGCGACGGACACCTTGCTGGCGTCTTGCCCGAGCGCCTTTTGCACCTCTTCAGTACCCCTGGCCATAGAGACCTTGTCCTCAGGACTCAGACCATCGTCTTCCTCTTCGTAGTCATCCTCATGAGGATCATAAAAATCGTCGTCTTCGAATGGGGCCATGGTGCAGGACAATGATGTCAGAGCATCGACCGTAGGAGAAAATAGCTGTGTAGGTGTGAAGTTCGGAGAGGAAAGTGCAGAGAAAAAAAATAGAGACACGAACAGGGATATAAATACAAAAAAAGTAAGCGGCGGGCAGCTGGTAGTGGCACCAATCGATATTGAATAATGCTGGCAGAGGCAAAGGTTGCACCTTATTCAGAGCTATCTTGGAGGGGCAGAGTCAAAGTCCCGCCACTTGCGCGGGGCACACGCCAGCGTGGAACCTTGCGAGGGGTTGTGAGCATTTGTAGCGGAATTTTAATTTCGCCGCGTCCCGCTAACGGCAGGCTACAGCATGCCCCCCCCAAAGATTCGAAAATTACGGATTCGCGTGGAACAGCTTGGAGCTATATTCAACTGCCACCCTTGGTACATATTTTGGCTGTTCCAAGGTTTTTTAACTCCCCCCTACCAGCAACAGTCGTCGCAAAGACGATTTCGCCGCCAAAATGTCGTTGAGTGAGTTCCCCCATAGCCAACACAAACACGGCCCTGAAGCTAACCCGCACAAGATCTGGACATGAACAACGGTGAGCGCCACCACCGCCTTTTGCGCGACCGAGGACGATGCTAACATTACCCACAGCTACGATGTTGAAGGATGAGCAGGGTCGTCCTTTCATCGTAGTAAGAGAGTATGCGACTCCCGGCCCCAAATTGACGCTTCATAGCTAACTTGCCCGCAGCCAGGGGAGGAAGAAGCGCCAGTATGGCAACGAGGCTGTCAAATCCCACATTCTCGCCGCACGAACCGTAGCCAACATCGTCAAGACCTCCCTTGGCCCCCGTGGTCTCGATAAGATTCTCATTTCCCCCGACGGCGACATTACCATCACGAACGACGGCGCCACGATTATGCAACAAATGGAGATCAGCAACCACGTTGCCAAGTTACTCGTGGAGCTCTCCAAGTCGCAGGATGATGAAATTGGTGATGGCACTACCGGTGTAGTTGTTCTCGCCGGCGCAATGCTGGAACAGGCTGCCGACCTCATCGACAAGGGCATCCACCCTATCCGAATCGCTGATGGCTACGACCAGGCCTGTGACATTGCTGTCGCTGAACTCGACAAAATCTCGGACAAGATTGAGTTCACAAAAGACGAGACCGCTAACCTGGTTAAAGTCGCGCGCACTTGTCTAGCTAGCAAGATCGTGTCCAAGGCTCACGATCAATTTGCCAACATGGCGGTCGACGCTGTTCTCTCGGTCGCCGACCTGGAGCGCAAGGACGTTGACTTTGAGCTGATCAAGGTGGATGGCAAGGTTGGTGGCTCGCTGGAGGATTCGCTTCTTGTCAAGGGTGTTATCGTCGACAAGGACTTCTCGCACCCACAGATGCCCGACGAGGTCAAGGACGCCAAAATTGCGATCCTTACTTGTGCTTTCGAGCCTCCCAAGCCCAAGACCAAGCACCATCTCGACATCACGAGCGTTGAGGAATTCAAGAAGCTACAGAACTACGAGAAGGAGAAATTTATCGAGATGATTCAGCAAATAAAAGATACGGGTGCCAATCTTGCCATCTGCCAGTGGGGTTTCGACGACGAGGCCAACCACTTGCTGCTACAGAACAAGCTGCCGGCTGTTCGCTGGGTCGGCGGCCCTGAGTTGGAGCTCATCGCTATTGCCACAAACGGACGCATCGTCCCACGATTCCAGGACCTCACGGCTGAGAAGCTGGGGTACGCGGGTGTTGTTCGGCAGATGACGTTCGGCACGACGCGGGAGAAGATGCTGGTCATCGAAGAGTGCGCCAACACACGAGCCGTCACTGCCTTTGTGCGTGGAAGCAACAAGATGGTAAGTTGAATTTTGCAGGCCTTTGCATGATCCACGAGTCAGAGATGCTGACAAATTTCAAGCTCATCGACGAGGCCAAGCGGTCGCTGCACGATGCTCTTTGCGTTGTCCGCAACCTGGTCAGAGACAACCGCGTCGTTTACGGCGGTGGTGCGGCCGAGATTGCTTGCTCTGTCGCCGTTGAGGATGCCGCTGCCAAGACGGCTGGTCTCGAGCAGTACGCGATGCGCGCATTCTCCGAGGCCCTCGATGCCGTTCCCATGGCGCTGGCCGAGAACAGCGGCCTCAACCCTATCTCGACACTAGCAGAAATCAAGAGCCAGCAGGTCAAGGCTGGTCCTGGAAGCCGCGGCAAGCTCGGCGTGGACTGCATGGGCCGCGGGAGCAACGACATGAAGGAGGCCTTTGTTATCGACCCCTTGATCGGCAAGAAGCAGCAGCTGCAGCTGGCGACACAGCTGTGCCGCATGGTGCTCAAGGTTAATAACGTCATTATTGCCGGCGCGGACGAAAACGAATGGTAAATGGAGTTACGACCGGAGATGAAACAAATAAAAGGCTAGACGGGAATATACCACGGAAAAGTAAATAGTGGATTAGAGCTATTCTTGTCTATTATTATAATCATGACAAGTCGTCCCCTGAACCCGACCGGTTCCTGTGAGGCAGTGCAAGTTGATGGGACCCTACTTGGTATGCATCGGCCAATTTCGTGGGGCAAACAACGATTCGGCCCTGAGCCATTACGAATGTCGTCTGAGTGGGAAGTCCTAAATTCCCTGCATCGATCCACGCTGTTGCTTTTTTTGATAGCAGGCTGAAATTGGTTGCCGTCTTGGCCACGATAGGGCAGTCGGTCCAGCGTTTATGTTTCATAAGGCTGCGTCATCGCCTCCAAATGAGGGAGGGCGGAATCCGGACACGACTCAGCCGCACCACCGCAAAGCCCACTTTGACTTTAAGGCCGACGAGGGGAGGGGCTCACTTTCGTTTTCTAGAAATGGTGATGATGTCCATCTGATTTCTTCTTGCACCAGTCCCATCGTGAATCTCTAGCTCGAAGAAGCCACTCCCTCCCGACCTACAGCAAACCTTGGCATCCACGCATCCACGCCCAATTCTTCTACCAACCCCATTGGAGCAACACCGACAGATGCTGCCGAGCGTCTTGACACGTCTCCGCATCCTCCCCGCCGCCGCCGCCGCCGCCGCCTGATCAACCTCTTGCTCGCCGCACGCGACCCCGACATGTCCGATTCAGGCTCGCCAGAGACGCCGTCGTCGTCCTCGGGCTGCTCCGACGTCGTGACCACGACGCGGACGAAGCGGCGGCCCATCCCCCGCAAGGGCCACACCAAGTCGCGCGGCGGCTGCGCCAACTGCAAGAAGCGCAAGGTCAAGTGCGACGAGGTGACGCCGGCATGCGGCGCATGCCGCCGCCTCGGCTACGACTGCCTCTACTTTGAGAACCGGCTGCAGGTCCGAGCCCGGCGCGAGGAGCAGCAGCAGCAGCAGCAGCAGCAGCAGCAGATCAAGGCCATCGTGGTGGCCAACCAGACGACGCCGGCCAAGACGCTGAGCTGCGACCCGTCGTGGTTCACGCTCGACGACATGCGCTTCTTCCAGCACTTCATCTTCTCGGCGTACCCGTCGCTGCCGTTGGACGGCTGGGACATTTGGCGCGAGGTCTCGCAGATGGCCCATCAGGTGCGCAGAAGAAAACAGTGACACGTATTGCTTTTGTCTAATTGAAAGGATATAGTACGACTTTTTACTTCATGCGATGCTCGGCCTCGGCGCGTCTCACCTCTCGATCATCAGCCCAAGCTCGTATAACCAGGCGGCGCTACGGCACCGCATCACGGCCCTGGAAGGATTCAAGAGGTTCATAGGGACCGCTGGCCAATCAAGGGAGCATGCCGACGCCGCATTTGCGACAGCTCTGGTCTTGACATTCCAGGCTACTCAAATGAGAGACGGCCTCAATGACTTTTTAACCATGATCCGCGGCTGTACGATTCATCATACCATCGGGACTTGGCATTCTCACCTGCTGACCGTCGTTTAGGTAACCTCATCGGAACTCATGCCATGGGGCAATACGCATTGTCGCGATTCAGAACATTCGAGAAGGAATTGTATCTTCAGAAGCTGACGGAAGTGGTACCTCTCGACAGACCGATTCCGCACTTTGACGAGGAAGCAATCAGAGGGTTCATGGGGAGTCTGGAAAATCTCGGCCCGCTGTGCCGCAGCATCGAGGAGCTCCAATATCTGTCCATTATGCGGAGCATTGCCACCTCAGCGCTGCAAAGCCCTGTAAACGGTAACTGTCCCTTGCAAACTCGCCGAAATCCGCACCCAGTTCTAACTCGATATTTAGCATATTATGAGCATACGCGCATATACGACGTGTTGTGCGACATTGACGCCGAGCAATTTCCTGCCTTCATCGACGAGTCAAACTACACGGGGCGCCTTCTCATCATGCACATGATTGTGCTCGACTACGTGATGGGTACGACCATCCTACAAGAACGACGACATGCGGCGCCGGTGTTGGTGCCGCAGAACGTCTACGATTACATCAAGATGATGCTATTGACATGGACTCAGCGAATACAGGAGAAACTCCCAAACGAATACAAACCATATGGGATGTGGCCTGTCACGTTTACTCGACAATGCATCGACGATGGGGAGATGAAGTTGCTTGACAGCGGTGGCGAGACGGTCAAACTGGTTGGGGAGACGTTGCGAGAGTTGGTCTTGGACAAGTGAAGTAAGAAAAAGTAAGATGGCATTACATTGTATTATTCAGCGATTTCGAATTCATATTCCCTAAAGTCGGAAGAGAGAGGCCAGTGAGACAAGTCAGACATTACAGACCAGCGCTCACCGCCTGTACGCAACACCTTGACATATGCTTTTATACAATTGCCTCGTGCGAAGTTGACGTGCTTGTAGCCATCTCCACGGAGTTCTGCTTCTTGGCCCTGGCCTTGCTGGAGAGCAGCGCGCTGCGCGGCAGATACTGCGACGGATGCCAGACGCAGAAGGCGCCGATGGCAAACACCATGGGGATGCTCTCAAACGCCCAGAACAGCCACTCGGTGCGAAACGCGTAGCCCTGCATACCTTCCGCAAACTCGCAGACTCGATAAATACAGCGGATCTGCAGAGAAGTCAGGCTCACGTGTCAGGGATAAGTGGATGATACTAGACTCACCATGATGGCGATGCTGGAAATGTAGACTGCGCGGGCGACCTTGCGCCAGCCAACCGGCGCTTCGGGAACGGCGAACTTATTGGCCAAGAAGTGGAAGCGTCCGAACACGGCGAGGAAGAGCCCAAAGGCGACGAGCTGCAGCACGAGGCCGCCGATCAGCGTGTACCGCCCAATCTTCTCCTTGTCGCCTGTCCAGTTTCCGGAGCTGGCGATGGCGGACCCGTTGCCCTGGACGAGGAAGGAGACAACGTCAAAGGTGACGAAGATGGGCGTGAGGAGGCGGCCGGCGATGCCGAGGATGCGGTGGCGGGTCGGCGGCAGGACGCTCAGGATGAGGCGGCTGATGAGCAGGTAGTTACCGGCCGCGACGAAGACGGGGGCGAGGACGGTAAACGTAAGTGTCAAGATGTACGGGACCTTGAATGCATGTTAGAGCGCCAAGTTGTTTTGTCACTGGTGCTGAGATGGGGATCGCCCGGTCTTCACTTACAAGGACGGTTTGGTGCTTGGTTGAGTAGACGCGGAAGACGTAGCCGGCCACTTCGACGGCGGCACCGACGACGACGGTGGAGAAGAACCAGGCGCGGTGCTTGATCCAGGTGGTGTAGGTGATGGCGATGAATAAAAGACAGTAGACAACGCAGCCGACAATTGCCAGAGGAAAGGAAGGGCTGTAGACCCAGATGGAGCTATCGTCGTTGGCCATGGTTGGCGTTGTACTGATAATAAGCGATCGATGCAGTGGAAATATCACTAAGAAATAGGCGATATATGATGGAAGAGGTTGAATTAAAGCGATGAGCATTTCCCAAGCAGAGAGTCCGCTGAAGACAAGCACTTATATAGATAGACCAACTCGTACCAGTCGGATTCAGAGCTGGACGCGATCTGCTACAAGCTGACGCAAGACGCCGCGCCATATCAAAACCGAAACCTCAGCTTGCATATGAATTGCGTTAGAGGTTTCTATATTAGATGCCCGAATCCCCGCTACGATCCGAGATTTTCGCTGCAGGGCAGCCATCTCGTGGCTGGGATGTCGTTTTCCTCTTTAGGAAAGCGACTAGGGTCTAGCGCTAACAGGGCTGGAAGGAATCCGACTGACGCGAAATCGCCAATAGGCAGCCTCAACGGAGTGGAACATGAGTTGAGTTTGGCGCAGAGTTGCTGGTTTTTGGTTCACTAGGTGGAGATTAAATGAAGCGATTCTTAAGCATAAGTGTCGGCGTAGCAAGCGTCCCGAACGATGCTATTAACAAGTGTGGCTTCCTCGTGTCGCCCTCCATTTCTTGTCACTTCATACGGCTCACCGTATTACTCGCCGTGTTTTTAATGTCTAGAAACTAATATAAAAGCCGATTACTGCACCATCGTCCAAACCATAGCCCTTTAACAGTTTGCCTACGCCGTATTGCATGCTGTAGCCCTAAGAAAGCAGAAATACCTTGGATGAGTAGGGGCATTAACCCGACCGCCAACGATTGATGATCAAACGCATCTCCAGAGCACGCAACGAACAAATGCCGGGCCGCGCAAGGCTAACGGTGACAAGGCTGCACCGTCAGCCCAGACCGTCGCCTACATTCTTTCCAATGACGAAAACCAACCTGCCGCAGCGAAGCTGTGCAAGACAGCGCCTGGGGGCGGTAGTGACAGTCTCCGGCCGGTGCGACGCAAGGAAACAAGTGACTCTGTTGAATTTTCGCCTGTGCTGGCTTGTTGGGCACACTTTATTCGTACTCACATGCCCGCAAGGCTTGCCAGGCGATCGTTGACGACGTGGCGGTGTCGACTCCCGGGCTGGCATCAGCCCAATCATCAAGAGGTGGACCAAGTACAGCTGGCTGTGCTGGGTAGGAGCGAGGTCGAAATCTGGCCGGGGGTAAGTAATCAAGGCGAGAGAAACTGGCAGCGTTCAGCTGGCCCGTGGGATCAGAGCCAGGAAACGGACGGCTCGGGGTGGCGTGGGACGAGAGGTGGTGACGGCGCCCCCATCCCATGGCGTTGGCATGTGTTGAGAAAGGGTTTTCACCGCTTATTGGAGTTGACATGTATCTTTAGTCTATGACATGCAAAGTGTTGACCAAGTAGATGGTTCGTTCTGTGCAAGAGTCACAGTTGAGCAAAAAATAGCCTCTATCTCATTGAAGATTCCCAGCTCTTGGATCTATTCTCTTGGGATGAAGTATTCGTGATAGGATAGAATAGGATATTGTCATATTTTTGGAGAATTTCTTCGTCGGCGAGTTTGTGCCGGGCTACTTCCCCGGCGAGAGGTGTCTCAGACAGCATCGGAGGCCATCACACGTTATGGGGAGTCGGAATAACAACGAAGACAGTTTATTTAAAATGAAAATGTTTAAAGAAATATTTAAAGAATTGAAAATCAATAAACTTTAATGACTTTTTCCTTTTGAACCCATAATACATGCAGCCCCGAACAGCAGTGGAAAGGGGAGCAGGCAGGCAAGGCGGCAGCGGCAGTGCGGGGGGGGCGGTGTGGGCAAAAACGCGCCGGACAAGCCTTAGCCTGCATATAGTGGCAGGTCATCTGCCCGACATTTGCTGAGCTGGCATTACCACCCTTTGCCTCCTCGGGACGCTTCACTGTGCGTTCTGCTTGCATCGTGCAGGCATTTTGCAGGTCACGCCGTTTTAAGAAGCCAGCGCGGGTCGACCTTGGATATCGACCTGGTGAGGGGGAGGGAGCAATCGGATGGGCACAGAGCCGAGGGGAAGGATGGTGTCCTCTGGTACCTTGGGAGTAGGGGTCTTCCTTGGTCTCAATTGGAGACACTGGTTCAACAACCTCTGAATCGATGATGCAGGTCGTTCCCTGTTCCCAACGAGGCGCACTGATAACTAGGGCCGTCTTCCATTGAGCAAAGCCACTTGCGAGGCTAAAAATGGTCTTGTCCTTGCGGATACTTGGGGCTTGCCTGCTGGCGACCCGACGAACTTGTCGATTTCTCGCCCACACACGCCCCCCCATCCATCATACGGATGGGCGCCCACGCGGGGAAGAAATGTTTCGGGAAGGGGGAAGAGGGATCAGTTCTAGACGCCGCCCAGTGTCGTGATGCCCACGGCCATGCAAGGGCCGGCCCGGTGGCCACCATATCGGGTGGCCGTGATCATCGCCGCCCGTACCAGGACCCCCCTCCCCCCCGGCCGGCCTGACGTTTGACGTGGCAGTTCGACAAGTCACTGGGGGTCGAGGAAAGTCCCCTGCACGAGTTCGTATACATAATAGGGAGAGAGCTAGGCACAGGGCACATCTGCCGGGTCTCTCAAGCTGCGCAGTCTGCAGGCCGCTGACCATCTTCTATCAAATTGCATTGGGCAGCAAACACATATCAGAAATTCGACACGTCCTGGCTCACCTGAGCCGTGGCGGTGTTGCTGATTTGCGTTGTACTACTCCTCGAGGTAACTGATCGCATTTTTTGTTTAAAATCGATTTATTTAAATTCATAAAAGAATATTTTCCATTTAAAGTTTATTATATTTGGCATGCATGTTCGTCCGGTATTACTGTCTCCATGCCTCCCCATCGTGGCGACGTTAAGATCACCACCAATGGCTCCACCGTTGGCGAGCACGCGGCGCGTATCTCTTTTGGTGCACCGTTTTAAACTGTATACGTCTGCGAGAAGCACTACAGAGTAAGTCGTTGGCATTGCTAATGCAATTATCGCACTCACCCATGTCTGCATCCTTGCCTCGGAGATTGTTTGACGAGAACTCTCCAGCTCAGTTCAATAGCAGTGCAGCGGCCAAGCAAAGCTGACCAATTTGTCACATAAAGCCGCTGTGTGGAATATCGGCTCCCGCTCATGCCAATTCCAGAAAACACTTTTGAAATGATTCATCTCTCGCGAGCCTATCAGAGCTGTACAAAAATGATACGGATGACTCCAGGTAGAGTCATCGTGTTTGACCCAGCGCAATCCTGCTAGGGGAGAGGTCTAGGGGAGAAGTAGATTTTTAACACTTGGATGCGAGAAAACCGGACAGTTCTGTTAGCACGATACCCCAAAGCATCTTTAGGGCCCCTGCGAGTGACTCATTGACGGTTCTTCACCACTGCCCTATTTGGAACTGCAGCGGGCACTGTGGCGGGGCAACTGTGGCGCATCGCATCTCGACGTGATGCCGCAGGCAAGCCTCCTCATTGCCACTGCAGGCCTTGCATTCAAGATATAATCTTGGAGGGCACCCCCTTTTCGACCCTTCCAGCTTTCATCAGCATCCAGTTTCATCCAGATTTCTCCTTCTGTTGAGCAGTTGCATTTACATCGGCGTTTGGGTTTCCTAGAGTTTTCGAGCCAGCTTTTTGTTCAAAGCTACCGCAACCCTGTTCAACAACACGTCTCTCGTCATTAACCAGCACCTAGCCGCCATGCTCCCCCTACATCTAAAAGACGACGGCGCGCCGACGACCCGGCAACAGGCCGTCACCGAGCCCTCGAGCTCCCGCGTCGTCGCCAAGCCGGTGCCCAAGGCCCAGCTCCAGGACCCTCGCGGCTACCAGCTCGGCCAGGTTGCGAGGCGCTACTCGCCCAAAGAAACCATCAACGCAGACGGAAGCACATCTCTCGTCTTCAAGATGACGCCTTCGGATCCGGACTTCCCCTTTGAGCTCGCCCATTTGCATTGCGATCTGCTCGTGCCAAAGGCCTACCCCGCGAAACGGCCTGCTCTACGTGTCACCAACAAGGATATCCCCAGAGGCTTCAGCATCAACGTCGAGAAGGGGTGGGACAAGCTCGCAGAGGAGAGGAAAGGTTCCACCCTGCTGTCTTTGATCAACGCCCTGGATAAGAATCTGGAAATTTTCTTGTCTGAGCAAAAAGTCGAGACTGTCAAACTTGTCCACTTCAAGGATACGAGGCATCTTCAGCAAGAGCCTTTGAATTCAGAAAAGGCGCCAGCCGTGCAAAAGGTCATGGTGCCACTAGTTTCTGCATCCAAGCCTTCGTCACCAAGACCGTATGTCCCAGAGAAGAAGCACTCTAGGGAGGAAATTGCCGTCGCCAAGGAACGAAGAGCGCAGGAGGTGCGCCAGCTCGAGGCCCGCATGGGGAGACTGCCGCTCTATCGTCGGTCTGCAGACGGCGTTGTTTTTACTCTACCCCTGGAACCCAAAAAGAAGGCAGACCTGCCCGAGGGTCTACGCTCCGTCAACAACCTCCATCTCATTGTTCCTCTCCTCTATCCGCTCCAAGACATCCGAGTGCAGCTCAACGAGGCTGACGCGAAGGACGCCGAACCCGTTGAGGACTTGTTTGTACAGAGAGCAGCGGATCAAAAGCAGATGAACCTGATGGGCCACGTCAACTACCTCGCACAAAACCTTCACCTTCTGGCCAAGATGGCGCAGTTGAACGCGGCTAAAGCTGAGATGCCTCAGCCGCAGGAGACTAATGCCGAGCCGGCGGAGGGCCAAAGCTCTACTGGTGAACTTGACACAGAAAAGAGTCATATTCAGTATATCCCTAGACCTCCCGAGTGGACCATCGGAAACGACAGTGGAAGCTCCGAGGAAGAAGGGACCAGCAGTTCTGATGACGGTGGTGTGGAGCTAGAAACGGGTGAGGAGAAAACGTCAATTCCCATGTCGGACGCGCCCGAGCATGGTACCATGATTTCTTTTCCAGCTATCGAACTGCACGGCCTCGAGCTGCTGCAAGTTTCGCTGCTCAGCCTGACAATCAAGTGCGACCGCTGTCGCACGCTCAATGACTTGACTGGCATCAAGCCGGGGCTTGAAAAGGCCGGCAGCTGCAAGAAGTGTGCCAGCGCATTCTCGGCCAAGTACAACCCCCAGTACGTCCACGAGCACTCTTCCCGAGCCGGCTTCATCGACCTCTCCGGCTGCAAGGTCGCCGACATGCTGCCGAGCACCTTTGTGCCCACCTGCGCGCGCTGCTCCACGCCGAGCGGCGGGCTCGTCTCGGTGCGCGGCGAGACAACGACCAACGTGTGTCGCGAGTGCCACGCCAAGTTCACCTTCAAGATTCCCGACGTCAAGTTCCTCTTCATCACGCCCGGCACGCGCCCACCGCCGACGTCCGGGCCAAAGCGCAAGACGGAGAAGCTCGGCTTGCACGCCGGCGAGCCGCTGCCGGGCCGCGGCGCGTGCGTGCACTACCGCAAGTCGTACCGCTGGTTCCGCTTCTCGTGCTGCAACAAGGTCTTCGCGTGCGACCGCTGCCACGAGGAGGCCGAGGACCACCCCAACGAGTGGGCGAACCGCATGATTTGCGGGTGGTGCAGCCGCGAGCAAAACTACGCGGTCGACGAGTGCCGGTTCTGCGGGCGCGGGGTCATTGGCAAGAAGGGCCGGGGATTCTGGGAGGGCGGGAAGGGGACGAGGGACCAGCGGATGATGAGCAGGAAGGATCCGCGCAAGTATAAGCGGATCGGCACGCAGCCTGGTGCCAAGAAGTCGTGAGGTTGGGTTTGTTTCCGCATCTAGCAGAATAAAGTCTTTACTACCGAATGCACTTGTCCCCCGCATCTAGCAGAGTGAAGTCGTTACTACTTACCGAATGCAACCCTGTGGCCGTGTACATGAATCAACCTGCCAATATGTGAAGAGGAAAGTTGCGGGACGTCCAGCCGCCTACTTCGTAGCAGCGGAGCATAGCTCCCGATTTCTCGAATACGGGTTGTTGTTTGCCAATGTCATCATGCATTGCAAACCGTCCGCCAAGCACGGCTGCGTCCAAAAGGCAATCTCTCGGCTGCGTTCTGGCAGGATGGCGGTGGGAGGTCGGCTAACATCGAACCGTCAGCCAAGAATCGCAGCGGATGTACAGTCAAGTGGCAAAAGGTCGTGTCGCCCATCCACAAAAAGTCGTACAATGCGATAATGCGCCGACCGGTAACAAGCGGATGGGGAGACCCGTAAGTCGTTGGTTGACAGCGGAGAGAAAAATACATCAACTGATCGCATGATTATGGGGGAAGCTACCCAGTAAGCCCGCCGATCTACACTGCTATCTTTAGAATACGAGGCTGCTTACCGACAACCCTCACCGTCAGGCTACGTCATACCGCGACCTTTTCTGGCCTTGTGCAGCGACTTATTATTAGTTTTGGCCAAAGGTTTCCCGCTAAACCCGCAGCCGCAGCCTTACCCGGCCGGGTGCCCAAGCCCTCCCACATAGGTGGTTGCATGAAGTGACAAGACATTTACATGCTGAATTCAGAGATTATCGCAGACAACTAGGCACACCGGGCAGGACTTGTCTTGGGCCAAACCGCCCGGTGGACGTTGAAGAATGAGGCGGGATTGTCAATACAGCATCAGGCTGCAGAAAACTGCCTTGGGCAGACGCGCCTTTTTTCTGTATCTTCTCTCCCTCTTCCTGGACTGGCAGCGTAGTAATAGTAGTTCGAACTTGCAGGCTAGCCCCCACCCCGATGGGTTCTCGTGAGATCGGGATACGAGCACAGCACGTCGATCAAGGAAACACCGAGATGCCCAGCTTCGGCCGGGTTGGTGGCGATGGTTGCTATTTTCGGGTGAGGAAAGAAGAACGCGGAGACATTTACAGGAAAAGGATGAAGTTGTTAGCCTTGGCTTGGAGGTCCGGGTCATGAGGTGAGGCAAGCTTGGCAGTTCTCTCCCAAGTATAAGAAGGCCTTGATCTCCCGACAAAATCGTCCCGTTATCATTCAGCATCACACACTCATCCGAGCAACTCATCTCTTACTCTCATCTCCAACCGCAACAAACAAGCAAGCAAGCACTCTCCTACTTCCACCTACAAACCCCTCAACAGAACATCCATCAACATGCAGTTCTCCAAGATCCTCTTCGCCCTCGCCGCCACCGCCTCCGCGGCCCCCCTCGCCGCGCGCGAGCCCGACTGGATCATCCAGGGCCTCTCCCGCACCTGCGACGCCCAGGACACCTCCTGCACCTGGAACTTCTCCATCAACGACCAGCAGTCCGAGCCGACCGGGTGCGTCTACGAGGTCCACGCCGCCGGTGGCC
Source organism: Cordyceps fumosorosea ARSEF 2679 (assembly GCF_001636725.1). NCBI lineage: Eukaryota > Fungi > Ascomycota > Sordariomycetes > Hypocreales > Cordycipitaceae > Cordyceps > Cordyceps fumosorosea. The sequence continues at coordinate 213,603 of NW_017387304.1, read as the reverse complement.
AGCCAGCGTCGCGCTCGAACGGCGGCCCGGTGACGTGCGGCCCCTACACGGTGACGAGCGGGTGGTCGGGCCAGTTCGGAGAGGGCGCGGGCTTCACCACGTTCGCGGTGCACGACTACGCGCGCAATGAGATTGGCTACCCGGCGTTCACCGACAGCGAGGTCGCGGCGGGCAACGTCCCGGACAAGGCGTTCCACGTCGAGAAGACCAACTAATAGACCTCTGGTTATGGGAGAACTGGTCTGATGAGGTTACGGAGGAGGATGCATGAATAATGAAGTGACGGAGGATACATGAATAATGAAGGGATGGGGAAGACTATCTGATTAATGGACTATTTCTCAATGTAGTGTGTTGATATTAATAAAAGACACTAATGTGCAATCTCTCCAGTTCGCATCATCTTGCTGTTTGCTCTGTCTGTCGTGAGTCACTGCGACTTCAAGCCAAACACAGTTCGTATAGCCGTCCTTGGACTAGGGGAATAGTCTCGATAACTAGTTAGACCAAGTTTGACAATGTAAAAATTGAGCATCAGGCTTTCTACATGTACAGAACGATAAAGCAAGAGAAATCGGGAACAACTGGAAGTTGGGGTATAAGCCGGGGCCAAGGTCTTCGCATCATATGCGAGAATTACTTTTTTTTTTCTTTAATTTTAGAATTAAAAAATTTCTCGATTATTCTTTTTATTAAGAATTAACCCTTTTCTATTTTTATAAAAAGCCTGCGATCTCTTTTGACTAGTTTAGTGAGGCACTTCCAGCAATGCAACACCAGCGCTGCAGAATGACAAGTAGTCGGACTGGCAGCCCGTGAGAGATTTGAAATGATCCAACCGCGCTAGAAGATGCAGAGAAGTCCGTACGGATGGTCTGGTTTCAAGCTACTAGACCACCCACACCTTTCGAAGCTTGGTACGACAAGTAGCGTAGCGGGTGAATGCGTCAGCAACGCAAATCTACGCCTAACCTACCCGGCGGCGGAACGGGAGAGAGCACAGCCGGTGGGCAATCCGGCGCCAGCCCTGACTGACGCGAACGGAGATGCAACTTTCACCTGGACTTGGTCTGGCCGTCGATGTTGCTCCCTGGCACGGGAAAGAAGCCAGTGATTCTGCTACTCGGGAATCATGTGCGGTTGCATCACTACGGCGCAGCGGGATTCGATGAGCGTAACAAGGGTCTGCTCAGGTCTGCGCTCCATGGGAAAGTGCATTCGATATTTATGTGCAAGGCGGCGTTTTTTCATGCATCGTAAAGGGGTTCAGACGGATTGTCGTCCTGTTAGAAGACGCTAGTTGCTAGAAGGCAAGGATTGCTATCCAAAGTAGTAAACACAATATGGCGTCAGATGGAGCTAACGAGCCCTACAAGAATGAGACATGAAAAATGACGAGTTCAAGTCTAAAATTGTGACAGCGAGGAGAGAAATAAAGAAAGAAACTGATCAAAGTTTCGAGGTTTCCCGGTGTTTACTATCCGATGTTCCTGTCAGGGTGTACTAGAGCTGCGGATCTCAGCGCCTGACAACAGTTCCCTGGAACTGGATTGCACATTTCAGCATTGCCGTGGCCAGCTGTGGTATCGGCTTGTCTATGTTTTGGAAGGGTTTTGGAGGCAGTAGCGATGACTGATTGATGGTGATGTGGAAGTAGTCAAGAAGGATGCGAAATCCATGCCACTTAGCTGTGGGCCAGAGGATCCAGCTTTTTACGGACGAATTCAATTAATGAGGAAGATGGGAAACCGGAAAACAGAAAATAGAAAATAGTAAATAATACAATTGATTTTCTTTTCTTTTATTTAATCCATTAAATTTTATTCAAAATCAATTAAGCACCGGTTAGAACGTCGCTCGGCAGCTGTTGATCAAGTCTCAGAGGCCCCAACGGGTCTCAGCAACGCGTTCCGCAATCCCTGCACCAAACCGCCGGGGACTGTGCCGGGGGACGTGCTTGGGTAGCATTCAGGCAATCAGGGTACTAAATAACAAGGTAATAGTAAGGGGGGGAGATCAAATCTCCCCTGCGGTCCGTTCATTGAGCCGACGCGCGACAAGGTTCGCGTCCCTGGTCTACCAGCAGTGGTTATCTTGCCGAAAGCCGGACCCAAGGGTTCGAGTTGCAGCATCAGAGATGATGCATGAGTGTATCGGAGCGTCTGGAGTTGCATGATTGGGGTGTGTGCGGGCAGGTTGCGGAGGGACCGGCTGCTGCTGCCGGTGTTTCGGGCCTCGTCCGGGGTCCCCCCTCGTCCTGGATCACCTGATCAGCCACCCTCGGCGAAATAATTCAAACTATTTTAACTACCGGTGGCAAAGCCAAGACAAGACGTTGGCCCTTTCGAGAAGGTGACGAGAAAAAAAAAAGAAAACTCGAGTAAGTGCCGCTTGGATGAAATGGCTCGAGGCTCTCGGCAAGCGCGGGCACAATGATGGGGGACCCAACCAGCGCTCAGGCTTTTTTTTTTCTTAGTGACGTGTTTGATCAGGGACAAGGAAGGGAGAGAACATAACGACGACTTGCCCTGGGACGAGCGATGCTGCATCCCCCTGTTCCAACCTCAATGAACATGGCACGATCCCATCGAACGGGACTTGTTCTACTGTAACGCACAAGCCCGGAGCGAAACATCGGCCAAGGCGCGTCGTGGCAAAAGGACAAAGTGTCGAGATAAAAATATTCCCCTACCTCACTTATTACTGGTAAAACCACATGGCACGGATGAACTAATGTACAGCCAAACTGCCAATGCGTCGCGCCGTCCCTTGCTCGCTTCGAGACTGGACTGAATCGCGTTTCTGAGGCAAGTGTCAAAGCACAAAATGCTCCCTCGTCAAAAGAGAAGAGAAAGCGTCCATCCATTTAACTAGTGGCGCACCGCGGCCCCGGGCCGTTCCCCCCGCATACGCATAGTTTCCTAGTGCAAGAGACACACACACTCCTCTGTTGCAACGGGCTTTGACAAAGTGGTGTGATGTTGTGTATGTTAAATAAAGGGCTGGGGAAACATCGGCGCTGCGGGACAACGAGATGATGGAGTGAATGTGTCAGAGTGCAAGTATCAGGGCGGCATCGACTGGCAACTATGTATGTGCTTTATTGCGACAGTGTACCTTGGCCGCCGTGGGGGGACAGACGGAGTAAAGACCCCGTCAATGCTGCTTTTACGGAGTACTTTCTGTACGAACGGCAGTGCCGATTTCCAGTCCCCCGCATTTTCTGGGAACAGATGAGGGGGAGGGGGCATCTCGCGAATTAAAAAGACTTATTCTTATTTGATATCTGATTTTCTAATTTTTTTTAAAAAAAAATTATTCTCTTTACAGCCCTGCTTCCCTCCTTCTTCTGCTACCCTGATTTTCATATTCCCCGTAAGCCCGGGGGTGGCACTGTTCAGCAACGGCGACGCCCGATTGCGCCCGCCACTCTCCGAACTCTTCAACGAGGATGCAGCCGACCATGTCCCCCGTTTAAAACGGAATGCCCATACCATCTGTCTCTCTTCAGTTCAGCTGATTCCCCATCCTAATTCAGCTTTGCATCTTCAATGACCGCATTAAGAACAGGTAGGTAAATGAACTGTAAGTGGTCGATGGGCTCGGACATTTCCCTTGTCAACGTGGCTCAGAGTTTATTCCTGTCTTCCACAGTCAAGTTTCGAAATCCGTGACGAAGTTCTTTTTCGACAATGTTCCGTATACTACACGCCCAATCAAGGATACCAAGAAACTATCCATCCCATGGCTTCTTGTTCCTCGCTGGGGTTATAAATGAGCCTGGCCAGCTCACTGATAGGCTCTGCAAGTTCGGTCGGCATCTCCGCCAGCCCGAGAAACGCCTATTTGACCCTGTCAACTCGGCAAAGAAATAGTGCACAGTAGCTGGGCAGTGCCTACATCTCTTGTCATGCTGTTTACGTGGCATTGCAGCCATCTCGCTTGCCTTATCGCAGCCTTCATCTTCTCACCAGTGGCCATCACGAGCCTCTTTGCTCTGACTCGGTCATCTGCCAGCCACCGGTCCGGCCCATACACCGTCTTTGCACTCAAAACGGCCGCGCATTTGACGAAACTCAACACACGTCCATGTCGCAGGTACAAGCAGTCGACCGGTCGCCCCATCGTGTTGCCAAGTTCCCGGCTGATGTCGCCCATGTACCAAATGTCATCGCTGGTGGCGTCTTCACGAAAGCCAATCAGGATGTCGACGTCGCTGTCATCTCTCTGCATGTTTCTCGCAAAGGAGCCGAAAACGCCAGCCCAGGCCACCGGCGCTTGCTCAGGCTGGCTCAAGACGTGTCGACAGCGCGTTTGGATATCGACTGGCGAGCAGCGTGCCAGCTCGGATATATGCGACTTGCATTGCGTGGTTGACGATATTGGTCGTCGAATTTCAGTACCTCCATACCGGAAAATAGACGTAAAGGCTTGATGAGGTCTTAATAACGAGGTGACCATGGTATGAATGATGGACGTCACATACAGGTGAAGGATGTGATTGGCTTGCAAACGCGGCAGAAAGAAAGTGGTTACACATTGCTCTGCACCTGTCCCAGATCCCTGTCCGGGCGGTGTGCTTCGAGCGACATACGCCTATATCCGTAAGTGTTATTTCTCTACCTACAAAGTTGAAGTGACTCCCGCGAAGCCTTCACACACCGAAGTGATTCATCAGAGACCACCTCCCTCAAACATTAAGAACGCCCGCATCGTCACTTCTTACCGGTACCCCGACGTGCCCGATAGCCCAACGACCACGATCCGAACGAGAAACTTCCCGAGACAGCAGCGACCACTCTCTCGAACGAGGCTGCTTGCCTTGCAGACGGATATCCCCTCCCCGAGTTCAGCTTCGTGGCTTATAGTACATATGCATCAAGCACATATTATGTCAACCCGCACATCCACACGCATAAAGTTGTCTTAGTTGAGGGTTCCTGTTTCACCAACGCCACCCGCCTCGTGACCGTTCAGAGTTTTGAATGAAATCGGCCGTGGCCCAGGCTCGCGGCTCGGTTTCTTACGAGCAGCAAGAAAAGGATAACGGGTATAATCCTTTTTTTTTTTGCCTCGTCACGGGATCATTTTGGTGTCTCCTGATGCTGACAAAATCGACAAATCTGACCCCCGCTGTTTGTATGCTCGTCAAATCATGATCGGGACATTACGAATCGGAGAAACTTGGCCGAAGGATTTTTTGTCTCGGACATTGGGATCCATGGCTTAGCTGGGGCGAATCCTTTGTCTCTCACCGGTGCTGCTTCGACGTCATGTTTCTCCTCGCATGACGCTTCTTGGTATCTACTCTTGCAAAAGTCCAAATACCATTGCCCTAGCGGACGGATGCTCCGTGCTAATTGGTATGACGGGGTACGTCGAGTACGGGTAGCATTCAACCGAAAAAAGCTTGGCATCCGATATGCAACGCCGCTGCGAGGACAATGCTTCCCCCTGCCCCCCACGCCGTGCCGGTGGACAACGACCCTTTTCGCTGGTTGCTCACCATGTTCCCCGGGAAAAGAAACCGGGCAAAACTTTTCAAACGGAGGTGTGTCGCGTCAAATTGACCCGGGAAATGGCATCCCCCTCGTGCAGCTGAGCAGGAGTGATCGCTGAGCTGCATAGGAGGGGGGGTCGCACCACCCCAGCCGGCGGTATGCATATTGTGTTGTTGCGGCTGCACGCTTTGCTGCAGATTGCGTATGTACCTCTGTCTTTTCGTAAGCAGATGGTGTCCGGTTAGCAATATTTGGTAAGTAAAGATGCCAGGGAAAGGAGGGAGGTGGTACGGGATCTCTACCTATACGTATGCCTCACACAACGTGTCCCGTCCCACTGAAACTATACAGTTGCGACGTCGACCCAGCATTGTAGAACCACCGCTTTACATCGCAAGTTGCGCTGGCTCATTTACTGTGGTTTCGCGACAAGGGAGGGTGTTCTCTCCAATGTGTATACTGTCACCGCCTGTTCCCTCGGCGCAATTCCAGCATAGAAACTGCAAACGGGCAGCATCCCATCGATTTGCACGAGTCGGAGGCGAGCATATCGACAACCCGACAGGTTATCTAGCATTGTTCCCCTCCTTCCCCCTTGTGCTTGGGCAAGCTGCTCCCGCGTTAGGCTTTCATACGGGCTTCTGCTTTTGGTGCCTGTGGGTGTAGAGGGGTAATATATTCGCGCCTGCGAGCTTCCGGCGGTGAAGGAATCGTTGTCGTTTGTTTCTTTCTGTCCTTCCCCCCTTTCCTCTCAGGCGGTCATGGTCAGAATTGACGACGGGGGGGTTTGCCCAACGGGCCTCTGCCCAAACGGAAGTTGCGGTATGCGAGGCGAACACCGACAAAGCCATGTGTCTCGAACGGCGGTTCGTGTGTGCTGCTGCGTGACAAGGGAAGAGGGAGGGCATCGGATGTCTGCTTTCAGCTTACACCCGCTTACGAGGTGGAGTTACCACAGCAGGGAGGCGACGGGTGACGAGGGCGCATGCAGATAAGAATATAATACAATGATAAAATACTGATTTAATGAATAATGATTTAATCATTATGTTGGACTTTTTTTGAATAACTAATAATAATAATGATTTTGGTGAATACTTTTCAGCTGGTCGATCAAGGTACATACAACCCGCGCGTGAGATTGGAAATAGCATACTCAGGCGATGGCGTCGTATTTTTCGGAAATGTTACCCCATCCAAGCTCACTCCGTGCCATTCCAGCGGACCGGTACATCTATTCATCTCTCTTCGACGAGCGGCACACGGCATACTATCCAGTTGAGGCGCAAGATATCTCTCACTGGCCGCCGCCGCGCCATCCCTGCAGGCCGCTGCAACGGGAAATTGTTGCCCTGCCCATTGTTCCTCACGCAGCGCAAATCGCATGTAAGAACAAGAAGACGTTCAAGCGGGATGTGCGCATGTGGGAGACTAGCGGCGCGTCTGGCAGGGGTCCTGGGCAAATGCCGGACTGGATCTGGGAGATGCAGCGAGCAGCCCCAGGGAGATGACGGACGAGGCGGGGACCGACGATGTGAGGCTGATTCTTTTGTGACTTGAGGCAGTTTCAATCAGACATCACAAAGGAGACGACAAGTCCCCGCGATCCGGCTCGGTCGGCGGAGACGTGCTAGCAAGTTAAAATGGCAAGGCACCGCCTCAGATAATCTTTCCGTGATAGGCAGGGCGACGCGAGTGACTGAGTGGTCAGGCCCGACACGTGGGCTTACACGGAGCCTAAATCATGACCGAATGAAGAAGGGTCCTGTCAAAGTGAGATGGTGGAAATGGAAATGCAATTTAAAAATTGAATATATATTCCAAAAAAAATCATGGAAGAATATTTTAATATTAAAAATGATGATATTTCTGGGCTGCTCGATAAGATTGCCGCAGCCAAGTCGGAATCAGAAACATGGACATGATGATACCATGCAGCAGGGTCTGCACATCACACGCAACCTGCGCGTCTCACGTCTACATCTATTCGCTACATCTACCATCTCATCGCTGCAGGATTGAAATTACGGTACACATCACCGTAAGTTCGAACGTACTGGGCGGACGAATCTCCAACGTACAAGAAAAATACCGAGGCTCAGAACGTCATCTGTCGCCTACCTGCAACAGAGACACGGCTGATATCAGGTGCGTCATCTCACCCCGGGCAAGACAAGAGCCGAGTGTATAAACCAGTGCTTTGAGAAAATACGTTGGTCACCGCCCATCAGCTGTACCTATATTCTTGACCGATGTCGGTCTCCGCGAGCTGAGTGACGACCAGCTGGGCACCTTGCTGGGCGGCCAAGGCTCAGGGCTGAAATGACAGCGTCGCAGCGGGCCGCCGAAGACCGCAGCAGCAGGAGGAGGCTGTCGTCATCGTCACCCCCCTCCTCCATATCAATACCTGCGACAAGAGGATAAAAACAACGCAACAAACACATTGGGCCAGCCGTTGGGTGCCTTGCTGGTGGTGGTGGTGGTTGGCCGGTATTGGATTCGGATGGATGGTCACCCGAGCACCCCGGAAGCGCCATCCCGTGTGACGAGCGAGCGACCTGCGTCCTTTGCCCCCCCCCTTTCTGCGTGCTGCGTTTTTGTGATTCACCCAAAATCAATAAGGGTTCTTTTTATATCACGGTACGTAGACTTTGTGCGGTGGCCATCATCCAACCGCTGCGAGTGGTCGCGCTGCCCCGCGGTTGGTTGTCGTCGTCGATCAGGGCGTCCTTCTCAACAAGACGAGAGAAACACACACGAATAACAATGCAGTGTCACCATCGTGACCTGACGGTGCGAGGTGACGAACGACCGATGGGCGGCACAATCTCTCTACATTTGGCGAATGTTTTCCCCCCTCCCTCCAGCCACCGTTGGCGGGGGGGGGGGTGGTCGTCGTGTTTCCCAATCTCAGATTCACCAAGGGAGAGCTCATGCGGCGCTGCGGCGACATCACAAGGAACAAGCCACCGAAAAAAACTTGGATGATAAGAAAACGCCGCACGCGACGTTGCACGTTTTTCATGTCCTCTTATCCTCGCGCAACCCCAGCCAGCCTTGGGGGGTGTGACACTGTGGCAAGAGAGAGTGATGGAGAGCACATTGACAGGAACAGAAGGCATTTCCGACTCGCAAGATCTAGACAGAGAGAGAGACCAATCATGGCATCCAACTAACTAGCCAACTAGAGAGGGTTTCTGGTTGGCGCTTGGTATCTTGCTGAGGGGTTACCATCGCAGTCACGCGCTCGCTACCCGGTAGTCTTGTGGCAGGTCGGGTTGTGCTGGCGCTTACACGACAGCGCATCACTGGTGGGTGCAATTGGCGGTAATTGTTTTTTTTCTGTTCAAGAAAAAAAGAAACGAAAATTAATTTTATCTGAGTTTTTATTTCGTTATAATTTTTTATTTGATTTTGATCAATTGATCAAGCCACTGACGCTGGATTTCACTGCATGGCGGCTAGCCGAGCCCCTCTGGTCGCCGAGTCTGAGGTCAGCAATGATGAAGAATATCTGGAAAACAACCCTTTCATTTTTAATAAAAATAAATCAATTCATAAATAGAATATTGCAATTCTCCCTAGTTATTTCCTTTTCATTTCATATCGGCATCCCAAGCAACACAGCGGAGCCCGTCGATGCGTAATAAACCCGCAAGCTGCTGCTGCTCTCCACCAGTGACTTTCATCGCAGCCCAACAATCGCCAGCAACTCACGTACCACCCACCCAACGCAGAATTTGCAGTTTTCTTCCTCCTCTTTTATACGGACACTATGGAGAGCGCCTGACTCGACAGCAGGCAACAGCCGTTCACGCCTCCACGCTCTTCCCCCGGCCGACGGTTGCTCCTTTTGGGTAAGCCGACGGTGATGGATTCTAGGACCGGGAAGCTGTCGCAGAAAACATTGGCGGTAGTTCCGGAGCTTTGCATCGCCTTTCTTTGTGCGTTTGCCATCGCGTCTAGTCTAGTTGGGTTTGTTGGCCTGGATTGACACCGGATGGGCGTTCAAGCTAAGCCGGTTAGTTGCCGGGATGGCTTTTTTTTTTGTTTTCGATTTGCAGGGCCTTTTCCCTTTCCAGGACGCAAAACATTGGACTTTTGGTGGGAACATGCACAGAAAATCAACAAGGGAAAAAATCGAGTCTTGACAAGAAAAATCAAACTGCTCCAGTGACTTGCATCTCCACCGCCTTGGGTAGGTTACAGAGCCGCCTCCCGCAAATGTTGGGAAGGGCCGAGGCCGTTCTGCCCCCTAAATTTAGACAATTTACAAGACAGAATATGTACAATAAATTACCATGTAGATGCAAGCCAAGAGTTGATTTTCCAACGGTTTATCCAATTGCCGGGCGGAAACCTTGATGCGAAATAGAGGCGTCGCCATTTGCTGCGGCCGCCGTCCGTTCATGTCATGAACCCCCCTTGCCATCGGTCCGGGACTGTCGGGCCTTTGCTCCGCCGCCCGCTCCATAGTAGATAACAACGGCGGGGAGGCGAAAATACAGTAGCTAAGAGAATGCAAAGTTTCAAAGATAGGCTTCTTTCTCGGTGACTTTTGGAGGAAATTTTCTAGGCACATCAGTGGCTAGGTAATAAGGGTACGTAGCAATTCCCGGTGCCAGAAACCTTGTCGGTGCCCGCTCGGTATCCCCTGGCCGAGCCGACCTGGCCCCCTTGCCACCGCAAAAAAGAATATCAAAGCTTCTCGAAGGCTGGCTAGAACTTCAATCTCGACCGCACCGCCCGCGCCGGCCGCCCAGCATGTGTGTTAATATCGCGTGGGAGGGTGGGTAGCGCTTCAGGGCCGAATGTAACTCAGCTGGTCATGGTTTCTGGACATCTTTTGCGAGTGTCGTATGCAAAAAGTTGACCACCCATCTCGCTTCTTCTTGAGGGCGTTGCTCTTCTTCATCGTTGCAGAAGCCAAGTCTCGCCCCCTGGCAGGCGACGACGGAAGCTTATTTTAGGGCCCGAAGGAGCGCTGGTCTTTTTGTCCTGCGCAACTCGGTATAAGCGAGCAGGCAGGACATGCAAAGGAGCAGCCACGTCCGCAAATGGCAGCTTTATTCACGCCCGTTATTGCATTGACGAGCAAGGGAGGCTGGTCACATAAATATTTCGTCGATGCTTGGTAATAATCCTTTCTTCCCGTGAGTGTGGGTTGCCGCGGACCGTGGCCCAAATGCAGGGCAAGGGCCATGTTGCGTTCCCCATTATCCCCATTATCAACCAGGAGACCGGCCTCTGGCCTGCCTAATAAATAAGTCATCTGCTCAGTTGCAGCTTCAGGGTGCGACAAGCAAGACGAACACGCCATCACTGGACATGTTACATGACCAGGGGTCCTGAATCGAAGAACCACATGGTTGTTAAAAAAAAAAAAAAAGCTGGGGGCAATGCAACTGACGATCCATTCACGCATGCCCTATTCAGGCTACCTTGGCGAAGCGACGAATACCTTCCAAAGGTCCGGCTTACTCCTGTCCGCCATTGTCTGCGCCGTTCCGCTTCGCCCACGGGCGGCTACAGGCGGACGGCCCAGCGAAACACAAGCTTCCCACCTCCTGCCCGAAGAGGCAACTACCACGATGGTTAGGGACGGCATGTTTACGTACAAGCAAACATTGTACATGCGGCTGAGAGGCCGCATGCGATGCATAACTGTCAGCTCGTGTCCATCAAGTGATCTGTGGAAAATTTCCCCTGTTTTTTTTTTCCCTCGCTTGACTTGATTAATATAGGAGGAATATCATTAATAAAGGCTGAAGTGGACGCAGTCAGCCAGCTTGCATTGCCCTCCAACAGAGTAGAAGGCTGAGGACAACGGTTCTAGATAAAAGACAATTAAAACAATAGAAAAAAATACCAAGAAAAAATACTAGAATTATTAGCTAGTAAATATTAAATAAATATTCATTCATCAACTCTTTTTTTTTTTCCCATCAGGTGTTTAAACAGACTGCGCTAACCATCCCTATTGTTGCCCTCCCTCGTGTCGCAAATCCAGCCCCTCTCCATCGCTGGCCTCTCCACAACACGCGCCATGCCACAGATACACAACGCGTTTTTTCGCTGACTTGTTTACCCGTAATTTGTTATACTGCAGTCGTTTGTGAGATGGATGATGATCCTAAATGCCATTGTCTGTCCATCATATGACTGATCGTGGAACGCGTTGTGGTTCAGCCATTCTTTCTATTGCTTTTGACGTGGCACCCACGGCCTTTTTCATTGTCTTACTCCCATCGCCATTTGTTTTCCCGCGCTGTCTTGTTGTGTGTAAATCCTTCTTTCATGTCAGGCATCACACTCGAAATCCAGTTCTTTCAAAGAAGCTCGTTGATAATTCCACTCCCCCCGACCGACCCCGCCATTCCATCTTTTCTTCCCCTTCCCGTGGCCCCAAAGAACCAACCGACCGTCAGTTTAGGTTACACGGGAAGCAGGCAGATAGATCACCTGTCCCCCAGGTTCTTTGTGCTACGCGGCTATTGCTAGGTGAAGTTCGCAAACCATTACGTATAGATTGTGGGGGCAGGCGATGCCGTGTGTACAATCTATCCATTACCCAGTCTAGTATATACCGAAGAGTTGCGACGCAAAGCATGGGCGGCGTAACCGTGTGAGCTGAAAATGCCATCGATTTCGTATGGACAAAACATGACAGCCGAACAATCCGGACGTGGCAGCTTGATCGAATGTCGATCTTTGAAAAAGAGCACCCGAAATCTATCGCTTTTTTTGTGAGATCTGACATGCGCATGCACATTCATTGGCTCCTATCATGAGCCTGCACGCTACCCACGCACTCCCCCCCGCCCCCTTGCGCTACTGGTCTCTCCCTCGATCTGTCGATGGAGGGGGGGAGGGGGAGGGGGAGCCGCGACTGCAAATCATGCGATTGAAATGGTACGCATTCTGTGTACGCGGCGGGCCGAAATGCGATCTGGCTGTCTCCTCGGTCTGCGCGAAATGTCTTGGAATGGACGTTTCAGCAGCGCAGGTGTTCGTCTCCTCCTCTCTTTCCACCCCGGATTTCTCTAGTGGCAACCAAAAAGAGGAAAGAGGCCCAAGAGCGCTCGTCCAATATTTACTAGTTCACCAACTTCTCCGTTGGTTCGCACGGATACGTTGGCACAGCAAGACAGGCATGCAGGCGAACCGGTACTCCCGGTCGATTTGAGACATGCTTGTCTATGGTGTTGAAATACCACAGTAGGTGGGGGGGGGGGGTAAAGAGGCCAGCAAGGAGCCAGCAAAAGCTGCCTTTTTTGTGTTTTCTTGGGTCATCGTCTGCTCTCCCTTTGGAGCTGCACGCTGGCGATGGAGCCGTGTTAGGTGGTCGAGAGTTGCCGTACAGAAAACGGGCACCAACGGGCGTGGCCCGCTGGTTAGTAACTAATAGGTACCAGCTGAGGCGGAGAACCAACAATATCGAGTGTCAATTTTTACAGGCTCGTATAACCGTATCGGACGAGCCTGTTAGGCAATGCCGTGCGCGCTGTTGGCCAGTTACTCCATGGCGCAGGCCACAACACCCAGCCCCAAACAGTGGGAAGAAATAAATGAAAGCTGCACCGGTAAATGAAAGCAAGCATGTGAAGAGTCGGCCGACCGGGCTGAGCTTTGCTGCTTTTCCTTTGGGATATCCCCAAAGGGAAAGGCGCAGTTTTCTCTCGCGGCAACAAGCTCATCCCCTCTCGCTCAGAGACAAAAAAGCAACGAGCACGCCCCCCGGTGGGATCGTCGCTTGACCTTGATGATGAACCAGGTCCCGGAGCGTCGGGTCAGGTTCCGTCCAGCTGGTTGAGGGGGGGGAGGGGGTGTCGCTGTTGGTGTGATCTGTCAAGCTATCATTTATGACGAGAGCGAGGCCATCGTTCCAGAGGGCCGGTACGGTGGTGGTCTTGTCAACCAGTGACCAACCGCACATGCAGACACTCAAAAGAAGAAAGAATGAAAGGAGAATATGTGACTGGTAGCCAATATCGCCTCCCTATTTCTCTCTCTCTCTCTCTCTCTCTCTCTCTCTCTCTCTCGCCTTTTGATGACGGGCGGGGCCGCATAAGAGCTGTGCTGTGGGAAGTTAAGGATATGTGATGGATGAGTGCGAGATATGCAAAATCCGCATTTCAAACAAAGCAATACGAAGAACCTTTTGGTCAAGAAATCCGGGAAAGAGATGAGGAGATGAGGAGATGAAGAGACTCGGAAGTCTTACCTGAAGTTGCTTGCCGTGTGTACATGGCGCCCTGCAAGGCCCTGGAAGCCGCCCAGTCAGTCAGGGGACTCGCCCAGCCACAGAAAGCCCTGAAAGCCACAACAAGGCGCTGAATTACAGTGAAAGGGCCGCCTAAAAGCAAGGCCTGGCGACAACAAGTGGGGCCGGTCATCCCAACCGGTCGGGCCGTGCCCTTGTCAGTCGATTTGAGGATGGATGGTACCATGTTTGGGATGTTGCATTTCTTTTCTTTTTATTGCCCTACGAATATATATATTAATACTCGGGGTTATTTTTCATTTTTCATTTTTCATTGTTTTTCTCGTGTCGCCTTTTTTTTTCCTTCTTTTCTTTCCACTTCCCGTCTTCCCCCTGCCTTGATGTGCTGCATGCACGGCAATGTCCGCGCCATCGACGGTCGGCCCCCTCCCCCCTTGTCCCAGCGATCCGGAGCAGAGGCAACCCCCCAGGTCGCTGCAGGCCACTCAATCACACACATTAGCAACTACGAGCTCGAGTTGGTGTATGGAGTAAAAAACTTCACATTCCTTCCCTTTTTTTTATTTTTTTTTTTTCAACTGCAAGTATTATCAACGATATCGTAATCCGTTGCACATATTCAAAGACGCTCCAATGATGCCATAAGCACTGCCCGCAAAGCTCGTTCGATGCAGAATTCTGCTGCACGAGGACGCCTTGCGTAGAATATCAAATCATGCCTTGCCAATTAAAAATGAGCTGGAAATGAAAGTGAATCGAATACAATAAAACAAAATACTCTTATTTCATCAATAGGTAAAATCGTATTATACTTATTATTTTTCTCAACCTGTGGTGGCTCACCCCCCGGCCAGTTCCTTCTTTCTCTTATTCCCAATCGTTTCTCTACGCGAAAAAGCAACTTGCCGCCGCTGGCACGGCCCGCTGTCGACCAACCCTCTCTTTCTTGTCAAATAAAACCTTGTTATGATGTGACCTGCGCCGGGTCAGGGACAAGGGGACCGCTGCCCGGGTTCCTGGGCCTTCTCTTCCTTGAGAAAAAAAATATGACTTGTTTCTTTCTGTTTGTCAAATCACCCGCCCCCCCTCCCATGCCCCATGATGGCTTCCTCCTCCTTTCCTTGGATATGGCCCGTTGTCTCGCATCGCCTGGGGGAGGAAGAAAAGAAAATTCCATCTGCTGCTCCTCCCGTCTTGGGCGACTTGCAGTGCAGATTCCGCCCGAGAGACACGGCCGGGCGCCTGCGCGTCAGCTCTAGGACACTGTCTTGCTTGTTTTTTTTTTCGGTCTGTCTGTAATTTGTAGCCAACAAGTAAACACAACACACGGCAAGAAAGGCAAGGACATCTTGGTATTGCAAAGTTACAGAGAAACATGGGACATGGGGTTGTCCGCCGTGAACGGGACGTCGGTTTCGGCACCGCGTTGTCCAACGGCCTGGATTGGGCTTTGGCACAAGGGGGGGGGGCCTGCAACGTGAAATCCTTACCGTTGGGTAGCTACTGAAGGACAAAGCTTTTGCAGGTGAGGGATTGGTGATTGATCCTGGCTGCCAAGGCCCAATCCTGTTCTCTGGGACGTTCGTTTGCTGACCAGACTTAAGCGAAGGCGATGCTTTTCATCAGCCACCAACAACCACGCAATCAACCCTACAAATACCAATCGTAAGACGGCGAAGACGGGAATTTTGATCTTCCAAACAAGAAGATGCCCGACCAAGACGGCCAGTATTCCCCTCAAACCCTTGTTTCCTCACCGCAAATGATCGGGCTTGCTGGCCGCGCCTGTGGCTTGCATTGGTCTAGCGCCGGCTCCCCTTCCCCGGGTCCAGGAGAGCGGGTTATCCGGGGCGGCGGGTGACCTGCTGAGCTTTTTTCGAGAGGGCGGGGGGCAGGGAATTGAAGGATTGGCCCGGCTGGTATGGCTCGGCCAACTATCGAGGAACAAGAAATCCCCCAAAGGGGGAGAAAAGATGACGACATGAATTAGCGTTGGGGAGAGGCACAATGCAAGTAATGGTTTGGCCGAGCCTGGTTTTGTGCCAATCACTTGTCACCTTTTTTTGTTTTTGTTTTGTTCAACGTATCCGTACGAGGGGGGGAGGGTTATAGTAGTCTTGGATGAGGCATCACCGATGACCCGTCTAGTAGGGATAGATGTCCAGGATTCGAGGATACGACAACACCCTTCGAGCTGGGTTAAAGGGCAACCCTTTCGGGAATGCATACTGCATCAGTATGCACAACCAGAAGAAGGGAGCTCCTTCTGTGGGCAGGGCCCTTGCCGAGCTGATGAAGCAAGCAGCAGCATGGGCCGACGCAGAGCAGCCATTCGCACAGCATCTCCTCAGCAGGATGCACGCAATTTAACCTGTACAGCCGAACATCCCTCTTCTTCTCTTATGATCTCGGTTGTGCCATATTGGGGGCGTGTGCCTGGGGAAACGTTGCGAATGACGACTTGTGGCACACTTGTAATCCGTGCCGGGGGGGTTTTCATGCCAGCGCACGTTCATCTCCTCTTTCCCTCAGCTGACGGTTCAACATGATGTTTGGGTCTTCAGTTATCATGCATGGTGGCAAACTGGGCCGTCGGTCGCAAAAGAGAAAGAGAGACAGACAAGTTTGGGATGGGGGCCAAGCGCTAGGGCCCGTTGGGGGTTCCCGACAACAGAAAAAAATCCCCCGTATAATTTTGACAAATGACCTTTGCGCATTGCGGAATCATTCTATCAAAGAAGACACAGTCAGCGACGGGATGGTTGGACGGTAAGAGCGCGCACGACTTCATCCCCAGGTTTCGCTAGAACGTGGTTGGGCCAATGGACTGGTCATGTGGGCGGAGGAGAGGCAGCGAACGGGGCAGCGCAGGCGATTTGATGAGTTGGCATCGTTCAGGCTCTGACACGCTGTGTCTGGACCTGCTGACTGACCACAACAGGGGTGTAACTGGGCAGAGAGAGACCCAAGCAAGTTTGACTGACTGACAGAGGCCAAGTGTCCCTGCGACAGGGTCTGGTTCTGGTCCCCTTGTCTGTTTCTGCCATCTGGGCAACTGATGAGGTGCTCTTTGCCACTGTGGTGAAGTGAGGAAGGAATTCACTGGGCCGCAGGAACTGCAACAGGTGACTGACTTTTGCTGGGGGCGGAAATGTGCTGGCAAGCTTGAACCCCCAATGGCTTGGTCGCTGTAATCGGGGAGGGAGCTCATGACTCTATCCTGACGCAAACCCAGCACGCATGTACAACAAACGTACCCCCTCAGCCCCTTTACGTTGGGCCCTTTTACCGCCCTCTTTGCTGACAAGACGACGCATGGCTCTTTTTTGGGGGGAGGAGAGGAATGGGATGCGTCTCGCTGCTTATTCCTGGGGGGCCACGCATGGCTGAAGCGCTGACCCCATGATGATGCACAGATTTTTTTTTTCTTGCTTACCGCCGTGTGGGTGAAATCTCCATATTGATGCGTGGCACGGCACCGGTGGCACACACTCGCGTTGCTTGATCTTTGACGAACGGAATTATTTATAGGGACAAGCTTGAGCAAGCATGGAGGCTTTGGTCAGGCGCAGGCCAGCTGGGCCAATCCCAGAAGCCGAAAGCGGCAACCTGTGACTTACCCTGCGTACCAGTGATAATGATTCGGGCTTCTTCATTCTTCCTTTGTTGTTGGACCGGAAGGAACTTTTGAATAAGGAACAAGCTGATAATTATTGGTAATAATTGTTGATCCTGGTGATCCTGGTGTAGACCGTTTCCCCAGAAAGAAGGTCAGCTGGGGGCCGATTCATAGCCTCGTCTTTTGACCCCCAGCCTGGATGGAAGGCACGTAACATCAATTCGTTCAGATGCTCCGCCCGCCAATGGGCGCGTCCCGAATTAGGAGCCAGCCGAAAGCAGTGTGGTGTGCAGCGGACCAGGCCGTGCCTCTCTCTATTACGGTGCTACCAGTTTTCTCTGGCCAGCGTCGAAAACTGTGGGTTTCTATCCAGCGAACGTCTGAGCAACGATGGCCTGGAACGGCATCTATTTCTTGGTAGAACCCCATCGCGAGGCTCCGGCAGAAGGAGGAATTGATTCTTTGTTTGCTGACTTGATTGAACCTATTCTTGACGGCATCAAGCTGTAGGATTTGGGTGGTTGCGCTTTCGTTGCCGGGCGCGTCTGAACACCTTGGTCATTTGGCGCGCCCGTCTCGCGAAGACAACGTAACGAAATAGAAAACGGTAGCGCCGCAACCGTTTCGAGGTAGAAGAGTCTGATGGCCCCGTGACGAGGGCAGGCGGCGAGGCGATGAGTTGGCTGGCCCTGGTTGCGGCCCTGCGGCGACAGTCTGCCGTTTTGCCAGCGGGGGCAAAAGGGGGCCTCGGCCACAGGCGCCGACTGAAGGAGGGAAAACGGCGGGCAACGGAATGCTCATGAGCCGCCAGCCAGCGCCAGACCAGCTCGGAAAGCCATGTGATGGGGTGGTGATGGGCCACGGTAACAATGCCACGCAGGGCCAGCAGGCAGGGCAGGGCTGGCCTGTGAGCCGAGTTGGCCTCTGGTTCCTTACTGCTGGGACTTGGAAATGGTTTGAATTTGGTGAGGGCCTAAAAGAGTTTAGAAGGTTTAAAATGCGTTAGTCCCAAGTGGGTAGGATACTTTGTCCCAAAACAGCAGCATTGCCCAGAACAAACTAGCGCGTGTCCTTCAACCAATTCAATGACCGCGCCCGGCTGCTCCCCGGACCACCCAAATTGCCCTCCCTTGTGCCCCCCCAGCACCCCAGTGGTGGCCACCCAGAAAAATGCCCAAAAGTACCCGCTTGGAGCGTCCTGGCAGGGGGGTGTTACGGGGGGGTGCTTTGGGCATACCCCCACACCACAGGCCTTGACCACACCCACAGCGGCGGTCCCGTAAAGAGAGAGTGACTGGGGGGTGGGTGCTTGGGTACTGGCCTACCCCCGGTTCTTGCCCGTGCTGCTGGGTGCCCGTCCCGCCGGTCTTCTGAATAAGAGGGACGCAGCACCCCCAATGCTTCACCGGTCATCTTGCCTTTCTTACGCCAATGTCAACTTCATAAATACATCGCTTCCCCAGACTCGAATCTAAGCGTTGTTCCTACAAACTCTACCACCCATCGACTCCACGATATAGCACGCTTCTACTACACCACGCTTACCGCCTCGCACACCTCACCCACACATCCATACACACAGGCACGAACCAGCAATTCCGCAACCAAACGGACCTCCTCTTCATCTGTGCAGATCGCCACGCTCCAACAAACTCCTAGCATCGACTCAAGGAACATCACAACAAGCATTCGAATGCTCATCGTTTTGGGTGACGACTTGAACAGAACCGTCTGATTCAAACCCGCCAGCGACTTCCCGCTCGGCACCTTCGACGCCACACACTCACCTACACCACATCACTCAGGCATATTGAGCATCACGACAAACACGACAATGCCGCATAGATTAGACGCACCCGTCTTGACAGTGGATGCCAACGTTATCCATAAGGTTGACACCGCCAATCCAGCTAACCTGTTTGGCATGTGGACTGGTAAGTAGCACCTCGCTTGTTTGCGCGAATCTGCGCGTTGTTTCCCCTCGCACGATGGGCTGACCACGAACTACCCTTCAGTCTTCTCCCGCTGTGCCGACTCTCTCGAACAAGGACGCAGATTAGAAAACCTCAGCTGGAGAATCTGGCAGAGGGAGCAGCTCGTCGAGAACGAGAGGCGACTTGAAGCCTCCGCCTCCTCTACCACCTCCATCACCTCCAACACAAACACCTCCCCTGTGGCCACCAGCTGGCGCCCGCAAGACCTTCCACAGCTTTCCGGCAGCGTTGACTCGCTCGTCGACGACGACGCTACCGAGTTTGTTTCCGAGTCTGCCCCTCTCGAGATCCTTCGCCCCAGGATACACCGCCTGGACTCGACTACCAGCAGTCGCAGCAGACGCGACCGCCACCTCAGCTCCGACGACTTCAAGCAGCTGTTCGTCTCTATTGTGAACGACACTGCTCCCCTCTCCGCACCCACAGCAACCTGCCCTCTTACCACCGTCAAGAAGGAGACAGCTCCTATCGTCCCAGCCCCGACCCCAGCTGAGCCCAACACCATCAACATGTCTACCGAACTCGCACCAGCTGCTACCAACCGTGTTCCCCCTCCTTCTCAAGTTCCCGTCCGCGATTCGTTCCCCCAGCCTTCACATGCTGGCTCCGCCGAGGCTGCTATCCCTGAGCCCGAGGCGGCTCCCGCTCACCAGCCCGTTGCCCAGAAGAAGGCGCCCGCTAAGTTTGCTCTTGGCGGTTCCTGTTCTTCTAGCGAGCATGGCACGAGCGTGGATATGTCCAAGTCTGGCCTGATGCCTCCTCCCACCAAGGCCATGTTCCAGATTGGTGGCTCCTCCGAGTCTGCCTCCTCCGAGTCTGCCTCCTCCAAGAGCGACATCCAACCCACCAAAGTCGTCATTCCCCAGAAGATGAAGCAGATCATGACCTCCACCCGCCGTAGCTCTCAGCTCGAATCCGAGAGCGCAATCGACTCTGATACCGAGGATGAATACGTTGACGAGAGTGCCATCGAGGACGACGACTCTTCTGAATGGGAGGATTCCATGGAGGACAGCGGCAAATCGAGCGTCGACGACAAGTTTTTCCAGCGTGTCGAGTCCAAGGCCAACCTGGTTTCCCGTCCATCTCTCATCACTCTGATGCTTGCACAGAACGAGCGCCAGAAGAATCTCGGCAACCAGGCCTCTCAATCTGCCTCGGCCATCATGCGCAGGCGCGTCGGACCCAGCGCTCCTACCCTAGGAGCCTCCCCCAACGACTCGGACGAAGGCCCGCTGATGATGAAGGGCATGCGACCTTCCAACCTCAAGCCTATCATTGAGGTGCCCCGGTCGAGCGCCCAGCCCATCGTGGCGCCTACCAACTACGTTCATGCCCAAGCTGCTCTGTCGCCGCGAACCACTCGCCGGAACATGCTTGCTACTGAGCTCACCGAGTCCCTCCGTCGCCATCTTCTCTGGGAGCGCCAGCAGAAGACGTCGACCGCCAACGCTGTCCTTAAGCGCCGACATACCTCGCACGATGTCGCCAACCTGAAGCAGTACCCAGAGAAGCCTTGCTTGAAGCAAAGCGAAGATGCCAACGCGAGCAGCTGGAACCAATATTTCAACAAGGACACCTTCGACGGCTACCACTCCAAGGGGTGGTAGATTATCGACCATACACTATACACCATACACCTATAATTACACGACCGAAATAGCATCAAGCTGCTATGTCAACACAACAAAGCGATCATCAGAGCGCGATTTGATGGCGCTCTATTTCTTATCACACATTTTTGGCACTTTGCGTGGCGTTGCTATTGTTTTTCATTTCCAGATACCAAGGATTCTTGTTTTCTTTAGCCTCTACGGAGGCTTTGGGCATTCATGTTCGGCCTGTGTTTTCAACCGCCATTTACGTTCCCATGGTGGGTTTGTACTCTAGCGCAGCGCGATTGGGGTTTGCGCACAAAAAGCAAAGGGAAGAATTACTGTATATTCAAGGGCAACCTTGAGACGAAGGTCCTCGGGAGGAAGCATAATGGGAAAAGAAGCGGAAGAAAAGATGCAATCGCCTGGTAGAGGAAGAGGCGAAAAAGAATCGGGATGTGAACGATGTGGCTTGTGGCCCCCAAAAAAAGGGCATGCATTGCATTGCGAAGGAGGAAGCAAAAACACTCCCAAAGTTTCCAGGACCGAAAAGGACAGCCTCAAGCGTACAAAAACATAATAAAATCTGATATGACTATAATTTGATTGTTCTCTATCATGGTATTGTGAATGTGGTAATTGAATGGGAGGTACGTACATGTGAACGACTCACTCAGTGGAAGCTTAAGCTTGGTTGATGGGGCGGGGCGGCGGCACTTTTTCATTGGGTGGCGCCGGCCGCGTGAGCCCAAGCCCAGGAGTATTTTGCCTAGGGAGAGTTTTAGTAAAGTTGAATGGTAGGAAGCGGCAAATGGAAATGATGGGTGTGGCTCGTGCTTTGCGGGGTTGTTTACGAGGAAGCGAGTACACAGTTGACGTTAACTCACTAGTTGACTCACCTACAGTAGTAAAGGTGATGGATGAAGGCTTGACATTGTATTGTCTACTTTTTTTACTGGGCCGCGCCGAGCACGCCGAGGCTACATACTGTGGTGCTGGGCAGAAGCATATCCTCACATGTACATACACTGCGCTTGTGGCTATTGCCCTTTTTTATTTTTTTATTTTTTTTTGCCCACGACGGTTTATTCTGGCTATTTACATCGTGGGTGGGTGTGTGTGTGTGTGATGTACGTCATGAGGTAAGGTGAAGTTGAGGCGACACATCAACAGCCGCGCCTCACCCGGTGTCACATTTATCGATGTGCTTTATTAGTTTTAGTATTCTGGGGGATGCATGGAAGAGAGAGAAGAAACGCGGGTCCAACTCACGCCTGGATTGGCCTGGCAGTTGTTCAAACGTGGCTCATCACAAGTCCACCCGTTTCCAGATTGGTGCACCGACGAAGAAAAGGCAGGCAGGGGTGTCGTGCGAGATCACCCGCCGGGGATGATCGGTAACCAGTTCGGGACGACGGCCCTTTCGTCACAAAGCGCAGAAATAGTAGAATCCCTCTTTCAAACGGAATCAAAACTGGTTACGGCTATAGCACAACACATGTGCGCCCCCTTTGTCCACATGTTCTGGCGGCGCCTGCGACGCGCCGAGGTGTTGACGAGCCGGCGCGCGAACTGTCACGTCAAGAAAGGTCATGCGCTGCCCCGGACTGAAACTTTGCGGGGGAGGTAGGTCAAACGGTCGGCGGATCGGGGTGACTTTTGGCGCGCGCACGGTCGTTGGAGGATACGTACTTGCCATGTGTCGGCGACGATCTGCACATGTTACGATTCAGCAATTCCGAGAATACATGAATTATTTTATTTTATTTCTTTTACAAAGAAACAGTAGTGACATTAGAGTATGTTGTAACTCTCCGCATCAGGTATCATATCGCAAAGGCCGTCCCCGACATGCTGCCAAGAACGACAGCATTGGTACCTGAAAGTCTCGAGGCATCTTGGTACTGCCACGGTACCTATAGCCAGTTGGGGGCAGTGTGGTAAGTTCAAGGGGGCTGCGGATAGTAACGAAGGCCAGAATCGACCGAGATCAAAGGACCCCGTCTCGTGTTGGTGCCTTGCCGCTGGCTCGACGCGGCGAGACGCCCCGTGCAGCATAGAGACTTGCTGGGCGCGTTCTAGATGAGATTAAAACTCAAAATGGGAGCTACGAAGAAATTGCAGAATGGAAGCGAGATTGAGAAGAAGAAAATGAATAAAAAAGAGTAAAATAAAATAAGAGGAATTAATATGCCTTGAGAGGTGAGGATCATATTGTGTGCTTAAGCTATAGATTATCTGCCCATGCTGTAAGTGAGGCCGAGGCACCGCATCGCCAACTTGAGAACTATGTGGTGTAAAAGATGGCCATGTTCAATGAATGACGCTATAGCTAATTCCCCTCCTCCTGACTCATTTTGGCAGCCTCGCGCAGCCTCGATGGCCTGTCAGGCTGGCTGGCGGCTCTGCTACTACTGACTCACCAATCCTCGGGACCTGCCTGTTACGGCCAACGGGCGTTAGAGGGTTGGCTACGAACAACAGCTTACCTCAATGACTTGCACAGCTTGAGAATGCATTGAAGCGCCAAAGGGGCTATTGACCGCGAAGCCAGTTTCCGCATAAATATACTGGCCCCCCCATCACCGCCACCTTCACATACATTCATCTTTCGTCATCTTGCAAACCCCACACATACATCATGGCATCGCCGTTCGCCCGCGAGGGCATCGAGATCAAGACGCCGCGCGTGCTCATCCGCACCGGCAGCCCCACCGACGACGCCGAGGCCTACGCGCTGTACCTGCGGAACCCGGCCAACTTCCCTCCCGGCAGCGGCGCCGCCGAGCCGGCGATGACGACCGAGGCCGCCGCCGCGCGGCTCGCCAAGTTCGCGCGGTGGACCGCCGAGGGCGCGCACGGATGGGTGCTGGTACAACTGCTTCGAGACGGTCGACGCGGCCGCCTTCCTGGCCGGGCGCGCGGGCGAAGAGGAGGGCGAGACGGCAATGGCGGACTTGGGCGTCATGCTGGACCACCGGTTCTGGGGCCGGGGATACGGGCTGGAGGTGCTGATCGGGCTGGTGGAGTGGGCGCGGCGGGAGGTCGGCGCGGGCGTGTTCAGAACGGAGACGGAGCCGGGCAACGAGCTGTGGCGGGCGCTGATGGCGCGCGCGGGCCTGGGCGGGAGGGAAGGTAGGGCGAGGGCGAGCTACGACGAGGACAAGGAGGTGCTGCAGTGGAGATGGGACGTGGCGGCGTGGGAGGAGGCGAGGAGGAGCATCGAGGCTGAGGGCAGGTGGATTGAGATTGAGTAGGTTCAGTCGTCACCGTTGGAATACGACGCGGTGATGGGAACATGGACGTCCAGAATACACGAATTTGATCATAATTCATTACCTTCATTTCCTATCACCTATGTGACAATATCGATTGTCCATTAAGCCAGCCGGGCCTGCTGTTGAAGCGAAATAAAACCAAGAAACCAAAAGAAGAAAATAACAGTCAAGACTGCAGGACCGACGCGTTGGATGGTCTGCTCTCACCCGTCTTAAATTCGGCCACCTTTTTGCAATACTTGTTCATTTTGGGAACAGTTGCTAAGAAACCAGTCAGCCAAAGTGTTTATCCTCAAACGGAATTTCTTATGTGTGTTCTTTCAAAAAAGTTGTGCAGGTGAGCAGACTTACATAGGACCTTTCCTGGGCCTTTGAAGCGGCACTTGACGAAGATGCAGGTCCCGGCCTTTCTCCTGATCTTCTTGAGGTGCTCCGGCTCGCACCAGCACGATCCGTCGTCGAGGTCGCAGATGCCCAGCTTCTTGACGGCGTTGTCGAAGCACTTGTGCGAGCACTTGGGCAGGATGGTGTGGCGGTGCGGCTCAACCTTGGCGGCGACGGGGGCCTGCACCTGGGCGGCGACGGACCAGATGCCGCAGGCGGCGACGAGGGCGAGCGCGGAGAGCTTCATTCTGGGAGGAAGGTGTGGTTGGAAAGAAGGAATGCTTTTGGAGAATGGTTTCTGGATGCACGGGGAGGTTTTTAATGGCTTGGTTAGGGCAGCCTAAGGGAAAGTTTGTAGGGCAGAATAACTTGATTGAGTAGCTGTAGCGAGACGAATTGTGAAGCTTTCAACTAGATATCTCGACCTTTCTGCATTTGCTACTTATGAGGGCACGATTCCTCGATTGAGTAGCTGTAGCGAGACGAACGATGAAGCTTTCAACTAGATATCCCCTCCTTGTGAGTTTGCTACTTAGTAAGTCACTTTACCTTGATCAAGCAGCTGTAGCGAGACTAATGGTGAAGTATTCAGCTAGATATCTCGACCTGTGTGAGGTTACTCCTTATTAGGTAGGGCGTGGGCGGTGCTCACTTACTTGGGGGCGCGGTGATGAGACTGAGTCTTCATCCCAGGAATAAAGAGCGAGGCAACACTTATAATTCTGTTGAACTTTTTTATCTTATTTTATCGTATTGCCTTTTATCGTTTCGATGAAGAATATCTGTAAACTCGACACATTTCATTCTCTCGGAATCTATTCCCGTGTGAGCTCCGGCTGGTACCTCTTCCGCAGACCAATACGCTA
Organism: Cordyceps fumosorosea ARSEF 2679; assembly: GCF_001636725.1. Taxonomy (NCBI): domain Eukaryota; kingdom Fungi; phylum Ascomycota; class Sordariomycetes; order Hypocreales; family Cordycipitaceae; genus Cordyceps; species Cordyceps fumosorosea. The sequence goes on along the minus strand of NW_017387304.1, from coordinate 188,142 downwards.
GCGTGTCGCGCTCCCACCAGCGACCAATAGATTCCGCTCGATTCCGCTCGATTCCCCGGTCCAGTGCTACATCTCACCAGTTTCCCGCAATCTTGATTGGTTCTGGGCTCGCCGGGTTGCAGGCCGCTCGAGGTCATCCAGCCTATGAGAATGGAAACATTTCAACAAGGGAAGACCATGGAAAAAAACAGGATCGGTCATGAGGTCTCTTCCCTTTCCGTCATCCTGCTGCGGGGATCAACAGGAGAGGCATTATTATTCTCAGGACCCAGCGGCGGCCGCGCCCCCTCCCTCCCTTGCTGAAGGTTTGGTATTTGTTACCAAAATGGAATTTGGACAAAAATGGACGTGCTCACGAGACGTTGTTTTGCTGAGTTGTCAAAAGAGGAGAGAAGAGGGGGGCTGGTCACCCCACCAGCGCGATTTGGGACTTGAAGCTTGACGAATGCTACGTTGAAGAAAAAAGAAAGAGAGAGGGAAAATAAAACAATAATAAGAACCAGTAATAATAAATTTAATATTTCTTTAAAAAAATTTAACATGCGGGGACAGGGTTCCTTTTTCACTGGGCGTTGGTGTAGAATCGGACCTGTTCGTCATTATGAGGAAATTCTGGGCAAGGCAGGTCCAGGATCTGATCGGCCATTAACAAACGCCCTGCAAGACTTATGATTTGGGGTTGTAATTCTTCTTCATGTCTTTCATTCGGGTGCAACAAAAGACAATCTCCTCTTTCCCCACGGCGGCGGCGGCGTTGATGGCATGTTTGGCATGGCCCCAGGAGACACACGATTCATTGGCCCCGGAGCGGTGAAAAGATGAATGCTGCCCTCGCATGAAATCTGAAATCTCGTCTTGTGGTGCTTGTGCGACAAAAGGCGCGTCCGAGGGTTCAGAGGGTTTCTTTGACAAGTTCACCGACTTTGCGGGCTGAAGAGACGATGCATAACACGGACGACTCCATTATGCTGCATGTCATGCAACTGGTCACTTGGCGAAGAGTAAAAATAAAGATGAAATTTAAATATTAAATATTAAATGTTGAAAATTTCTAATAAAAAAGAATTATTCAATTGTTCTTTGTCTCTTTAGATGACCAGATTTTTCCATTTGGGAAGGGAATTACATCACCTTGATCAGGGTGTGACGGGCATTCCCTGTGAGGCGAGTCCTGATGACTAGGAAGATCAATCCTGCGACAACAAGGACGGCAACCGTCAGTTGATGCTCTTAAACAGGATCAACAACCTCCAAATCGAGACGCAGTGGACGGAACCGAGAAAAGGGAGAAAAACAATGGCAGAGTCCTCGGCCTACATCGGGGGAAAGTGTCACCTGCAAAGTCGCTTCCGTGTCAATTGATGCAACCGTGGGGGAGCTACTAAAAAAGCTGGGGGTGGAGGGGGTGGGAAAAAAAAGAAAAGAAAAAAATAAAAATAATACTTGAATGAATTATTTTGAATTCAAATGATTAGAATAAATCATAAAACTACCTGGAATTATACTAGCACTCGGCCCATGCTTGACATTACCACAACTCAACCGAGGACGCGGAATAGAGCGAAGGTGGTGTGTACACAATATATAGACGACGTCATAGGAGGGAGCCAGACCTGTGACCACTGACTTGCCAACACCGTCTCTGCCAGTTTGCCCGAAAAGGGTTTTGCCTCGATTGCCTGTTTTAGTACCTTGTCCGATAACTCTCGATTAATTCCTGTCCCTAGCTATATTATCCTCGCTTCACTTCCCCGCCCTCCCTCTTTCGTTCTTGGCCACAACGCGGGCCCCCGCGGGCGCGCCGCCAGAAGTCAGCGGCGTGGCGACAGACAAGACGGACATCTAGATGGCCCGTCTTCTGCGGGCTCAGAGGGTATGACGCCTGGGGGTTTCAGGGATATGTTTTTTTTTTCCCGCGGGGGCAGGGGGATTGGCAATTGATTGTCTCTTTGCCCTTCCTTGTAAGGGACGGGCGGACAGGCGGAGCGCGGCGGACAGCAGCCCCCCCCCCCCCCGGGTGCCGAAACGTGGCGCGCGGCGGCTGACGTTTTCCTGGCTGACGGACAAGAGCCCTACGTCAAACATTGCATTACTTGAGATGGCTCCGTAGGACAAGCTGTTGCGTGAATGAACATATCTAGAACATATCTTACGTACAAGACTTGGTCGCCGAGAGCAAACATGCCAGCACCGCGCTCAGCTCGCCCGCAGCCTGGCCGTCTCCGGCAGCACCCCTGCGCGCGGGATTCCGCGACATGACCAGACTCCCGCGCATGCTGCGGTGCCTTCTTTTTGGTGCCTGTAATTTTTTTTAGTCCTCGTGCATATCGGCCGCATCCCGCCTGCCAACTTGGGGGCCGGAATGAGGCACGGATTCTGACGCAGCGCTCTGTTCCGTCAACCAGCCAAGACTTGATGTGGTGTTGGCATGACTTAATAGCGCCTGTGTTGGCGGCCATGTCCTCTTCGGTGAATATCATTTATTTATACATGTTATCATTTATTTATACATGTTATCATTTATTTATACATGTCAACTATTTTGACGTTGAATGCCATTTTTACATCACGTTAAATTAGAATGACATGACTTTTGGTCGATGAGGATCGCCGTCGTCCGGGGATTGTCAAGTCAGAATCCTTGTCTGTGCGGACCGCGACAAGTGAGGCGTGAGCACGTATTGGCGGGCCGCATCGCGCCGCCCCTGGGTTTTGCTTGTATTTCAAACACCGCCATGTCATTCGTCTAATACTCACAAGACCGGGACCTTTTTCGTCAAAGAATTGAAGAGATTTTTTTCCCTTTCTTTACAAACAGGCGGTGACGGGAGCGGTCAGGTGAGCGATGACAACAACGCATTCCAACTGTCAGTATTACGAACACTTACCGGTACTCCTTACTTGCCGTTTGCAATTTCAAACTCTCATTATGCTACTATTTAGTAACAGCAATACCAAAAGTCCCCAAACGCCGCCGTCGTTAGGACACGAATCATGGGCAACGCGCATGACTGCCAAAAAAGGTCCCTGACCAAGGACGGAAATTGGTGGTGGCGCTGCGCAAGGCCTGAAACGGAAGGTCGCTGGAATGGTCACTCGGGCACCTACCCCGGGAAAATTCCTTCTAGAAGAAGAGCTGCAGGGACCCGTGGGGCGCCGAGGACAAGCAACAGAGGGTTGTCACTGTAAGTGTCCGCGACGTCTTCCCCCCCTCCCCCCATCACATCATGCAACTTGTGGCGTTGCAACCCCCAACAGAACAAGCCTTGGTGGGAGGCGGGCGACGGCGGTGCCAAGTGAAAGCTTAGCCCCGACGAAAGCAAAGCCGCTGTTGCATACGTAACAAGAGGTGGCAGGTAACGTTTTCATGCGAACCGCCTTGCGAGGGGACTGATGCGCGCGGTTACCTCCACGCCCGTCAAGACGCTCAGGCAAACCCCAAGCATCCTAGTATAACTCGCAAAAGCTTCCCCCTCTCATTTCACAACCAGCCAGCCACCGCGTTGCGTGGGCATAGTTGGCGACGTATGGCGTCGACTCGACGGGCGTATTCGTACATCCACCGAGCTACAAGCAACCGGCTATCGCCTCGGCCATTTTGCCGGCCAGTCTGCGTCTCCTAATCTTCCATGATTAGGTAGCGGGAAGAAGAAGATACTAGTTCAGCCCCCTCTTCCCTTTCACGTGCCGTCATCGGTCATGCTCGGGTAACTATTCCGTTGTAGTTTATAGCCTTGGTAGTTAAGACTGGCGGAGATGACGGTGTCATTCGCGCGCCCGCACGAACCAGTAAGCCGGGGAACAAGTCCATGGGCCATGGAACTCGCACAACGTGGCGTTTGTATGTATGTATTTACAGACTTGATCGTTTGCTTCTTTCGGCCGGGCTGGGGGAAGTTTGCGCGCGGATAAGTCAGGATACAACAGCAGTGGCTGGCTAGTTATATATCATAAGTCCTGTGGCGTGTGGCGTTGTAGGACGGCCGCTCATGCAAGCTGATTCAAACTGGTCCGCGCCGCGCCCGCGCCCGTGACATGGACGGGGAAAAAAAAAGAAGGAGCGGGAACTGTCGGGCTCGAAGTCGCGCAGCGACGAGAATGGGAAAGGCTGTCAGATCAGCGAAACCAATGCATGCACCCCGGAAAAGCAGCCACGAGGGCGGCGGACCGGGCATATTCGAGGTGAACCATCCGTCGGTCCGACGTGCCTCGCTTTAGAAATGGACGGATGCTTTTGGTGATGGGAAGAAAAGCTTGGGCCTGTTTCAGGGCCATTTCTATGCTTTACTACTTAATTAGTTGACTAGTATTGACTGCGCTGTGAGTTGCTGTCAGGCTTGACAGGTTTAATAAAAATAAGAGCGGATGTGCGCGGTTCTCGAGCGGCCCGGGCGATGAGTTATCGCTATCCGGGTTGCATGGTTACTTGTAATTAATTGGCTAGCGCACGGGGTTTGAGATGGGGTAGATGGAGTTGGAAAATAGACAAAAATAAAACAAAATAAAGACTCCCCAACAATTTAATGATGATAATACTCGGCTTCAATTCTATTTCATCCCAGCAAGCCATGGGATTGGTTAGTGCGGGCGTTGGGAGACGGTAAAGGGCCCAGAACTCCGAGTTTCTCTTTGGTAACCAAATAACGACGGTGATAGAAGAAGGTCGCGAGACATCAAGACCTGCTAGGCTGGGGCAAGAAGGTCGGGGAAGTACGGATGGAGAAGAGAGTCTAACAAGGGTCTCGTTGGATGGACCGGGGAAGATTGGGGGTGGTGGTGGTAGTGGTGGGTTGTCAAGTGTCACGTTGTGCGTGTTTGTGTTGGGCCAACCGTGAGCACTTGTTGTTGACAGTTTCTTAGCAGTACGGAGTAGTCTACGGGGGACGGAGTATTTGGGAGCGCGGAGGAGGATAGATGGACCCTTGAAGCTGCATCTCGGTAGGGTGTCTTGTGTGTTGGTGGGATTTTGGAACCGACGGCCGGTTGGTTGAAGAGCGATTTGACTGAAGGCAGCGAGCAGTTCCGAGGAAAGATAAAATAAAATAATAAAAAAAGAAAAGAAAAGAAAAGAAAAGAAAAGTGTGGGTCTGCCTTTTTTTATTATTATTTCTTTTTACTATTCATTTTCCTATTCTTCAATGCTACCCAAAAGCCATGGCGCTATTGGCCATTAATGGTCCCAAATCCCATCGCGCTAAGCCCGCCGGGGACACGGCCTGGTGACCGCGACCAGTTTTTTCTTTCTTGCCTCGGATTTCGCTGGGGAAGGGGGGGGGAGGGTTTCTAGCCTCTTTCTGGCGCACAGCGACCGAAAGAACAAAAAATAAGGGCCTCGGTCAAAAACTAAAACCAACTAGCCTCTGTGCCGAACTCGAGCGTGTTGCTCTTGGTACGTGACTCTTACCAGCGGCAATTGAAAACGGGTAAATGGCTTCTTGCTTTTGCCCTCGAGTCGCGATGTGGTTTCATGAGTCGCGGTTGGGTGGTGGCGATCTGAACGGTTCGCCCGACCGACGCTGCTCAGCGGAGGGAATAGGCGCGTGCCTGTGATTGAACCGCTTGGAGGGAAGAGGGGCGGTCGCTGGTGGATATGAATTTATCCATGCGGGAGAAGAGCGATGAGAAAAATCATTAGGTCATTCGTCGTCGTCGTCGTCGGTATGGCGGAGGGAAGGGCGGAGCCAGCACCGAGCGAGTTCTGGACAATAGAAAGCCTGGGACAATAGCGACTTGTTCAACTCTGACTACACCCACGCCACTCCCCCCCCTCCTCTCAGCCATTGTGGTATGTGGTTTTTGGCCTTCATCTTCTACTTCTCCATTGTTGATGGGAAAAGGGCGCCAACATCTCGATGTCGCTCCATTATCCTTTTGCCGCGTCGGTGTTACTTTGTAACTACAGCCTCGTCTAACTAGAACTTGGGCGGGGATGTGAACGCCATCGACAGATACCTGAGAGGGCGGCCAGGGCTGCGAAAGCTTGTTTTTCCTACCCTCATGCAGGTCGACGAGCAACTAATCGTAGTGTGCCTAATAGTAACGCCGAAGCCTTCTCCAGCCATCGTCCCAGGGCTGCCTGAGCCCAAGCCCTGCATGCGCAAGGCGGGCCACAGACGGACCGTTGGCTTTGCTTGCCCTGTCAGTTGCAGCCTTGGATCGCAAAGTCTATACCAATGCGGTTGCCCATGCTTCTCATAAAACGGTACCTATACCCTGTAGAATGAAAACTGCCGCAAGAATAATACGCGGCACTCGTTCAATGGGCAAACACCGCCACCGGGCCGTCGGGCACTGGGCCTGTCTGTAGACAGAGACTGGCCGCCTCAACGCTTTCGGCCCTCGGCGGGCTTGTTCTTCTTCTTCTTCTTCTTCTTCTTCTTCTTCTTCCCTTTCATTCCCTCTCTCTCTTCTTGGACCTTCTCATGTGACGCGCCACCTCCTCGTAGCTGCTGCCTGCAGGGCAAGTGCGGGGATGCCGAAGAAAAGAGCGCAAAAAGGGCTGGCTGGGGGCGGCGAGGCGCTGGGCTGGTCGCGGGGGTGGTGAACTCAAAATTTCGGTGCCAACGCGGAAGGATGCGGAAAACCGGTTCCCCAACCTCGATATGGTTCGTTGGCGTCGTGATCATATGCATAAAAAAGACGCAGGCGTTTTATACATACATTCGGCCAGAATAGTATTTTATTTTATTTGATATATTTTTAATTCTTCTCCTTTATTTTTTTTTTTTCGTTTATTTCTTCTCTCTGCTTGGTCCCTCAAATCTCCGTCGGTGACAGCTCCCTCCACCTTTTGGTCACGACCTGCAAGTCCAAGCCTCACTTCTCCACGGGGAACTCGGCTTGGCGGCTCCAGTCCCTCCCACAGCCATGACATATCCTCGGACCCTGGTTCGGAGAGGTCCCGGGGGAAAAAGTCGGAGAGGAGCCCAACGCTCTCTCGGGTGCCAAGTCTGTCAGTATGAGTAACATAGTCTTGCGCGGATCATGCCCGAGGTGGCGGAGGAAAGCATGCAACGAAAAAACAGAGCTGTAAAACGAAATAGAATTCACGTAACAGGACAAAGCAAAGCAAAGCTGGATTTATTTATGGGTCTAGATCGGGTTGCGTTACGCCTTCCAACGTTTGACAGCTCCCACAACGTATAAAGCCAGCCGCACGTTTGAAACGGTGAGCATTCTAGTCTTGGCACTGTCTTGGCGGCCTGTCAGGGTCGACCATCACTTGAGATGTAGCCAAGCCTTACCTCATTCAATAACTTTATTGTTACTGATTGGTTGGCGCACTAGCCGCTCAACTCAACAGGATACAGGACCCCGGACGTTGACTGCTTCTCTCAACTTGGGAGAGTGCTTCGGAACCAACCAGATTCTTGAATTCTCGCCGCAATCCAGACACAAACATGTAAAATATTTTGCAATTTTATTCAAAGTAATGAATAATGATCATGTCGATGATGGTGAGCCTCTCGTAGCGGCGACGAACGACCGTGATGACGTTAAACATGGAAAGCCACGGTACAGAAAATTCAGAGGGCACCGTCACCTGTACTTGCACGGAACATGTTGGTATACTCTGGGTGAATCTTAGAGCGCACTATCGCTGCCATCATGTATAACGTCCTCGACCTCCTATCCAAGCACATCATCTCTCAGCGCCTATGCAGTACCAGGCTCGCCCTCGCCGTCGTCGAGCCTCGTCGACGCAAACTTGCGCGTCGGCGTGCGCCTTGCAAACAGAATATCCAACTCCTCGTACGTCCTGCCTCTCGACTCCGGCAGCCTAAACCACGCCCACACCAGCACCGCCAACGCCGTCGCCCCCCAGACGAACCCCGTGTACCCCCTCAGGTCCAGCTCGCCCGGGTTCATAAAGTACGGCTGCAGCACCTGTGACACGATCGCCACCACGTAGTACGAGTTGCGCGCCAGGCAGATGGTCCGCTGCCGCAGCCGCGTCGACCCAATCTCCGCCGGGATCGCGAAGCCCAGCTGGCCGACGGAGAGCTGGAACACGAACGTCCAGACGAGGGTGAGCACGGCCTGCGCGTAGCCGACGCCCTGGTGAGACGAGCCCCAGACCTGGAGGAGGCCGATGGTGAGGAGGGTGGCGCACATGGCGGCCATGCCGGCGAGGTAGGTGGTGCGGCGCCCGAGGAAGGGCATGATGGCGAACCAGCTGACGAGCGTGCCGACGAGGGCCATGGCGGTGCCGCCGGTGTTGAGGTAGTAGGTCTGCGAGGTGTCGAGGCCGACCTGCTGGAAAAAGTACTGCGGGCAAAATGAGTCAGTTGGACTGGTACTATGTATGACTCGGCAACGGATGGCCAACTTACGGTGGAGTTGTACGCAAAGGAAGAGCCGGAGAGGACCTGCCCGGCAAACACGACGCACGCAATCTCCGTCCGGCGCAGCTCCGTCCCCCGGAAGCAGTCCAGGTAGCCGGTACCCGCGCTCAGCCTCGCCTCCGTGTCGTTGGTGTGCACAATCTCCGCCAGCGTCGTCTCCGGGCTCAGCCTCTCCGACACCGTCGACTTCCGCTGGAGCCTCGCCAGCACCTTGCGCGCCTCCTCACTCCTCCCCACGCGCACCAGGTGCCACGGCGACTCCGGCGCGAAGCACAGCACCGGCACCAGCAGCGCCGGCCACGCCCACTGCAGCGCGAACGGGATCCTGTACCCCCACTCGTCCGGCCTGCCCACCAGGCCCGCGAGCACGCCCGCGGCGATGAGCTGCCCGACGATGAAGCACATGTTGGTCCAGCTGGTGAGGTAGACGCGCAGGCGCAGGGGGAGCACCTCGGAGGCGTAGGCGGGCGCGCAGGCGACGAAGACGCCCCACGGCAGGCCGCAGAGCAGCTGCCCGGCGAGGAGCATGGAGATGGAGGAGGCGAAGAAGGTGACGAAGATGAGGGAGGAGAGGAGGAGGAGGGCGGCGAGGATGACGCGCTTCTGGCCGAAGCGGGAGACGAGGGCGCCGGTGGCGGCGACGCCGAGGAAGCAGCCGATCTGGGAGGCGTTGCCGAGACCGGCCTGCCAGGAGGCGGAGAGCTGGTGCCGGCCCTTATCGTCGACGAACTGGCCGTACTTTTTGGCGAACTCGGGGTACGCGTAAAAGTTGCCGATGAGGATGGTATCGTAGCCTGATAGGAAGCCAATTGTTAGTAAGGAGGTAAGGGAAGGGTGGAAGGGGGATCGGTGGGGGAAAGAAAAGAAGTTGACTTGCCTTCCATGATGACACACATGGAGACCATCAAGCACCAAAATATGGCCATGGGGTAGGCCTTGATGGCATCCTGGAGAGACAGCTCATGGGCCACTTGGGTCGCCGTCTTGGCCGCCGCCTTGACCTTGTCCGTCACCACGAGGTCGTCGACGTGCTCCGCCTGAATGGCACCGTCGTATTTCTTTTCCGCGTCCATGCTGATTCGATGTAGATGCAAGTCACTCTTGTTCAAAGCAGCTGATCCAGATAAAATCCACTGAAGCTCAACGGGCGAAACCGACGCTCTTTATACAAACACGCCCGAGGGGGAGAATCGGCGCGCGCCCACTTCTCGTTTACCCCAGATGAGGGTGGACTTGACCTCCGCATGCAGTAGTTCGAAAAACGAGTCGGAGGGTTTGTTGGGTGATGATGTGTGAGGAAGAGAGATTGTGTAAGTGTGACAACCTGGAATGGCCTCGTTCGTGTAGGCTGTGGCTAGCATCTCTCGGTCCGACTACAAACCAATGAATCAAGGGGAATCAATACCCGGACGGACTACTCCGTGAGCGAACCGGCATGGCGGTCTTCCAAGCGTCACTGTAGCGTCAGCCGAAGGGCCGCGATGCGGGGTCCGGGGAAATAGACAAGCTGGGGAATGGCGATGTCGTCTGCCCAAGTTGTCTAATAAAAGTGGTTGACCTCCGTAATCATCTCTGAGACCTGCGTTCAGCCGTGGCGGCGCCGGTGTGGGGGAACGCCTCTCCGGGGAATTAATCGGACAATCGCGTCTGGCCTGGACCGCTCCCGCGGGTTCAATTCAACTGCCGTTTTTCGCATTTTCCCAAAATATTCCCCGACATGATACTTTATGCTCTCAGAGGACGCTCAATTGCATATAAATCGGCACACACAAAGGTAGCTGGACGTAAAAGCCCGCAAACAGCGACTGGTGGCTTATGAACTATCGAACTGGCGTTCCAGTTCAACCCCAACATGCGAATCAACACCGAAGTGAGCCAAAAAGCAGCAATGAAGCCTGACCGTACGTACTCTACGTGGATTTCTAGGACGACCTCTGTCAGCTCCAAGTACACTGGCAGCAAGCCGCTAATATGCTTCCGTCTGCTCCAGCCATCGTCGTGGACGGGACGTCCTTTGCGCTCAACGGACGCAACCTTTCCTACCGATTTCACGTCGATGCCGCCACCGGCGACCTCGTCAGCGACCACTTCGGCGCCGCCGTTCCCGACACGCAGCTGCCTTCCGCTGCGCCCGTCGCGCGCCAGGGCGGCTGGTCGACCGCCGGCGGCGTGCGCCGCGAGTTCCCCGACCTGGGCCGGGGCGACTTCCGCACGCCTGCGTTTCGCGTGCGCGTCGGGGCCACCGGTGGTGGTGGCACGGTGACGGCGCTGCGGTACCACTCCCACGAGGTGATCCCGGGGAAGCCAGCGTTGGAGGGCCTGCCGTCGACGGTCGCGGCGGCCGGCGAGGCGGCGACGCTGGTGGTATGCCTGCAGGACGAGCGGAGCCGGATCGCGGCGGACCTGTCTTACACTGTGTTTCCGGAACTTGATATCATCGCTAGGAGCGTCAAGGTTACCAATCAGGGGACGCAGACGGTGACAGTTGAGAAGCTGACGAGCATCAGCGTGGATCTGCCACATCGCGACTATGACATGATTAGCCTCCGCGGGGAATGGACGAGAGAATGCAACAAGGCGCGTCGCGCCATCGACTACGGATCACAAGGGTAAGAAGAGCCGTCCGCACAACGCCCGCTTCCTCACCCCACTGACAACATTTCCCTCGACAACAGCTTCGGTAGCACCACCGGTTACTCATCCCACTTCCACAACCCCTTCCTCGCGCTCGCGCCGCCCACCACGACCGAGTCCCACGGCGAGGCCTGGGGCTTCGCCCTCGTCTATTCGGGCTCCTTCCGCGCCGAGGTCGAGAAGAACCCGCAGGGCCTGGTGCGTGCGCAGATCGGCCTGCACGACGCGCAGCTCTCCTGGCCGCTCGGCCCCGGCGAGACCCTCGTGGCGCCCGAGTGCGTGGCCGCGTACTCGGCCGCGGCCGGCGTGGGGGGCATGTCGCGCGCGCTGCACCGGCTGCACCGGCGACACCTCATGCGCGGACCGTGGCGGGACCGCCCGCGGCCGGTGCTGCTCAACGGCTGGGAGGGCGTGTACTTTGACTTTGACGGCGAGGCCATCGTGGGCATGGCGGCGGCGGCGGCGGACCTCGGCGTGAAGCTCTTCGTCATGGACGACGGCTGGTTCGGGGTCAAGCACCCGCGGACGAGCGACGGCGCCGGTCTGGGCGACTGGACGCCGAACCCGGCGCGGTTCCCGGACGGCCTCAAGAGCGTCGTTGACAGGGCGACGACTCTGGCTGTCACAGGGTCTGATGAGAAGCTGAAATTTGGCATCTGGGTTGAGCCTGAAATGGTCAACCCCAGGTCCGAACTCTTCGAAAGCCATCCCGACTGGGTGCTCCAGGCTGACGGGTATCCGCGCACCGAGGCTCGCAACCAGTTGGTCCTCAACCTCGCGCTGCCCGCTGTGCAGGACTTCATAATCGATAGCATCACAACACTGCTGCGCAGTGCGCCCATATCGTACGTCAAGTGGGATAACAATCGCGGCATACACGAGACCGCCTCGCCGGCCGCCTTCCATGCCTACCTGCTCGGCCTGTACCGCGTACTCGACACGCTCACCACGAGCTTCCCCGACGTCCTCTGGGAAGGCTGCGCCTCGGGCGGCGGCCGCTTCGACGCCGGCATGCTGCCGTACTTTCCGCAGTCGTGGGCGTCGGACAACACGGACCCCGTCGACCGCGTCGCCATCCAGTTCGGCACGACCGTCGCGTACCCGGCGGCCGCCATGGGCGCGCACGTCGCCAAGGTGCCTAACGAGACGACTCGGCGCGTAACGTCGCTGGCGTTTCGCACGCACGTCGCCATGATGGGTGGCTCCTTCGGCTTTGAGCTGGACCCGCGTGACAGCAGCGGCGACATCACCCCGGCGGAGCGGCTGCAGATCCCCGGGCTGATCAAGTTGGCGGAGAAGATCAATCCGCTAGTGATCAACGGCGACATGTGGAAGCTAGATCTTCCGGGAGAGTCGAACCACCCCGCGGCGTTGTTCCTGGCAGGGGATGGGTCCCAGGGCGTGTTGTTCGCGTTTCAAATGCTGGGCCGGACGGTGCACAGCCAGCCAACGCTGCGTTTTCAGGGGCTAGCCGGTGATGCGAAATATCGGTTGGATGGAGAAAAGGAGTACTCGGGTGCGGCTTTAATGAATGGTGGGCTGCAGTTTGCATTCGCTGGCGACTACGATAGTCGGGTTGTGCTCATCGAGCGGCTGTAAAGCAAAACTAGGTATTCGAAGAGACAAACACACACACTGTTAGCATCAGCTGTAATTCAAATACATAATGATTATTATTAGTCCCGAGTCGCACCAATTTTTGGTAAAGATTTGTAGAGTTTTGAAGGTTCTGACGTAGGGCCAGTGTTGAGTTATGTCACCGCGCGACGGCCGCGAAGATGACTTCATATATGGCAGGACGGGTGGTAGAAGGGCAACAGATTGGGGGCCAGTCGAGTTCTTGGGCTGCAGTGTGGTTCTTGGGGCAACTTATCAGGGAGGCTGCTGGATTGGAAGCTGGGAAGGTCAAACATAACGAAACTATCTCAGCGGCGTACTTATTATCAGCGTTATTGCCATCACCGCCATCATTCCCATCAGTAACACCATTAAAGCAACTGTTAGATAATTTGGGTCTTATATGTCGGGACAGGACGGTGCAAAGCTTTCGTAGGGGTATACCTTTAAATGTTGGCTATACGGCTCATGTGTGGCACAGATTCAAGAGACATGGCATAGCCCAAGACGCACCAGCACTAGTCAAAGGGAGCGGGATCTTTTCAGGAACAAGCCAAGCATTTCGGCCGAAAGCGTACAATATCCACACTGTTTACACTGCAGGTACGTTACCTGTCAGCTTCCATTTTTGGCAGATTGACATCTGACTGGGGCAAAATGGCCGAGATGGGCTACCCGATGCCGAGGCGGATAGTCTCCTGAGCCTATCTGGTGGAGAGGGGGGCCGAGATGAAAGATGCTGGCGCTCGTATAATTGCGAGCCTGCTTTTAGTCTATATTACATGGGTTCTTATGGTTCGACTCGGCTCAGTGATGGGGAACTTCATATCATAAACGCCGTCGGCCAATCCGGGTGATTGGCGTGCAGCGAGCGTCGAGGAGAGCAGGGAATATGATACGCAGATGAACGCTCGCTCGTGAGCCTCGGTGACGCGCAGGGTGGATCGGGAAAATTTGAGCTCGTCGGAAGAGTATCCAAAACGATCTGTTGGCATGAACTAGTGTTCTATTTTTCGTCGGCAAGCCCCCGTCAACGCTCGGATGTGGCGACATCGTGGTCCACCTAGTCGGCAGCCCGCAGGAGACGGACTTTGAGGCTAATTGCGACGATGGTGAGTAGGAGATATCTTGAAAAGCTTGTAATGCGCATATCTCCACTGGAGGCGTCTGCAGTTGATGAAACTGCGGGTTTGAAAGGCTATGCACGAACCCCCTAATGCATAGAGCACATATGTATTGCTGATTTATTGTCGCATGTGTGGGTTGGTCGGTGCGGATCGAGGCAGCCCGATAAACGAGGAAATAACGGCGGCATGTGAAAGCTCCAAACGCAGAGCCTTACGAACAGCAGCGAGTGCGTCGGCCGAGCAATGATGGATGGAGTATCTTTGGCTTGCTGATTTGGTGCAGAAACTGTCTGCAAGGGTTCTTGAGAGAAGGGTAAGGGGACTTTCACCTTGGAGGTCATATGACGGGCTGGGTGCTGCATCTTGGCCTGATCTCGGTCAACGGCGCGGAGGTTGCCGGGACGAATGAGAGTCTTCTTTGCAAATCTGGAGAAACGATACTGTGCCTGCAGCTATTGGCTAGAGCGGACATGGTGGTTTTGTTTGGTGGATTCGCGTCAAGGCAATAGTACAAGTCCAAGCGCATGAACGGGAATCATCCCAGGGCAAGCCCACTGACAGACAGACGGCAGCTCCCGGAACCCAGGTCGGTGTCCCCGGAGGTAGTGAGCATGTGGAAACAGCCTCAGTTGGCAATCTCGGCGCTGTTGCGTCCTGTATTTCCGGTGTGCGGCAGTACCTCGACCGCACCGTTGAAGGGAACAATGCGGAGGCCTGCAGGATCATGCTGGCCATCCAAAGTCGAGAACCTGCGCCATCTAATCTTGAGAGCAGCCCTTGTGACAAGAGTACATGCTGGTTTAAGTATAGCCTCAGTAAAAAAAATATGTGAAAACATCCTCAGCTGTCCTGAATCGTCGCTAGGAGGGGTCCATAGAGCTTGGCAAAGGCAAACGTGGCGCGGTCGAGCTACTTTGTGGCAGGGAAGAGGCGATTGGCACTAGCTGGCGCTGAAAGATGCGACTGTGGCCAGGGGGTGAGATGATTCTGCAGGAAAGGGCTTCTGGAGTCGAATCTCAGCTTGCTACATAACTAGGTAGAGCAGTGGCTGGCCATGGAGAACCGGCGTGTCAGAAGGTCGGCGACGGCGCTTAAAATCGACCGAAAGCATGCGAGCCGAGGACTTGGGAGGAGTTTCCGGGAGGGGGGCCGCATGCTATATCTAGCACATGTTAGTAATTAGCAATGGGCAAAAAGCCTCATCTTGACCAAAATAGGACAAGTTGAGCGATTGGTCACTATCATCTGCAACTGTGGTGGAGCGCGAGCCAGGCTGGCCTCTTTTGTCTGTCTCGGTGGGCTGAGCTAGCGATGCCAGCATGAGGTTTAATGTAGGAGTATTGTTGATGGAAGTTGCGGAAGCCTTGAGACGGGAATTGATATTCTGTGTGGTGGCGACGATGATACCGGCGATGATGCGGCTTGCCGTCACGGGTACAGGATGAGGCAGTGCAACGCGTGGAGGAAGGAAGCCTGGGAAGGAAGCCTGGGAGGCGGAATTTTTTGTTGAAGCGAGAGACCGTGAAGCGTGGGGAGGCCATGCACGGTTCGGTTGTATGGGCTTTTTTGGTTGGGGGAAGAAAACTTGGGCCCAGAGGGCCAGTTGGCAAGGCGGCATTGGCAAGTGGATGTGAGCTGTCAAGCTGCGGATAGATGGACAAGACGGAGTGACTTTTGCGACAAAACGATTGTTTGAGCCGATATTTGCCTCGGACAGGGATGGAAGGATGGATTTGCATGATAATTGATGGACGATAGTGATGCCTGGTCTAGCCGAACCCCTCTGCAGATCCTGTAGCGTCGCCAAAGCGGTGCCGTCATGGCAAGGTGCAAAGTGCCAGTTTCTTGTTGGGGCTGGGCAGTTGGGCATAAAGTCGCCAGAGCGATATGCCACATTTTGACGTGTGTAGGATCCCTGTATTGAAACAAATTACTTCTTTGTTTATTAACACAATCCCCCGAATGGGTTTCAGCGTCATCGCTGTCTCGGCAGCCGCGCTTCATGTCACGCCCATGGCCAGTGTCCTGTGTTCTGTGTTCTGTTTGCTTGTGCGTGCTGTGGCCTGTAGCCTGAAGCCCCTCGCCCAGCCGTACCCAGAGCTCGCCCCCGCACCGCCTCCACCAGAGCTGCCTTAGCGCCCTTTTCCCCCAGACGCACAGGGGGCGAGTCCACTGTTCCACTCTCGGTGCGACTAGCAGCAGAGGCACTTGCAGGTAGCATCAGCCACTAGCCTTCCCCCAGCCCAGCGCTGAAGCCCGCCATAGCTTGGCCGTGGCTGGGCAACCAGTACCCAGGGCAGCACAGACAGATACTGGGACAGCTCTCGAGGGCCGCGAAAATTACCTTATCACATAGTTTTTTTGCTCAGCGTTTGTGACTGGAAACAAAAAGAATTAGACGCTTGATTGAGAGTCGGCATGTTTTAAAGATTGAAAAGGAAGAAGGAATCCTTTGTTAGGACACGTTGCATGTTGCTCGGCACGGTACCTACGACACCACCACACAAGCTCCAGCCACGCCAACCTCAGCCCGGCCCTCCGCTCGCCTTGGACCTTGGCTTTTCGCAAAGCCTCTCCACTCTGTCTTCCTCCAAAACTCTTTCAACTGCTCCCTCGATCCCGCGCCGGCTCGCCTGACCCCGGTGCCTGTCCACTAGATTCCTAGACTCTCCAATTTCTTTTTTACCAGCGTCATCGCCGCCTCCATCGCTACTGCACCCTCTCCTACCTACTCCTCTTTTTGACTCTTCTCTCCTCTTCCTCCCTTTCCTCTCCCACCTCGAATACCTATTGTGACACCTCTCCTCCACCTCTTTACCTAGACGGCGAACCCGCCCCCTTCAGCCTATCCATCATGACGGACTACACTTCGGGCATCATGCCCCTGAACATGGTCCATCGCCCTCCCTTCACCGTCCAGGTTCCTGGTGTCGAAAAGGTGCCTGGCGAGACGATCCCTCGCCGCCACCCGCGCGCAAAGAACGGTCTTCTCAACCGCCCGGCCAAGGACGTCCACACCGTCTTCGATATCGTCCGTCGCAGCGCTCGCGTCTACCCCAACAACAATGCCGTCGGCACTCGCAAGCTTGTTAAGCTCCATAGAGAGACCAAAAAGGTCAAGAAGAACGTCGATGGCGAGGTCTGCGAGGTGGATAAGGAGTGGCAGTTCTTTGAGCTCTCTCCCTTCTCCTTCATCACCTACAAGCAGTACGAGGAGCTTGTCCTCGAGATTGCCTCTGGTCTGCGCCATCATGGCCTCGGCTCGGAGGACAAGCTGCATCTGTTTGCCACCACCAGCGCCAGCTGGTCCTCGATTGCCCACGCGTGCGCTTCCCAATCCATTTCCATTGTAACCGCCTACGACACCCTAGGCGAGAGCGGCGTTGCCCACTCTCTTCTCCAGACCGATGCCAAGGCCATGTTCGTCGACCCTCACCTACTCAAGACTGCCTCAAAGCCCATCAAGGACTCCAAGGTCAAGCTCGTCATCATCAACGAGGAGTGCATATTTGCCGAGGGCGGCGAGGTTGCGGCTTTCAAGGCCGACAATCCCGATCTCACTGTCGTAACCTTTGAGGAGCTTCGCGAAGCCGGCAAGAACAACATGGTTGAACCTAACCCCGCCAAGGACAAGGACCTCTTCTGCATCATGTACACCTCTGGATCGACTGGCCTGCCCAAGGGTGCTTGCATCACGCATGAATCTCTTGTCTCTGGCAGTAAGTTTTGCGCAACACTCGCCCACTTCCTTGCAACCAACTATCTAACCTAATCCTCTCCTAGTCACCGGCCTCCTTACTTGCGTCGACGAATGCGTTAGCGACAGAGAAGTTGTTCTCGCCTACCTCCCCCTCGCCCACATCTTCGAAATGGCGCTCGAGAATCTTCTTATGTTCATTGGTGGAACTGTTGGCTACGGCAACCCCCGCACCCTCTCCGATACCTCGGTCAAGAACTGCGCCGGTGACATGCGCGAGCTCAGACCTACCGTCATGGTCGGTGTCCCCCAGGTTTGGGAGACCGTCAAGAAAGGTGTCATGGCCAAGCTCGAGAGCGTGAGCTCTATCCAGCAGAGCCTCTTCTGGG
Source organism: Cordyceps fumosorosea ARSEF 2679 (assembly GCF_001636725.1). NCBI lineage: Eukaryota > Fungi > Ascomycota > Sordariomycetes > Hypocreales > Cordycipitaceae > Cordyceps > Cordyceps fumosorosea. The sequence goes on along the minus strand of NW_017387304.1, from coordinate 170,333 downwards.
GCGCTTTCAACTACAAGACCTTCATGACCAGAAACAAGCTGCCATTTGCTAGCATTTTTGACGGCATTGTCTTCTCCAAGGTCCGCACCCTGACTGGCGGCCGTCTCCGCTTCACCATGAACGGTGCCAGTGGTATCTCGGAGGGCACCAAGCACTTTCTCTCGCTCATCCTTGGTCCTATGCTGGTCGGTTATGGCCTCACTGAGACTTGTGCCAACGGCGCGCTAGGCTGCCCCCTCGAGTACTCGCCTTTCGCGATCGGCCCTATTCCCGCTTCAATCGAGGTGAAGCTCGTTTCTATCCCCGAAATTGGCTATGATGCCGACGCCAAGGTGCCCCAGGGTGAGATTTGGATGCGTGGTCTCCCTGTCATGAAGGAGTACTTCAACAACCCCGAGGAGACCGCCAAGGCCATCACTGAGGATGGCTGGTTCAAGAGCGGCGACATTGGCGAGTTTGATGAGAACGGCCATCTCAAGGTTATTGACCGTGTCAAGAACCTTGTCAAGATGGCCGGTGGTGAATACATTGCACTCGAAAAGGTCGAATCCGTGTACCGCGGCACCCAGACCGTCGCCAACATCCTGGTCCACGCCGACCCTGAGAAGAGCCGCCCCATTGCTGTCATTATGGCCAATCACGCTGTTCTTGTCCAAAAGGCCAAGAATCTTGGTGTTGACGAGCACCACATGCACACCGACCCGAAGATTAACGCCCTTGTTTTGAAGGACCTTCAAGCTACTGGACGCCGCGGCGGGCTTAGCGGTATGGAGATTGTCTCTGGCGTCGTCATTACCGAGGAAGAATGGCTGCCCCCTACTGTAAGTTTTCTCACGCGCGACTTGTCATTCCCTACACACTATCTAACACTCTCTTAGGGTCTCGTTACTGCCACCCAGAAGCTCAACCGCAAGGCTATCCGCGAGCGCTACGACAAGGAGATCACCGAGTGCCTCAAGAAGATCTAAATGAAGACATGATATCTCTCCGACGGGATGTTAGCGAGACTACTGGAAAACACGTACACCTTTCCACGGGAGTCTAGGGAATGGTTTACACGGCCGAAGAGGGGACGATGATACCGCTCGTTGCATGAAGCCTGCAACGTGTTTTTGTTTTACTTTACCTGTTTGCCTGTTATGAGTTTTTTTCCTACGGCTGGACATCTTTTTGCGTAGCTTAATGTTTGTATTGTAGGTAGTAGCTGCTTCGCTGGCGAGCCTCGGCGGAAAGCTGGAGCAATGTATGACTATGTGCAGCCTTGTTGACTATGTGCCCTTGCACTTGCGATATTGATAGATTATTAACTACTTTTTTGGTGGCATATGGAAGGATATGGATAACGATGAAATCCTTGACGCATTGCAGGAGAGATGACAGTAGCGGGCGACGCAGCAAACATAGCAATTAATGGAAGTGACTGCGCGACAAATTTCGGGCGCGCCTTCGATACTCATAACTGCTGGAAGAGGCTCTACTCCCATCTTCTCAACTGTAGATCGAAGCTCATTGGACTCGGGGTATGGTTGTCAAGGAGATGAATAATCGCGCGGCGAGCAGTCAAGACTGAGGGAGTTAGGGCTATTCTTAGTTGTTGGATCTTTTATCATTCTTATACCATTTATACCTTATATGTTCTTATTTTTTTGACCACTTTTTCTAGAAATAGACAACTATACTACTGCCATGATTAATACATAAAATATACAAAAGCATCACTTTATGTTCCTACAAGTTAATACAAGAGCTTGTAAGTCAGGCTACCCGGTAGGCAAGGATAGGCTTGAGCGTGGTATTGGAGACTCTTTGCAAAAGCCTCTTATGGCTAGGAGAATCTTCAGCTAATACGCTCTAAACGAGAAAAGTCATTAGTTTTTATTCACGACGCCGACACTTGGAGTGGATGATAGGCGAGTACATCGTCTGTGGGCAGCGTTACTTTCATGGAGCCTGTTTTCCCACCTAGCTTGCTACGAGCTTCATTGGCAAAGCATATTGTTCGTCACGAGTTTGTTAGATCCCGAAACCCAATCATCTGTCCACAGCAACAACAACTATGGCACGGGACATGTTCGCAACCCTTGCCTCTCCCAGCGTTGAATGCAAATGGTGTCTCTGGCTTGCGTTGATGACACTGACTCTCATTTGCGCAACCCTTCTCGCTATCGTCGACAAACTCATCGGACACCGTCTGGAAGCCGAGGAACTGAACCTCGGGCGGGGGCAAGACGCCATCAAAACCTCCATTACGAAGCTTACGGCCGACGTCGACGGCATCGGTGCCAGGCTCGACGCCTTGGAGACCCGCGCCAAGACCGCCAATAAACCACCAACGGCTGCCAGATTCGAGGAATCGCAGGATGCGTTGAAGAAACGCTTTGAGAGGTATGTAGGTGTCTCGATTGTGCGTGCTGATGAGCTGGACACTCGAACTAACCAAGGACTCGAACAAAGACTTTCTCGAGAGTTCTCAGCCTAGCAGGCAGAGATTTGAGGAATTTTGGCTCTCAAGAAGGATTCGGAGGAGCTGCTGGCCAAGATAGAGACCCAAAACCGCCTTGTCAGTGATGAACTCCGGAGCCGCCAGGCTAGCGATGCAGAGAAGGAGAAGAAGAACCCTGATCGGGCCGTTGAAGGCCGTCGCTACGGCAGCTCTGGCAGCTACAGCATGGCACAACCCGTGTTCGATTTTCCTACAAGAAACTAAATCATAGGCTCGCACAGATCGACGAGGTTTCGGCACGTCTCCGATCAACTTGCCTCCATGGAGGGCAAGCGGCGTACTGTCTTGTAGGGCACGAGTTTCGTACTGCCCAACCAACCACCTAGTGGTAAAAGTTAGAGATGATGAAAATGACAAACGTTCGGTATTAATAGTGCAACCCCCATGCCTCTGAATTTAATTAGTATCTGAGGTTCATCAGCTCAGTTGCTAGGCCAAGACTTTTCCTCATTTGCCACTATTTCGTCGTATTGAAAGACAAGATTCAACATTCCTCCTCGAAATCATAATATCCCACGGAAAAAGACCGAACATGATGGCTGGTAGGGAAAATGTTCACAATAGCGTGCAAAAAAGCTGCAGTCATTCATTCCTGGACACAACATGGCCCGCGTGCCTTTCCCACGCCCGTGCTGTCTTCTGGGAAATTATTCGTCAACCGGGCATTCGACGGTGGCACTCCATTTTATACGAACCTTCCAATCTTGCAAGGGCACTGCGGTCCTCTATCTTGGAAATGTTAGCCGAACGCGACCGAGTGTCTGGGCTGGAGAGTGGGTTGGTTGCCTTGCGCAACTGACAGAAGTTGAGGCTGTGAGTCTCCAGGTGAAAAGCTCACGTATGCTCTCTCAAAGGGGGGGGGGGGGGTGACTGCCCGGGTCTTCGTGGTCAGAGATCGCTCTTCCTCCAGCCACAGATGCACCTGCTTCTTGAACACGCGAACCGGCAGCGCGAACAGCAAGAGGGCGAGGGCGAGCAGGCCGCCGCCCGTGACCCGGGTCGTTCATTCGGCGAAGAGCTCGAAGGCGTCTTGGGGGCAGCCGGACACGCACCAGCGAGCGAAGCCGCCGATGGGCACGGCCACGACCAGCAGCGCCAGGCTGCCGATGAGTTCAATGCCGTCAAACTTTTCACGGTAGGGAACCATTTCGAGCGATATGGGAAAAGTTGCAAGTTTTTCTTCTTCTTTCTGGAAGGAAGGGGTCGGAAGAGGTGTTGGTGATGGACTTTGGAGCTTGAATAGGATGACGCAGCTTCTTTCTCCGTGCGCTGTAATAATTATGAAAAAAAAAAAAACGGTTGTCTGGAAAAGGCAAAATCGCAAATAAAAATTCTCACGGTACAGTTAAAGCCTCTCGAGTAGCGTCTTGTAGCGTGTTGCAAAGTACAGCCTTGTAGGCTTGTAGCCGCCCTCGTTGCCGCCCCTACAGCCGCGTCGGTGTCTCCTCGAAGCGGCCTCGTCGTGACGCCCATGAGATGCATTTTCTGCACGAGGTTGGCCCGAACGTTTAGTGAACTGTAATCAATGGCCGGTATCTGTAGTTGGCGACATGCTCGACTTAACGCGCGTTCTCGCGTCCTTTGCCGACTGCAGTCATACTACCATTAAGCAGCCTGAGCAGATTCGGGCCTGGCGCCGCTAGGTTCAACCTCCAGCTCGCGTTTTACGAGTAAGAGTCCACCAATGAAGGTGTGATCCGTCATACAGAGTAAGGTAATCAGGGCAATCCAGATACCCCAAATGTCTGGAGACTGAATTGCGCCAAGCTCCTCCTCCTTTGCAAAGGTGGTTGTTCTGTCGAGCATCAGAGTATCGAGGCTCGGCAAGCTCGTCCATAAATGTATAAACTCACATAAGAACTGGTAAAATGGAGTTGAGAGAAGGTGGGGTCGATGGAGAAAAGAGCTGAGAGAAACAAGAGTGAAGGCAAAGAGGTGTTGAGGTAGGGAAGTGACGAAGGAAAGAATGTGGAGGAAAAGAAGGGCCTGCCCTCAATACATAGGCCAGCGGCATGTCTTTGACTCGAGTCAAAGACCCGAGAGTGATTCTTGTTATACCTACGTGAATAATACAATCAGCAGAGTCCGAGCTGAAGGGGTTGTGCATCAAAGTAGGATATGTGACGAGTGTCTCAGCGAATGATCTCGCTTATCCCTGTCAAAGGGGACAAATCAACAGACCTCTGAAGTCAAGGGTTGCGAATAAATGTAGGATATTTGTGACAATCAACTGAGCTCGAGGTGAAGGGGGTTGTGAATAAAAGCAGAGCATGTGACTAGTCACGAACAAGGACCCTTTTTACTGGCATCATTCGAACATTCAAGTACATAATTTTATTGGCCATCCACCCATGCCTATAAAACAGAGATTTTCTTGCCGAATGTTCTGGTTCCTGGTGGTCTCGCGGACCAGCCTTCGTTCACTGGCCTCTTCTAGTCCAGGCAGCTTCTGCGCGTCACGCGTCCAACGGCTTCCGGGCGTAGACCCTGTAACTTTTCGACCTTTAGTGTCCATCATATCCCGAAAGCTGGACTCCATTCAACTTACAAGTCTCTGTAGTAGTGGATCCGGGGGTTGCGAATGTCGTCCTTGGCCCGCGCCTCGAGGCTTGCGACGTCCTCCGGATCCAGACCGGCCAGTGTGAGAAACTTGGACAGGCTGTCTACCAGTGCCGTGTAGTTCCTCATCGAATACTCCCCGATCCTCTTCATCTTCGGGTCCCTGGGCCACATGCCGTTGCTCGGCAGCGGGAACTTCTTCTCCGTAACGTCGACGAAACCGGCGTCCGTGCACCATCCGGCATACCTTGCGGGCTTGGAAAAGTCTCGGCCGGCGGCTTTGGCGCCTTCGTTGAGCAGCCGGCACCACTCCTCGACCGCGGTGCCGTGGAGGGTGGCGTCTACCGAATTCACGCCGACGACCGGGTCGAGGAGTTCGATCCAGCCGCCGGGCTTCAAGCTGTCGTATGCCTTCTTGATGACGGCTGGCATGTCATCAAAGCAGGTCACGACAAATCGAAAGTGCACGTAGTCGACCTTTTGCTCAAACTTCCACTCCTCATTCTCCAGGTCGCGTTGAACGAACCGGCAGTTTGGGCTCGACTGCTGCCTCTGGATGAGGCTGAGATCGGCGCCGATTACTTCGCAAGCCGGATTCTCCTGCGCTTTTGGTAATTTACCCCTTTCAGTATTTTATCAGACTTCCGTAAATGTATTTGCATGTACGTACCGTACTGGATTGCCCAGATTCCCGTACCCGTAGCGGCGTCGAGACAGTACTTGGGATTTTCGACGGGGGCAGCACCAAGCCGGCCACCTGTCATTAAAAGACACATCTCGTGCTGAAAGTCTATAGGATGGAGGTAAGCCATGATTTCATAAAAGCTCAAGCATGGCATGTCTTACCGAGGCGTGCTTGCTCTTCCTGTGCCTAGTCAGTCTGCCATGTTGTAGTAGGGTAGGTACATAGGTGTACGTACAGCATCGTTTGGCAGGAAGTAGGCTTTAGATGATCAGTTTTCTCGTCTGATTGAATTCTAAGAAACATGTAGAAGCTTACTTTTTGCCCTGTATCCCGTATAGGTTCGACCGTTTTCATCCAGGACAGAATCGCCTGCGATGGTCGCCGTCACTCTGTCGAATCTCAGCAGGTTAGCTCACCGCTCATGCCTCGGCCGTCCCGACTCACGGTGGAATTGGAGTCAAGCTCCCATCCTCCTGAACTGTTCCAATGGCTGGGTCAAGCTCAAGATTATAACCGTAGATAATGTTTGCCATGTTGAGAGATAGGCGCTTCAACAGAGGATCTGTGTTGCGAGGCGAGTTCAGCGGGCAACATGTCACAGCAACTAAAAAGAATTTAAAGACATACCCGAGATAACAAGATAAATTAACCGCTCCGCAGATAATGCATATCCTGCATTCAGCTGCCATATGCACCCTGTGGCAATATTTCAGCCACGGCACCCCCTGCAGAGCTGGAGTGGCAATTACGACACCATTTGTGTATCCTCGTGACGGCACAATCGCGGAACGGTCCTCACAGCTGCAGATGATGTTACGCTACAATGGGCTAGGCTAGAGCTGACTCTCATCATTATGAATTGTCGCACAGAAGATCGATCACCTTGACAACAATATTCCATTTCTTCTGGCCACATCATGTTTAGCGAGACACTCTCGGTGCTGAAAGTTGACGACAAAATTGGGTGGTATAAGTAGTATTAGAAACGCTCCATGAAAACGCCGTCGATAATTCCCACTATCTTCCTCTCGACAGTATACATTCCATTTACCTCCAACAGGCTGCCATGATGGTTTGCACGCGGTCGGTCGCGTCGCGGGTCCTCTTTCGGCTTCGTGTTACAGTTCAATCAGCGCTTCCTCTTGCGCGGGCTGCTTCACAGGCTCGTGCTGCGGGACAGACGGGAGCTGTCCTGCATACCCCCAGTTCGGCGGGGCCTGCTGTGATGGCGTCGGCGCCTGAGCTTGCTGCCAATATGGTTGCTGGTGCGTTCTAGGGACGGATGGCTGGGGAGGTTGCTGGGTCTGCTGGGGAGGGGGTTGCGCCGGCTGGCTTTGTGCCGGCACCGGCGTACCCTGCGTCTGGGATGATACCGATCCACGGTGGTATTGCATTTGTTGAAGATTCGGGTATGGTGACTGTGTGGCATCTGGTGCAGGTCCGGGCGCCGACGGTCCGGAGGAAGCTTGCGCTGGGGGCGGTGCGTTAGGGTTGGCATAGTATGCCATATTCGGGTCAGCAGACGGTGGCATTGTAGGCTGATGCGACGCCTGTATTCGGGGTGGTTCTGCTTGTTGCGGAATCGATGCATAGTGACCCTGAGCCAGATCAGGTCTCGCGCCGTATGATGCAAACTGAGGCTGACTTAATTGTGCTTGATGTAAACTCGGGCTTCGCATGGAGGGGTAGCCTGGCTGCTGGCCAGTGTAAAACGACTCGCCGTGAGTGTTTCCGGTGTTTTGGGCTGAGATGGATGGATATGGGCTGGCATGTTGGCGGACAGGAGCAGGGCTAAACCCAAGATGCGGTTGACTATACGCCTTGGACAATCGTTCCTCCAACATTCGGTCGTAGTATCGCACAACAGTCGACAGTTTGGCATGTAAATCAAGAAGCGTGTCTACAAATCAGGTGTTAGGCATTGTTGCGGATCGGCTACCATTTGTGCACATACCATGCTTGCTCATCGTCTCACCGTAGGTGCGAGCAAGCTTCGGGCGCAGCGTGCCGATACTGTCGTATAATTCTTGAATTTGGGGTTCTCGAAGGATGGTTCCAGGAGGCTGCGTTTGAAGACGGTCAACCAAGGTGGCGAACAGATTGATATTCTCGGCTTCAACAGGCGTTAGCTCGTAGTCGTTTTTGGGCATGGCGAATGCGCTGGCGGCGCTTCCCGACGGTGTAGCGGTTTGCTCCTTCAGCGCGGCGCTGTGCTTTTGCTTTTGCTCTTCCATGTCGGCCAATGACGCAGCAATCGCGGCCCGCAAATCGGCATCCTCCTCTTCGGCCTGCTTTGCGGCGGCTGAGCTGCTGCTTTTGACGACGTTGACGGGCGACGAAACCTTGCCCTTGGTAGAACCATTAACTTCCTCTAAGCTCATGGCTAGGGCCTTCTTGATATCTTCGTCGAAATCATCCTCCACTCGAGCGTTGCGCGGCTGCATAGCCGTCGTACTTTTCGTCTTGTGTGGATAGGTAGGAGACCGATCTTGCAGAAGACCTAGATCCTTGTAGCCCTTGCCGGTGATCTTCGCATAGCAACCGTCATCGACCCGAACCGGAGTGTGTATTCCTAGGTGAGGAAGAGCAACAGTCTTGCTTGAGCACTGCTGGTCGAAGCAATTTCCACAATTGCGGCAATGATGCTTTCGGTTCGTAAAGGTAAAGGCGGTGCGGCAGCGCATGCAAACGTCAGAGTCGGCCCATTCCGGGGGCTGTAACCTGTCAGCATGCTACGTGGGGTATGATTGAGTAAAGCACACGTACCGCATTGCTATCGATCATGCTGCTGGCGACAGCAACCTTGGGCGGAAATCGATAGCCGTCACGCTGTAGTGTTCGGTAAACCTCTCCGATGTATGAGAGCTCGTATCGGCCTTCTGTGGCTCCAGCCCAAGACTGAACCAGTTCCAGGATCTTGGACTTGACTTCGGCGTTGACGGCGCCTCCGCCAACAGCTTGGAGGAGGGACACCATGTTGTCCATGAATTCGCGAGAGGCAATTTCGGCCAGGAAATGGGAGCCGCCATTCTTGACACATGTGTCTGTGAGCTGAAATATAGTTAGCTACTGAAGCTTGACGCCGTTGGAAACCTCGTTCTCCTACATTCAGAGCGCTGAGTTGCGTATTGGGGTTCTTGTTGCCTATGCGACGTTTGAGGCTGCGCATAGCTTCCTTGGGCGCAACTGTCTTGGAGCGAATGACATCGGATATCTCAAGGTTGAGGGCAATGTCCTCTCTGAAGACTCAGTTAGCGCATTGTCCCGTGGGACATTGGTGCCACCTACAGGCTGCTGCTGGTGGCCTTTTCAATCTGCTCGTCCAGAGCCGTATTGGCCGAGGACGACCACCAGGACATCATTTTGGAGAGTATGTGGGAGCGGTTCGCGCGGTACTGCGGGTAAAGTCGAGACCGTAGTCGTGAGAGTCAAAGCAAATGGAAACTGATGCAGAAATCAAGGCTGGCGATGGGAGATGAAGTTCACGGCACAAAACCAAAACACGTAGGTAGCTTGCCTCCGCGTGGTGACGACGTCTTGTTGCGGCGAGACCCACTGTAAATGTGGGTGGCGCTGCGTCAGAAGGCAGAAGGCAGAAGCCAACTCAGTCTGGCGGGCTAGCCGGGTTCGAGGCTTACAGTAGGTAACTAACTTTCAGGTACAAGACAAGTTAAAAATACGGGCACAATAATGATTTGATAGGTAGTTTATAGTTCTGCGCCTGACCACGATAGAGGTTTGGAGATGAACACCCTGCAGCCAAATCTTGAGAACCTAGCCCCCGACGGACATTCCACCCAAGCCGCCAAGGCATCTGGTACCTACTACAGGCTGTGCCTACCCCGCCAGCCACGCGTACCGCCTTCTGCTGTCCCCAGCTGGCGCCTCCAGCCAAGCTTCCACGCCTAAATGTTAACCCCACATTGCCGTCAGCTACCACCAGGCATTACCTCCAACTGGCCATACCACCACATGTTGTGTTCGAGGCACTTCATACATACAGTCATTCCTTTGTTCCGTCTCAAGCATCGTGGGAGCGCGCCTTTTTTCTCTTTTTGACTTTATCTGATATCATACAAGAAGCGAACCATCATCAAACCTATACCCGCCCACCGCGGTGTCCCGAAACCTCCCACCTCCATCTGCCGCCACCAGTTCCGCGACAGAGACGAGCCTCCATCCTTCGACCGAACAAACCCCCGCCGATAGCCACACTCCCGGGCCAAGAATGCCATGAATATAGCTCCCTATACAATTCAACCGATCTAATAGTCTCGGCAGTCCCCGCTCGACACCTTCCGGGCGTCGGCAAGGGGACAGGCTGTCCATGGCCGCAAACCCCAGATACAGTCTCCCAGCGGGCTACAACGGCCATGCCACAAACGGCGCCGGCGGCAAGCCTGCCCTGCCGCATATTGACGATGTAGTCGCATTACCAACCGATGTCGACGCCGACAAGCCTCTCAAGTGGTTGTTCGAGCAGGCTGAGATGTCACTCCGGCAATCCGAGATGAGCCGCGACTTCAACAGACCGGCCTTGGCCTTGAAGGACTTCATCCGCGCTTCCGTCATTACAGTCCAGCTAGTCTCTCATCACAAAGACTATCTAATGCTCAAGGAGGGGCGCGGCGAGCTGGCAAAGAAACACGCCGCGCTAATGACCCGCATCAAGCAGCAGAGCGACGTTTACGACCAGATTAAGAAGGATATAATAGCCGATAATAAGCGAACTGGCGTCCTCCCCAAATCACAAACATCACAAAAATATCCAAATGGCAGTCATTCGCATGCGACGCCACCAATCGCCACCAGCAACGGCCCGGCGGTGACAGCATCGGGCAAGGTCAAGCCTAAGGTGCAGCCAAAGCCCCAATCTCTCCAAGGAAAAGCCGTTCTTGGCCATGCAAGATCTTCTTCCACTAATACCGTCAATATCGACTTGGCGGCGCGCTTTGCGAATCTCCGCGGACCACAGACGACACCTGGGCAAGACCCGCGCATCAAGACTCATCCAATTCCACCCTTGAAGCCAGCCGGCCCCCGCGAAATGCCTTCATCACCCCTAAAGTCAGAGCCAAGCACAGGAAATGAAGTACCATCACTACCAAAAATGCCGGATGCTATTTATCATCCAGCTCGCGGTAGCGTTTCCAGCGATGTTGGACGTCCCCCAGCCACAACACCCCGAGGCTCATACAGCCGTGCAACGCCTACCCCGTCGCTCAGCAACATGCCAAGCCCAGTATCTGCGCGGCAGAGCATGGAATACTTCCCGCCCATTCCTACCAACACGACCGGTAGTAAATCACTGCTGCAGAAACCAGCCTCTGGTAGCGAGATCAACTCGGACACGCACTCGATTACGGCGGAAGAATTATTCAAGGCCATGAAACAGAGCGGCTCTGTCCTAATAATAGATATTCGGTCTCGTACTGAATTTGACGAAGGGCACATCATGTCTTCTTCGACAATTTGTGTGGAGGCCAGTGTCCTGCTTCGAGACAATATATCGGCTGCAGAAATCTCCGAAAGCCTGGTCCTTTCGCCGAACCAGGAACAGTCGCAGTTTGATCGCCGTAACGAGTACGAGCTGGTTGTTTTCTATGACCAAGACTCTGAGGAGATTCCGCGCTCGCCCCGCAGCTCTGACGACATGGTTATTGTCTCGTTGCATCGCGCTTTGGTCCACTTCAACTATGATCGTGACTTGAAGCAACCGCCGCGGATTTTGAAGGGCGGCTTGGATGCGTGGGTTGACCTCATGGGATCTGCTTCGTTACAGACCACAAGTCTCATCAGCAGCCCTCATGTTGCGACTTCACGGGCTCGAAGCGGAACTTTTCAGCGCAGGAGATCGAAATACATCCGACCTTTACGTGCAGACGAGGTCAAAGCTTGGCAGCAGACTTTAGAGCAGGAAGAAATGAGCGCCAATCAACCCCCAGAATATCATCGCTCGACAGAATCTTTCCTGCGCCGCTATCCCCCCGTCTTAACAGAGCAGGAGTCCATGACATCTTCCCCTGCGATTGAACAGCCACCAAGATACGATTCTTTGCACAATATTGATCCATATAACGACCTTCCTTCGCCGCCAACCCGTCCCGCGCCTTCGGTTCCTCGACTCAGCTATGGTAGTTTGTCGCATACTTCCGACGAAGTTGACCGCTTCGAGCAACACGTGCCTCCCCGTCAACCGGTCCGAGCCAAGAAGGTACCGGAACAGATGACAGGGGATGGCTACAAGCTATATACAGGTCTGAATAACCCGCACAACTGGTGTTATGCCAACAGTACTCTCCAATCGCTTCTTGCCTCGCCAGACTTTGGAAAGGAGCTATCCGATTCGACATGGAAAACTGAATATCGAGCACCAAAGAAGGACAACGAGAAGATAGAGCATGCCCAACTGATGATTCACATCATCTCTAACTTGTTTCACTGGATGAGCACCGGAAATATTGAAGTAATGAAAGCTCAAACGCTGATGGTAGGTACTCCCCTCGAACCTCGCTTTTTTTCTATTAGAAACTGACACTTGGTAGGACTACTCGCAGCACATCTGTAAAAAGAGCCGCTCAAACGCTCAATTCGGCGGGACACAGCAACAAGACGCGCAAGAATTTATGTCTTTTCTTATGGAGCATTTGCACGACGAAACAAACTCCCGTCGCAATCGCAAAGGCAACGCGATGCAACCAAACACCAAGTCTCAACCGCTTCTCCATGCCGCCGTCCAATACTGGTACAACCACCTCCAATTCAACGAATCCATCGTCGACAAGTACTGGAGAGGACTGGAGCTCTCGACGGTAAAGTGCCTGGACTGCCACACCAAGACGTACACCTTCTCGCCGTTTGAGTGGATTCCCGCGCCGGTCGCGCTGGGCAGCACACGACAGACGCTGGAGCAATCGCTGCACCAGCATATTGCGAACAACACACTGGACGACTTCTCCTGTGACAAGTGCCGGCGCAACACGCGCGCGATGCAATCCATTTCCTTTGCGCGACTGCCGCCGCTGCTCTGTGTGTGCTTCCGGCGGTTCAACTACAACCAGGCGACGGGCGACGTCAAGAAGTCGACGGCGCCGGTGACGTGGGACTTTAACGACTTTGACTTTTCGCCATTTTTCCACGATAACGGCAACGGCCGGGCGCCGGCGACTGGCACGGGCGACCGGCACGCGTACGAGGGACCGTTTCGCTACGAGTGCTACGCCGTCATCGTGCACGCGGGCAGCAGGACGGACAACGGGCACTACTTTGCGTACGTCCGCGACCAGAGCACGCACGACCCGTACGCGTGGCTGTGCTGCAACGACAGTCGCGTGACGCGCGTGCGGATTGGCAGTGGCGACCGCGATGACATACAGAACGAGGTGTTCAAGTCCGGGCAGGACCGCGTTCCGTATCTTGTGTTTTTCCGGCGCAAGGGATAAACTGGCTATCTCAACGGATTTTTGTTCTTCTTGTGTGAATGTTTTATTTATATATATAGGCGCTCTTGCCTCCATCTTCCAACCCATTCCTTCTTGCGCTCGGTTTTATATCTCTTGTATTCTATATTTTATTTGCATAGCCAACTGACGTTTGATCCCGATGATGCACAACCACTGGCCGATCCAGGACCTTTCCGCGGGTGTGTACATGAATATACCTCTTGGCGGCCCTCCTCACACTAGCTTCATATCGTACACAGACAGACTTGGGTCAATATCTGCAACGTGGGGTACTTTACAGGTCCAGAGTGGCCTCTGGCCCCCAACTCGTATACTGCCCTTTCCGTCCATGGCATGCTGCAGCCTTCCCCTCGTATACGTATTGCGGCAATTGCTGCAGTCAATAGATTCATTATTGATTTATAAGAAAGCAATTCCCTCTAACAAGCTAGGCATGTAAATGGAGCAAGGAAGGAATAATCAAAAGGTAAGCTAGGGAATGCCCAGCGCGGTCTACAGTTGATGCCCCCCACCTCCGCGGCACCGGTGGCGATTCGGAGCAAGTACAGTCACCGTCAGGGCCGTCTTCGGCCGCAGCTCGCTTGGAAAAGAGCCGGCGGCATTGTCTCCGGCGGCCCGCATTAAAAAATCCGAGGTGGGCGTGCCTAGATCGGGGACGGCAGGTTCGTTCACTTTATCAATGCCCGATCTCCTTTCCCGTCCCCCTCGTTTTCCTTCCTCTTTTTTGCCGTTCAGGAACACAGTAGCAACTTTTTCCCTCTTCTCATCCTCCCCTCCCTTCCTCCTCCTCCTCCTCCCCTTGAACTGTGTACCATCTGCAAAAACCCAACATATAGACCGAGACCCCCCCGCCGCCATGCCCCCCACCATTCACCTTGTCCGCCACGCGCAGGGCTACCACAACCTGTGCGTCGAGAACGAGACGATGCGCGACCCGGACCTCACCCCCCTCGGCGAGCAGCAGTGCCTCGACCTGCGCGCCTCCTTCCCCTACCACGACAAGCTCACCCGGCTGGTCGCCTCGCCCATGCGGCGCACCCTGTGGACCTGCACCCGGGCCTTTGGCCCCGACGATGGCGGCGCGCCGTACCCGATCGTCGCGCTCGACACGCTGCAGGAGCTGTCCGACCTGCCCTCGGACACGGGCTCGTCGGTGGCCGCGCTGTCCGCCGAATTCGACGCCGCGCGGGTGGTGGACCTGTCGCAAGTGCGCGACGGGTTGTGGACGGACAAGCTGGGCGACACGCCGTTCGAGCCGACCAAGGACAAGATCGAGGCGCGCGCGCGCGAGGCCCGGCGGTCGTTGCGCGAGCTGGCAGGGCTGAGCACGGAGGACCACGTCGCGGTGGTGACGCACGGCGCGTTCCTGCACTTTTTGACGGACGAGTTCCAGGACATTCCCAACGGCAACGGTGCGTGACCTTGGCATTGTGGTGCGAGCTTGAATGACTGACTGACTGATACCGTGTGTACATACATAGCTACGAGCTGGAAAAACTGCGAGTACCGCTCGTACCAGTTCGTCGACCTGACGGGCGCCGATGAGGACGCGGCGATTGTCGAGACGGATGAGAGCTGGCAGCGCCGGCGCGGCGACAAGCCACGACTGTCACAGCATGACCTGGACGAGCTGCGGGTGGTTGCCCATGGCCGCATCGTGCCTCACTTGAAGGCCAGCTCGCACCTGTGAGTGGATATTTGGTAATGGGTGGTAAAACTGCATGTGCGCATCGGAATTATACACGGGGTTTTTTTTTTGGAAGTAATGAAGCTTTCTCATAGAGTGGCTCGAAAATAGACTAAAGCTAAACAGAACGGCGGTAGAATTGCAATAATAAATCAACTCGTTCTGTACATTTGGGAACTATATGTTAAGATACGGCCAACACCCATTGCGGCCATCATCATCTTCCGCTTGGTCTCTCATAAAGTGTGGAGGATGAGCAACTATTTGAGCTCCGGTCAAACATCTTGGTAGAGAGCACAGACAGTGAGCACTTCAGAGCTGGATCTTTTACTCTTCAAAATGTCCCGAGTGGTAGTTCAAGGCGTCCTGTTCTATCTTCTTGCCCTCTGGATTTTGACGTCTCTGCCGCTGGTATCTGTCTGGGACGTTGCCTGGAGGGAAAGTTGCGCGCGGAGACGTGCCGTATCCTTTTTCCACCTGCAAGACCTTGGCATCGGATTCTTGCCATCAGGCGATTTCGTTTTCACGCTGCTCGGCGGCCCGATCGCGATCCCTTGACGCCTCTGCAAGATGGTTCTGGAGATCAAATAGTGTTACTAAGGATAGCAACGGCGGTGGCAATGGTCAATGGTGGAATGCTACCAAAGGCTCTGCTCCTTCCTTGTTGATCTTATGACGGTAACAGGGCCAGGCGCTCGCCTACATACATGCCCAACGAATCAGCGGCAGAACACGGGTACCTACTTGTCAATCCGATTTTTCTCCAAGTCTGCCTTTTTGAACTCGATGATAGACGCCTAGCTCCAAGATCAACTAAATGAATGCTACCCGACAGGTGGCGTCATTATGGCTGCTACGGATGAAAGCCGCCGCCGCCACCTCGCTTGAGTTCATGCAAACGGAGCACAACAAACACGCAATTTTGCTCATCAACCCCTCCGTGAGAAAAAAAAAGCAGCAAGAAAACTCAGACCTTGACAGCGACAAATGACAATAGTGGAAGCGCCTTTTCTAATTTCTGCGACCTGACAGAAGCCGCATTTGACAACGCAGAATTCCAATCGAGTCTACTGGCGAACCAGAATACCACCGAAATGGCGAAGCCTCTCAAAGTTTAACTGCCCGACCACAGAGGATGTCGGGCGATTCGTCAATTCATCAGCCTCCCACTACAGGACAGACAGTCGCCATCCAGTTTCCTTCGCGGTGTCAAACACCCTTCGACCTGGACAATTACGCCGCCAAAGTTTCGTTTCCCCATCTTCCTCGTTAAACCATGTCCTTCGGCACGAGCTTTTCGACCCTGAAACCCCATCCATCCAAGCTTTGCCGTCAACAACAACAGCTATGGTAACGGAGGCGAGTGCCCCTCTTGAGCTCCCCCAACATTTGGCAGAGCGTTCAATGGGGTTGTGGCGGAGGGTACAGGCTGACCACTCGACCACAACGATCCAAAGGATCGAGCAAATGGCAGCCGATAGGGCTGAAGCTCCATAGTATCCGCCATGTTCCTTCAAGCAGTAACATGGGTCTCCTGCTCGGTCTTGTGCGTTTCACCTACACGACCATTTTCAATCTCTACAAGAACCTCCTCAGACAAATTTATAAGAAAAAAAGAAAAGAAGAAGAAGAAGAAGAAGAAAACAGGGCCTGGCTTTTTAGCGCGAGGGGAGGAAGGGCGCTCAAAGCTCCCTAACAAAGCTCATGACTGAAGTACGTTGACGTCCAGAAGGTTTACATCGGTACCAGGAGTAATGGTCTCTGGCGAACCTGGCTAACGCTGTCGATACGCCACTGGCCAACGAGTGCACGCGCTTATTATTAGAAGCTGACTTGAGAGAACGCTTTAAGTATGCAATAGCTACATTAATTGCCTAATGAACTAGACTTACGATCTAACTAATGTTAGAACCATCAGCAATATCACAATCGGCCCCATTGTTGGCATATCACGATCATCAGTACCACACGTCACCATCAACACCGATTCCCATCAGCACTACGGAGTACTACCATCACTATTAAACAGAACCATCTGGACTACGCAAGTCGTCTGGTCCAGGAAGCCTGGCGAGCAGCCTGTTTCATGTTGCCACGGAGCCTTCTTTTGCCAACCAGCTCGAAGGCACTAGTTCCTCCTGAGTCGTCATCGACAAATGAAAACGACATGAGAGCAGCCCTTGTCACAGCCTGGCCCCGGTTGGTTCGGCGAGTGTCGTCGCTGCTCAGCCCCCGCCTTAAGGTGTACATTCCAAGCACCCGCTCATCTGATCACATCGCCATGATCATCATCAACGTCGGGAAATGGGTGGCCGTTTGGCACCTGGATACGCCCACCCCTCCCCTCTACGAAGCGGCATTGGGGGCCTTTCGCCGTTGTAAGTCGCGACAAAACTAACAGAGGGCTGACGTTTTTTACCTGCTCTTTTTTAAGTCTTTAACATAGTTCTAGTTAGCTCGGCCACGTCTTGTTGTCGACGCCAAGGCCAGCCTTGTCAGTCACCCGTTGCCACTGTACCCTGGAAGCCGAACGAGGGTAAATTCTGACCAATTCTCCCGCAGAGCAGAATTTCGCTCCCCGAGATTGCTTCTTGTTGTTCCGAGCACCCTTGACGGGCCGAGGACTATACATGGCACCACACCGCGAGAAGATGACTGGTCTATCGAGCCGAGCGACTACTTGTATTGCAAGATGGTTGCGCCCTCTGCCTTGCACATGGACGTATATTGTGCATGAACGACCACCCACGATGCAGCGCTCCCTTCCCTTCTGCACTCCGCATTGTTATTGTCCAACTAGCGGTGCTGCCACACGCCACCACCATCACCACCACCAAACAAGCGGAGCTGAAGCTCGTCACCGAAAGACAACGGGCGGCTGGCGGGCTTCCGAGTCATCTCCAAAAGCAAAAGCCATGCTCTCCATACTATTGGCATATGGCAAGAATTATGGTTGCCCGCTGCATGCAGCCCCCGCCCAACTGGCACAGCCATTTTGCGCTCCCTTGCATAACTACACCGGCTGGTCTGCAAGTGATGAATCCACCGACCAGGCTCAATCCACACCACCATGTTGCCACGCGAAGGGGTAGCGCAAAGTATGTGAGGATGGACTCGACGGTTAACGATCAGCTATCGAAGAAGAATAACGAAGGAAAATACGGAAATGGTGAAGAAGAACACTATTCTAAGCAACTACAGCCGATCAAAACGGCCTTAACGACACGATAACCATACCTATATACATAGCCATATGATTGAGGCAAGATTTATGTAGGCTGTACATTCGGCATGCCTAGGTATGTGTGTACACTAGTTAGTTAGTGCACATCTCGCCTCGCCCATGACCACCGCCCAACCACTTACACGAACGACAAGGCTCATACACAACGACGACAACAGCTCTGCCACCAGTCCTGAGCGATGCCACGCAATGGGCAGCAGATGACGGCGTCCAGGTTGACAAAGTTGGCCGTCTAGCGAACCCCTCAACCGCCGTCACAGCCGACAACCTTTTCACCCTGGTCAGTGCAACCGGCCAGCGAACCAAATACCGAGCAACTGGCGGTCTGTCTCCCGCAATGATGATACCTAGACGACCGAATCGCAATGCCACCGGAATCCGAAAACAGCATCCGAAGTCCGGAATTTGGGCAAAATGTTTCTCTTTCTCAACGAAGCTACCCTGTCCACGAAAATTATGACGATATCGTTTTCTTGTTAATGCGCGCGATATCGTGAGATATGGCTGCATAATCGAGCCGAGTGTGGAACCCGTTCGTACCTCCCCCTACCTCATTTGCGAGATAATAATACCTGGGGAATATATGTACCATCAGACCACGGCCCCGAGTAGAGTGCTACGAAAGTCCGATTCCGCTACTTCCTTCCTGCCTCGGCCAGTCGCGGAATTCTCCTCTCCGATAATTAGTAATAAACAAGCATTGCGGCAGCCTTGTTTGCTTGTTTTTATCGTCTCAACAAAGAAGAAAGCATCTTCCCAATTCGGCCAGGATGGCAAAATTATGTTTAGCCGCGCTATCCCCTCGTGTCCTTTTTTTTTTTTTTTTTTTTTTTGGTTCCCTGGTACCTACATAGTTCAAGGAATTCCTGGTAAAGCCTAATCGGACAGTGGGCGAGGGGAGCTGCGTACCCGGTTCGGGGGGCATGCACCACTACGTACATAGCTTGGCAGCAGTTTTGGTGTGCCCTGTGAGACACGGCCGGGCCTCTCGATAGTTGGGGGATCTTTCCCGCTGATGCACGAGGTGGCGTGACATAACTCTGTGAGCATGCACAAGGCCAGACAGATCTGGTCTGCGCAAGAGCGAAAACCAGTAGTCTTGTCACACACATCGCGACAGACACAAGTCATGGTGGGTGTGGCACGCGTCAAAGGCTAGAAAGTTGAACGAAACAAGAAAAAGCAATGACAATTTTATTTTGTCTCCTCCGTCATAATCATAAGCTTCATAAATATAATCATCCAAGCTTCTTCGGCTTGCATATCCAAGAGCAAAAGAACTACCTGTTGTCTGTTCTGGCGCGCGCAAGTCTCGTTCTGCGGGTGAGGCGGGGGGTCCCTTATCACCCATCACATTCGATCAAACAGAAAGTTGCTCTGCTTGAATGCGGCAGCCGAGACATGCAAACGCAAACAAACCAAAAGATAAGAGCAGAGAATAGTAGAGACGTGTAAGAGTAGAGAAGAGTAGAGAAGAGTAGAGGAGTAGAGAGAGTAGAGAAGAGTAGAGAAGAGTAGAGAAGAGTAGAGAAGAGTAGAAGAGGAGCGAAATGTGCGAGAAAGTGGAAAAGGTGAAAAGCCGTGGCCGTCCATTCAAATTTGGGCCGGGCACAAACAGTTCAGGACAGCATAAAAACATTCAACATCATAAGATTTGAGGAAAGAAAATAAAGAGAAGAAAAGTAAACATGTCTAAAAGAATATCGGTTTCGTTTCGTCATAAGTCGTTAGATGGCATAACGTCAATCGGATCGCTCGTTGCTTTTTCTTTAATTCGTCGCTTTCATCCAAAGATTTCATATATCCGTCCATCCTTTGCGGGGAGGTGCCCTTGGTCCATCGACACGGGTTTCCAGCAGAGCCAAAGCCAAGGGGTATTCCAACTGCTGTAACGCTGTGAAGTCTTTCAGCCCTTTATAAGGCTTTCATTTGTTCTTTTTTTCCTTCCGCCGGAGGTGCGGTTTATGGTACCACACCAAAGCTCGACTTGCGGAGCGATGTGCTTGGTTGCTGCTTTCTTGCCCTTTGAGTGTTGTACACGCAAGACGACAAGGTTCAGTATCCACTGCCACATACATTCGCGCCCACCCCAGAAACAAGACAACTCGCGCCGCCGACAAACGGACAGGCGTCTTGGCCGCCTAATCAAACGACGTGGTCGAACTGCTGCTCGAATGGTGGCCTGAACGCCGACCTCCGCTGCTGTGGTCGGAGCTGTCTCGCGAGGAAGTTTGGCGGCTCTTTCGTCGGAGGCCTTGAACAATACCATTGCGGGCCAGCATGCCATTGTTGGCGGAGAAGTTTTGGCAGACCATAAATGCGCGCATCGCAGCGTTTTCCTGGGCCAGCATGTCGGACTCATACGCCAGGTCGGTTTGGTACTCGCGGCCGTTGACTAGAACGAGGCATGTAAAGCCATTGGGGTCGCGGTAGCATTCGTAAGCAGGGTCGGTCCATCCACGGCGGCGGCAAAGACCTGGGAAACTTGGTTAGTTTTGTCGCAACTCGGGGAATGATATAAACGCAAGCAGCGGGCAGTGGGTGGGATTGAGCTTTGTGGTTAACAAGGACACGAGCGCCTCTTGAGGGAAGAGTTGCTTGAAGTTTACCCAAGAGCAGCAATGCCAAGTTGCGTAAGGTGTAAGGGAAGCCATTGGTAACTTACTTTCCAGGTACTGCATATAAAAACCAGCCATTGTGAAGCAAGCTTTGGACAACCACCGTCTGCAGTGTAAGAGAATGAAATACCGCAGAAGACAAAGCCGGCCGGAGAGAATTTATCGGCCTCGCCTCAGAGGCTGGTTGGTGTAGTTGGGCTCGGTGTGGAGGGACCGCTGAGTTGTGTGTTGCGTGCGTGGGCTTGGGCGTGGGTAGTCTAGTTCTAGGTAGTTTCTGCTCCACCAATTGGGGCAAGAGTTGCGCTCGTAAAGTCGTGCAGAGTTGTAGTGTTGATGCAAAGAAAGCAAGCCTGGGCACCCCGAGGTCAATGGATAAACAAGCAAGAGACAAAAAGTGAGAGAAAAAGTATCAACAAGGTAACAAGGGCAAAGCCAAGTAACGAGACTGGCAGGTGGGGAGAAGTGAAGAGTTGAGAAAGAGGTCCGCAATGTTGTAAGGACGTTGTGGCGGAAGATCGGGGGATGAAGAGGTGTATATATGTAAGCGATTCAGGGTTCTTGTGTAGGAAAAACAACAGCACACACACACACACACACACACACACACCCAAACCAACGGTATGTGCAGTAGCGCAGGGCTATTTTAATTTGCAAATCGGTACTGCATTATCATCATGAGTCTATTAGCGCGCACCGGGGGCGTATCCTGAGAAGAGGGGTGTACAAGATGGTATGGTATTGCAGCGCGGCGCGCAGATGCAGCCAGGCCAGAGAAGAACGAGGCCAGCTAGGAAAATGGCGAGCAAGCGACTGCGGCTCTCGACTGATGAGTGTGACCCATCTTGATGTGTTGGCGTAGCTAGTTGCCAGTTGATACACGGCCACTCGAGCCTAGGACGCTCCACACCGGCGCATGGCAAGGGCAGGTCGCGTCGGCCAGCACAGAAAGGCAAATGAATGTGAGGTTTGCATCATGGTAGGCAGTATGTTGTCGTGATGCTGCAACCGCTTACAGTTGAGCAGGAGCGCGCGAATGGCAAGGTGAGTGGTGTACATGAGCCGCCGGCCTCTTGTCCGCAATTCGTATCTGGTGTTAGTTTTGCTAGCAAGTTGCCCGGTCTCCCTCTTCTGAGATCCGGGAACTGTTGCAGCTTGCCGACCAAGTAAAAGCCCACCGCTTCAATGGGGCCGTTTGGCCGTTGGTACGGTACCATGGGTGGTTCCGGCGGGCTGGCTAAAAGCTGGCTGGGTAATAAAAACTGGCGACCCTAGCACGGCTTTCCATGCAGTTGCCAACTTGCCATCCATCTGTTGTGGTGCGGTGGTGGCGAGTTGGAACCACCACCAGAGGCTGACTGGACGTCCCCAGAAATCCGGCATGCTTTCTTCGACCTTTTTCTGGGATGACTTCTGCGAGCGACTTGCTTGACGGCATGTGGTACCTGGTAGGCCACTGCAATACCGGACCCCAAGAGATCTCTGTGCAGACAGCGGCTGTATGATCGCAGGGTACAAGGGCCACCACGCTGGGCCTCTTCTCCAGAGTAGTGCAGTTTCGTGCATGTGTAGTTGCCGACATGTTTTGCTCTAAACCAAATGGCCAAGCTTTATCTCCGCTCTTGCCGCCGTGTCAAGTAATACCACAGATTTGTGCGCGAATTGACAAAGTTTGACAGACTTGGCTGGTGCTGGAATGATCCCATCCGTGCTCGCTCAATTGGCACTTCCGACTGGCCGGATTCCTGGGACTGGCGTATCGCCAGAGATCCTGTACAAATCTAGGGGGGAGGGGAACATTGACAGGGGGCTGGCAGTACAAGGTTTGCTGACCCTGGCAAGACTGCATGGCCCTGGCACTGCAACATCAGAAGGAATCAATGGCTGGCTTCTGGCTTCAACTCCGCACCAGCTTGACAATCAGTGGCCTTGCCGAGGGTCGGGGTTGACGCACAACGTATACCCATGTCCGCGGTGGCCGGGGTCTGGCCTACAGAATGTACAGGTGTACAAGGGCCCAGAGGTAGTGAGATACTTCCACACGCGAACCCCTCGAACCCTCGAGGTCGGTGAGCAACACAGCCAGACCCTCTATTCCCCTCCCATACCACCTCAGGTTAATAACCAAAGACCTTGTGCATGAACAGCCTGTGGGAAGTGGCTGGGAGGTGGGTTCTGGTGGATCGCTAGCTTGGCTCCTCGTGCTGGCACCAGTACTGCGAGGTCCTGGGCCGGATGCCGTTATGCCATTGGACCCTGTTCTTGTTTTGTTTTGATACTGTGTCGCCATCAGCCCACGTCTTGTCTACAGCCAAAATGGGCCCGCCTCACTGACCTGACGTTGAGATGAGGTTATGTCGTGATACACCAGCAGACGGGCGTTGGTGGCGGCAAAACGCATGGCCGCCTCCCTCATTCTGAGTGAAGAAACCGGTGAGCAAGGCACATATGATTGGTTGCCTTGTCAATGGAGGGGTGTCGCGAGGCACTCATATCAATGGCCCTGCCTGCTGTCTGAGCCCTCAATCCCCGCCCAGATGCAATGATGTGTTGGCAGTGCCGCTGGGTAATATTATATCAACAGCCAAATGAGTGCAGGGCACGCCTCATGGGCTGCTACTTCACCATGTGTCCAATTGGACATGAAGGCGTCGTGTGGCGGCGCGGGGTCAATTGCCAGCAAGTTAGCAGCACGGCGAAAGGGCCGCTTGGACGTCGACGGCGCTGTCAGCGCTGATCATCATGTCCCATGAGCCTGGCACCAATATATGTACAGTTATATGTGCAAGCAAGTGCAAGAAATTATGCACATGCAACCATATACTTCCATAATCAAGGAAGGCACCCGGCAAAGCCTATGCTTAACCCAGCCAAGGACATGATATAATGCTGCATGAAGGGGCTCGATTGGTAGACTGTATCTTTTACACGATCCCTGATGTAATTGCCGGCAACATGCCGTATTTTGCAGATTGACGTGATTCTTGCTCTTTTGGTCTTTTCTGCTCCTTCTCTGTACAAGGGATAACGATGAACGGGAAGCTGAAAGGGCAGGTAGATGCGCTAGCTAGTGTCGATGAATACGCCGAGCATAGGCTGCATCGCGAGTTGGCTAGCCACTGAATGCAAACAGGCTGTTGTTGAAGGTCGGCCCTTTTGGCTCTGCGTTGACTTGACGCGCTGCGCCTTATTAGTCGTTGTTACATGAGGTCCTAAATTAGACGATTTGTCCCGAGCGAATCAGGCACGACAGCTGGTTCCATTGTGGGCAATTCCGAATTGGCGGTGGGCTTGCATGCCTATTTGGGGGCTCATCTGGCGCCGTATTGTTCGTGCGTATTGTTTCTGTCACTCTGTTCTTCGGGAACCATATGCGGCCGTCGCGGATTCGGTTCTTTGGATGACAAGATGCTTGGCAATAGAAGATCCAGTCCGTCCGTATAGTAGGCGCCAGCATGGGGCCGTTTGTGCATTAGAGCATTTGAGTATCAAGAAAGGGTCCCGTTCGATATGTTTCATCTAGGCGCCCGTAAGTCGTCAACCCCACGTTTGGAGGCTTGCTTAGAATATTCCTTCGCTAGTCATTATTGCTTTTTGGTCCGTTCTTCTGCACCTTGTTCCATGCGGCGCCAATCTATCGTGTCTGGTTCGTTGCTTTGTGGTGCCTCAACAAGCTGTGTAGCTCAACGCTGTGTGCCCATCAGAGGATGTTCAGGAATTGGAGTGCTTGGCAAAGCGCTGGCGGAAAAAAGTAAAAAAAAAAAAAGTAGACACATAATAAGAGAAAGCAGGAAGGGAAGGACGCCAGCGAGATGGCCTGCAAAGGGCAATTGGGGGCGTGGGACTGATGCAAGGGCGTGTGTGTTTGCAGATGGGAAGTAAACCTACATACATAGCTTGCCAACGGAGTGCCTCCTACCGTATTAGCTCGTCGATGGTTGCTGCAGGTGAGGAGGGGCTGGCATGCGGTGGGAAAGTACGAAGTACCTTGGCCGTTTCTTGGTAATGCAGTCGAGATTTGTAAAAAGTACCATTTCATCTTGGCTGCAATATCCCTTGTTGTTAATCTGCACCCCGTCTTTGCGGCATGAAGATGTCAAAGTACCAAAAATATCGAAAGTGAGGGGTCTCTCACTCCTACCTAGTTATCACCAAAGGAGGGGCGCTGGAGGGGCAAGTCCGCCCACCAGCGACCAGCGATCAAACAGGAATTATTCCACGCCTCGAGTCATTGGCCGTCTTCGCCTCGCCATCCATCCATACAAGATGCGATGCTCCCTATCGCACAGGTTGAGCCCTAGACTCTACAGAACCCCCAAAATTACCGCCATAGCCTCGTCAATGGCACCGTGACGAGGGAAGGCCGTTGCCCCGCGCCGTATCAATGACCGTCCACCTAATCCCGGTGGCGCTTCATCCTGCGAGTGATTTGCATGTATGTTTCTCCATCGCATTGACAGGGTCCTGATCGTTTATTAATAAGGAGGAAGAAAAAGAAGAAAAACAACACGATAAAAGCCATAACAACTAAATAAGCGAGGGTGTCCGCAGTAAATCTAAGTCGTCACCAGAAAAGGGGCACCACGCGCTGCCCACCTTTTGGCTGGCCGCCTTGCATGCGGCCGGTCTCGATGCAATGGCAACGTATCGTTGTGCCACGAAATGCACATTGCCGACATCAAAACTTGGCTTCGCCTTTCTCACGTTGAAATTGTCCATGGAGTTGTTTGGTGTCCCCCCCCCCCAAAAACAACTCTGAGACGCCGAATGTCGGTAGATGGCTTGGAAACTTCCCACGCCACTTCATCCTCAGCCCAGCCCGATTTACCCTACTGCAGTAAACAATCGGCACTCTTCCATAAAGGTGACTTCATATGCCGGTCCACCTTTGCACAACTTTAAAACATATGCATCTTTGTGCCAGTTTTGATTATTCATGGCCTGCCTTGCCTGCCACGCCTTGAGAACAACACCATTCGCGCTGATGGTTGACTAGGACGGGGGTCACATTCGAGACAGGACGGGAAAGAAGCCCAATCTGAAATCATATTTCCCAGTAACGAGTCATCAAATACGCAGTACCACTCGGAATCCAAATCGAAACTGCCAGCGCATCATCCTCGGCCAAAAAAAGACTCGGCCTCGCCGCACTAATACTTGCAGCGGCTAGGCCCCGTCCTGTCCGGCCTCGCATCATCCGTCCCGGTTTGCAGTCCCAAAATCTCTCGCCTCCTGCATGAGTAAGTCAGAATTTCTGTAGCCCGGTTTTCTCAACTAGAAACCTGGGTAAGGTCTTCTAGAGAAGAGCACCTTGAGAGGCAGAGGAGAGGCCGATATGCGTCACCCAGCCTGTGTTCCGCGACGAGAAGGCTGGCAGGCAACATGGCTCTCCGCAGAACGAGCATTCTCGCCCCTTTGGATTTCCCTTCTCTGGAAAATTTGCTTCTGTCGTTTCGCAGCGGGGCACCCACCGCTTCGATGCATTTGGAACATGTTTATTAGTTCGCCAGCGCCTCCAGTTGTTGTTGACGTCCCGCAGATCCTGACTCAACGCCCGCCACAACTGCACGCGAGCGAGATGCACGCCCCCTTGTCATGGAAGGAAAATTCGCCTTCCTTCTAAACTCCAAGTTGTCGATTTGAATCATCGTATCCCTGTTCCCGGTCGCAGGGAGGGTACCGAGGGATACTTCGTTCCTCTGGGCAGCTTACTCGGTCAGCCCGCGTGCATCACTTCTCACTTTGGACACAGTGGACTCTCGCGTTGAGTGCGTGTAAACATTGGCAATTCTGTTTCCTGCTTCTTCTTCTTCCAAGTTGTCCGCATCGCCGTTCAATGGATTCAGTGGCTCCCGAAAGAGTCGCGTACCCTCCTCTTGCTCCTTTGTTGGGACAATTTAACTCGCCCCAATGTTTTGATGCGTTGGCCATATGTAGCTAAGGCAAGCCGCGCCCACCCAGATGCGTCCATGCAAGTGAGCTGCCTTTTGGACGAATGGTATCGTCAATTTATGAAACTTGAAAAGCATTGCCAATTTACCACCATTCGCAAAAATCGTTCGTTAATGCAGCCTTGGTACCAGCTGCCAGGAAACCTTGGGACCTACTCAATTCGGTAGCTCCGGTTTCCCGGACCGTGTTTGCATGATCGGATACTTTCGCCATCGTATTCGGCATACCGGTTCCAGCGCCGACGCGCAGTACGTATCGCCCTTCGTCTGGATAGCATCAGCAACTCGTCTTGGACGCATAGTACTCCCAGGCGGCTTCGATTTTGTGCTGAGGTATCACGTATATGGGATGCGTGGTCATGATTCGGTCATTTTCATCGAAGATCTGCTCATCCTCAACGTAGGGCAGAGCTTCCCACTCGTCAGCGCCGCCAACAGAACCAGCCGGTCGTGCTGCGCGCAACGTCCACTTGTGTTGCGCTGAACTAAGGCCGGATAGCACGTAGCATGTGTGGTAAGCATCTGAATATCTATGCAACAAGAAAAACCACGCGTTAATGAATCACGAACCAGCCTAAACGAAAACGTCATCGAAGAGGAAAACCTACTTGCTTGGCTTGTCTCTCAAGCCACCCCGAAGGGTTTGATCCTGGCAGCAGCATAGAATGTACCTTATCAGTCCATTACGACTGAAGAGGCTGCCGGTATCTGCGGCCTGCTGGTCGGCGGATCTGGCGTCGCCACTGCTCGGCCCGCTCAGGGCGGCCTGGATGAGTGGCCAGCATCCCCCAACCCAGTGGCTGTAGCAACCATCCACGAGTTTGTTTGTGCGACCTGAAAAACCACCTTCCGGGGCGTACTGGCGTGAAGACAGCCACGCAATGAGTCGCGGCACGTCCATGTACCTATAGAATTCAAGACGGGTTAGCCTTCTGCACGTTTTCGCTCGTTGCACCGGGCTGAGACCACGAACGGGAGAGGGCAGGCAACCTGTGACCACTTACTTCGGTATGGAACGATGCGGAGCGTCCAGGATGGACAGACACCCGAGGGCACAAAAGGCGTACGCCCCATGTGCCTCGATACCCGGCATTGCAGCCACGCCTCCCTCGTATGTCTGGCCTGTGGAAGAGGTAACAGTCCCTACGTCAGCGGCGAGTCCAAGAAAACGCTCAGGTCTCGGGAAGGTACTTACATCTACCTACCCACTCTGCGAGACCGCTGAAGAGGTCTTTATGGCCGGCTGCGCATGCAGGTGAGTCGGGTGACAACTCGAGGGGGATCCCGAGCACGGAAATGAGAACTGATGCGCAGTATGCACCTCTACCAAAAGCAAAAAAGTAAACCGCAGAGTCAGTGTTAGTCCCAAAACACCTAGTCCCTCAGCACCACATCTCTCGAAGCCCAGCAAGCCGAACCCCGAGAGGTGGAGGGAGAGAGAAAGAAAGGTTGTGTGGTGGTGGGTTGCAACAAACGTACCGCACGTCCTCCTCGCCTCCCACTACCATCTGGAAGCCGCCGTCAGCCTGCTTCAGTGAGCAGAGCCACTTCCACATTGCATGCCTGTCAATCACTTCGTACGCCGCTTCTCCACCCACGAGCATGAGGGCCAGCACGGTGGCATAGGTCGTCGCGAGGTGTGAATCCTGGCCGAAGCCCCCCCCAAAGCCGCCACCGGCGTTCTGGAGGGGGCGGACGGTCTCGACCAGCCGCCCACGGTACACGGCGCCCACGTCGTCGTCCTCCCCCTCGCTCAGCAGTGTCAGCGCCGCGAGCGACCAGTAGAAGAACCACGGCCGGCTGGGATCGGCGGCCGTCATCTGCGGCGGGAGCCTGCCAAGCTGCTTGTGCAGAAACTTGACGTGGCGCTGCCTGTCCAGGCGGGGGACGCCGTGCCGGTTGTTGCGTCTCTTGCTGCTGCTGCTGCCCGCATGGAGAACCCCCTCACTGTCGTCGTCGCCGCGTAGGAAGGGCAAGCATTCGTCAATGGTCTCCCGCTGCAGCCGGGACGACTCCGTCTCGAGCGCGTCGACAATGGGCGGCAGCGAGGTGAAGAGCCCCAGGATCGCGGGTGGTTCGCTGCTGGCGGCGTGGTGGTAAGACTTGCTGCTGCCGCTTCGCACGGGGAGTGACTCTGCAGCTGCAGCCATGGCCTTGATTTGATGTCGGAACAGTACTCTGGGCTGGGTCTTCTTGTTGCGACGGTTGCGAAAGCTCATTACGTAGCGCGCGGCTGGCCCATTTCATGCAAACGGCTGGAAAGAGCTTCTCTTTGTTCGCGATTTCGCTTTATATACTTTCCGAGAGCGGGGGCCTTCGGTGGATTCCCTCCCTTATGGTTGTCGCGCTTCTGAAGCTAGGTAGGTATTTTGTTTTTGCTTAATATTGTAGTTGTGGTTGCCGTTTTGGCGCCGCCAAAGCTAGCTATTGTTCTCGGGAATTGGTCGGGTACCAATTTGTGGCCCAAGCCTGGTTGACAGCTACCCCGCGCCGAAGACGAATGCGGAGAAGAAGAAGGCGGTTTTTGAATTGAAGAGGCAAGTAGGCGGTTTTATTCTTGTGGACAAGTTTCGTAGGAAATAATGTTCGTCTTGATTATATGTGCACTGGGTGGGATGTGACACAAACGCACACACACACGACTTGGTTGGTTGTTGGCGCGAACGCGCAGACGCAGGTACCCTGCACCACGCTGTTTTGACGATTCGTCAGGCAGAATAACGGACCAGTTTGGTTTTACCTAGTAGCGGACAAGAAATTGTTTTTTGTTTATTCTTATGATCGTAGTATCTGATCTTATTAATATTAATCCATCTGCGATCGTTCATGTTCATTTAACACAGCTGCATCTATATACCACAGATGTTCATCCATACACACTAAACCCCAACAACACAATCACAAAATTTAGTTGTACGTCTTGCCGGCGAAAATCGTGCCATCATAGTCAACGTTCTTTGTCGAGTTCTTGAGGGTGTAGTTTCCGAAGCAGGCATACTGGTAGTTGCTCTCCTGGAACGTGTTTGCCTGGCTCTCCAGGAACGCGCCCAGCTCGCACAGTCCGTCGAGGCGACCGGACGTGGCGTCGCCGCACTTGCCGCCGCGGATCGTGTTAAGCGGGATGATGCCGTTGTTCAGCCGCATGCGGATGAACTTGTGCGTCGCGTTCTTCGCCTCGTACCCGTATTGACCGGCCGTGTACGCCACGCGGCGGTTCTCCACCGGCGCCGGGTCCGGCGCCGCGCAGCCGATCTGCTCCGTGACCAGGTTGGCGCCAAACGGCGTCAGGTGGGACAGCGTGAAGTGAGCGCCGGTCGCCGGGGGGAACTCGTCGAGCGTCGGCGCGCTCTTGAAGTAGTCCACCGACAGCGCGGTCAGCGCGGAGATGATGATGTCGTCGTGCGAAAAGTCGGCGTACACTTTCTGGCCCAACGGGAACGTCTTGCCGTTGTCGTCAAAGGTGGCGTTGACGGAGGAGTTGCCGACGGAAATGTACTGGTGCTCCAGGCGGGCGAGCAGCTCCTGGACGTAGCCGACGCCCTGCGCGCGGCCGGTCGGGTTGCCGTACGCGTACAGGTAGTAGTACTGCTGGTCGAGCACCGTCTCGAAGCCGGCCCACTCGGCGGCGGTGAAGAGCTGGCAAAAGTCCGACTGCCCGACGTAGCCGTACTCGTACGCGCACGTCATCTGCATCGCGTAGACGTCCTCCGCCGTAAAGCTGAACCCGGCGGGTGCGTGGCTGGCCAGGCGCTCGGCGGCGGCGCGCGCGTAGATCTTGATGTAGCGCTCCTGGTGGAAGGCGGCGAGGTCGTTGTTGGCCTTGGTGTCCGAGTTGGTGCAGCCGTCGTACGAGGCGAGCGTGTTGTTCTCGGTGCCGCCCTCGGGGATGATGACGGTGCTGAAGGGCGCGGTCCAGTGCAGCAGGTCCGGCTCGGGGGTCGCGTTGAACGACGGGCCGAAGAAGCCGAGCGCCCAGTTGATCTGCGAGTTCTCGATGCGCGACTGGGAGGTCGTGCGCAGCGTCACCTTGGGCCGCTCGGTGCCGTTGCCGCCAAAGACGGCGCTGTACTGCAGCTGCGCCGTCTGGGCGTCGAAGAGCGTGCGGCCGTAGTTGTTCCAGAAGGCGACGCCGCGGCCGAACTCGGTGTTGGCGCCGATGCCGGTCAGCAGGCCGGTGTTGTTCAGGATGTACTGGTAGCTGTTGAGGAACTTGAGCGGGCCGGTGAAGTGCTTGCCTTTGTTGCCGCGCTTGTAGTCGGCGAGCTTCTGGGCGAAGCCGCCGGTGGTGACGTTGTCGACCGAGTCCGGGAAGCGCTCCGCGTGGCGCTGCAGGGTGCTCACGGATTCCTGGTCCCCGGTATTAGTATTTCGATTGATGAATTACTAGTGTTACTTGTTTCAAGGCCACTCACAACTTGGCAGCCGTCGGGGAGGCCGACATAGCCGACGCCAAAGGCATCCTCTCGATTGTCCGCGTACGACGAGAGCTCACCCCACGAGGACGATGCGCTCTTGGCATCCGTCAAGACATGGGCGGAGGCATTGCTGCCTGCCGCGACCATCAAGGCCATTGAAAACACGGTGGCGCGCATGGCGGTAAACTGTCAGTTTGTCGATCCGACACCTGCTGGCGAGACACAATTGAGTTGCAATGGCGGCGGTAAGCTTAACCCAAAACTCATCCGGTCCCTGACCATCCGGGGGAGCAGCCGCGAGACTATTTAAACGCCCTTTTTCGCACAGGTCTCCCCCAAACAAAAGCACCAAAGCAGTAACAACGTTACATTCTCGGAACATTCTGCCGGACGGCGCTGATCGTCTTCTACATTGGGCGGCGTTATGTCGGATTGGGTCGACTATTGAGGCTGCTGAAGCCGCATTTGCCGGTGACCGTGACAAATGAAATCTCACACCAGGAACATGCCCTCGCGCTCCCGCGGTGCCATTGGGACGTTGAAATTGTCATTGTGGCTGCCAGGCGCCCGCGCTGCGCCCGCGCTGCATGTTTATTGCAGACGAACCATCCGGAACTCATTCAAGGTTCTAATTCTCACAAAGAACTTCTCACGCTTGACTTCGAAGCAGTACAAACATGGCGACGAGTGGGCTTGTCAAGGTTTGTCACTAGTGTGTGAGGGGTTTCTCTTCATCACGCCGAGTGACAAATGGTTTGCATACCTCTTCCAAAAGCCTTCACAAAGAGGCGCACTCGTGTTTCAGCCGAGGTCTTACGATAGGTCTGTTTGGTTGGAAGCGTTACCATCATCACAAATAGCGGGATAAAAAAAAGCTAGTGATAAATCATCGACAGTGTACCCCAGCTCACACCTCAGTTGTCCATCTCTTCTCGTCATGATTAAGCTTTCTATGGCGTGAAGCTAACGCCCTTTAAAGCAGCCTTATGAGTATTCCTCCCAACACTTATACATTCCATAATACCTCCTATGCCCTCTCACAGTCGGGCTCGTCAGTTCGCATCCCGGAGCCGGCACCATGTCAACCTTTTCCGGTCGAGTCCCGGGTGACCTGGAGTCTCTGGGAGTTTGTTCGCATCATTATCTAATACTAAACGTTCTTCCTGTTTGACCAAACTTCTCGCTTTAACTCTCAGCTACCAGTCGCATTCTATGACAGTATCACTGAGAATTCCGCGTCATGGAGGCGTCAGCCAATCTATCAAGCCAGTTCAGACGGCATCAAATGGCTAGCTCTCGCTTCTCTATCCATCTTTAGCGGTACAGTCGCGCAGGCTTTCAAATGATCTTATACATCATTCTTCCCACAGCATTGTGCGGTTCGCCTCAGTCCCCCGCCAAACTTGCGCTCTATTCCCCAGCCTCAACGGTTCTGGGGAGTGCCGGCGGATGAAGCAACCAGGCCGATATGGCAAGGGTATTTTGTACTTGATGGAACTGTTCCACATTGTGGTGTACATGTCACTAGCAAACCATGGCCCTGCGTATCGGATTGATGTCGTGGTGTCAAAGTTCGGGGATGCGAGGCGACGTTGGCTTCAAATTCGGGTCGCGCGCGCTGTGAGGGTGTCATCTTCGGTCCGATTTCACGACCGGACATCGAGAGGGACACATCAAGCGGAATTCCCAGCCACTACAAAGCTATGGAAGTCGTCATCGAGCTTCGCGGCTGCACAGAAGAGGCACTCTCTCTGCGAGAGCGTCTCTTCGCCGCGACTGGTGCAGATGCGACAACCCCAGGTCGGCGCCCTGCGCTTTGACAAGGCAGCGCTGACATGTTGCAGAGTTACAAACTATGAGAAGGCAGGGGTTGTCATACGCATGCATTACAGAGCGCGTAGATGGCCTCCCCTGCCCTCCCCCGGCGAAAGACCAGGCCGAGAGGCCACGAGACCTGGTAGGCCGTTTTGAGCTACAGAAGCCGCCGAGACACCCCGACCTCTTCGACGTTACCAAGACAGCAGAGGAAAGATACCAAGAAGATAATACAGCTACTCTAGGTTCCCGATAGCGTACGTCGCTCATTTTCGGGGTCACCATTGCTCGGCGCTCGGTATCAGCGGCCGCAACCTGCTCGCCAACTGTTGCTGCAGGGCGGAGTTGCACCTGTTATGAAAATTGTGCATGCGGCGCTGAAAATGGTCACCTATTCATTCTGTGCAAGTGCGCATCGGCGGACAGATGGTGGTGAAGATCTTCCTGGCCTCGCTCTACAGCACTTACCCGGGCCTGCGGGCAAGCAACAACTGTTATCACCCGAAAGCACTGTAGACAGCCCCGATTATTGCGGTCAAAGTACATGACCATGATCTACTACGATCTAATCACGAGGCTACCGACAGAAGCAGGCAAATTAATAAAAGATATTGTAGGGCCGTATCCCGAGCTGTGTAACCTGCCCCAGGATGTAGGAATCGTCATCTGGAGGGGAATGCCGTACTCCAGATTGCCTATAGTCCTGGTAATCAGGCAATCAGGAGCTCGGAATCGCTTCCGTAGTACCTGTAGGCAATGCTTATCTGCCCAAGTATGACATACTCTCCCGTTGACTACTTTCATCCGGACCACTGTATCTGCGCACAAACATGGAGCAATTCCTCCGCTCCACCACCATTTTACGACTCACGGCAGGGCCGCAGTCTTGAAGTTGTCGGAAATTGCACACGTCTATGCAGTGGCTATGAAGCCAATTTTTCGCTTCCACGGACGCACGCTGAACAAAGGGAGGCGGGCAGAGCTGACAAGAGCGGTCAAAAGTCTGGACATACCCTGCTCTTAATCAATGCCGGCTGCAAATGTCCGTCGCCATTTGCGGGGCAATCTGATACCCGCAGGTAGTCAACTTTAATCAACGCGGCAAGCATCTCATCGTTGTTGCATCAAGGAGCAAAAGCTGAGAAAGGGGCAAAGAATGAGTCTAGTCATGCCCCTTCAGACGGACACCTAAAAAGCCGCTGTGAGGCAACCAGCGGACGTCCAGGTCGAAAATGGCCTTCATCATCGGTGGGGAAAGGGAGGGCTATTAACAGGTTGACGGTCGGCCGAGCGGCCTTGTCTGCATGGGAGAACCATGACTTGCAGTAGCAAATACAAAAGCGGTAAAAGGAAATTCAAGAATGGATAATCCGTGGAGATGGCGAAGAAATAGAACAGCCAAGTTCCAGGAAAACGCACATGGCCCCATCAGACAACGGGCGTGGAGGCAGGGAGCCCATGTAGATATGCACTATGCAATGCACGGTGAGCTGGCGTGTGATGCGACAAGGCCCGAATTGATCAATTCGCGTCGACGTTGGGCAACCTGCGCTGCCTTAAGCTATGCTTTCAGCCAGCTTGATCGTAGCTACTGACGTTATGGATGGATCGCGGCCCAACTTGGGGGATGGAAAGATTCGAGCGAGTTGCGATGACTCCATGGTGACAGCAAAGTCAGCCCGACCCCGCGCGTTCTGTGTCGGACAGAAGAGCGCATGTAGATGGCCTTGCATTCCAGAGCGCACCTGTGCCAGAGGAGCGTGCAGAAGATTACGAACTGCGTCAGTCTGTGCCACGATCACGGGTGGGACATGGCGACGCAGAGGTCACGCCGGGAAAGGAAAAAGGGTGTGTGCGAGGAGAGAAAGTGAAGACTAGACCAGAGCCCGGGACATTCGTCTCTCAGCATCCAAGCAGGTTTGGAATGAGTAATCTGTACAGATCAGACAGTGTGCATCACCGTCGTGGGTATGCCGTGCCATGGCGCACAAGCAAGTACACTGGTGCAGCTACACGTGGGAAAAGAGGATCTCTGGTAGGAAGTAAACGGTTTTCTGTGTGGCAGAAAGGGACGAACCCAATGGGAAAAAAAGAAAACACGAATTATCCAGACAGCGATGAAGGGATTAATAAAAAGCCACTGCGGGCGCCCTGTATCGACGCCTTTTGGGCGGTCTCGATTCTTTTTGACTGCAGCTTGGGAGTCTTGAACCGAGCTGAGACAATGGCCAGAGGTAGTTGATGAGATGCGTCAAAAAGATCCATAACGCGTGCATGTACAACCAGATTTATCCGTGTCTGTGCAGATATGCAGATACAGACGAATGCATGGGACAACAACGCGGAGATGGTCCTGTATCGCACCAAACATGCCTGGTTTGACGGGTAGGTGCATCTGAATAGAGGGGGCGCCCGGCGGACTTGAATGGATGGAGATATTATGGAGGACATGGAAGAAAGTCTCAGCCATTTCCATTTTTTTGCTTCTTTTTGACCAGTGCTGAATGGGGTGAAGGCGGGCGTTGACGTTTAGTCGCGGACTCGTGGACAGGTGGCTGGGCAGACTTGGCCAAAGCACGCCAGGCACGATGCAATTGGCAAGCCGGCGGAGATGCTTCTCAGTCGGATGCAACCTGGAAAACAGCAGCTGGAAAAGATGCAAGAAAGAGGCGCACTAGTTGACGTAGCAGCGGTAGTGGCCTCTAAGAATACGACGGTGAATGGTGTCGTGACTCCAAGTGGGCGAGGCTAACAAATCGGGCATGCCTAAAACAGTCGTTCTTGATTGTACCAAAGCAAGGCACCACCGGAAATGCATCGAACTGCCCAGGCGATCCCATGCGAGTGAATCCGAAAGGAAAAGGGTAACAATCGGGCATGGCCAACGTTGTAACGATACGACGTACATACGCCGACCGCTCCCGCTCCAGTTTTGCGCGGCGGCGCGGCATTTGAGCAAGCCGGGTCTTACTAGGTCGGAGCAGCGGGATGAGATGAGGAACAAATCAATCAAGTGGCTGGCCGTGGAAAGGGTTTGACGACTGACCAGCGCCAGGCTGGTAACTTGCGGAACAAGGGTCTTGCGCGCAACGCCGCCGCCATGAACTAGAGGAGCCAGGGTTGGTTGGCTCTTGGTTCCTTTCAAACTGCCAGCGCATAAAATGCTATTTTTGCAGCCGCCCGTGATCTGGATGTACAAGAAATGCAACGCAGGTGGCGGGTAGGTAGGTAAATATCGAAAACGGATGGCGATTCCGTCTCATGATTGCTCGGCATTTGGCTAGCTGTTCCTGTCGTGCCGTTTCGAGCAAGGTCTCGTGCAGCATCGGAGGACTAACTGTTGCAAGTAAAGAGAGATGCTAGTGTTGCGTTCGAGGTACTCCGTACATGGCGGGCAGCAAAGTGCTGGCGCTGGTAGATCGCCCCCTGCCGACGGATACTTGTTGTACAATGGTACTCAGTATTATCTCAGTGCGACGACTGTGTCGTGTCTTGTACAAGGATATTACCAGGGTTCCGACAAGGATTGCGGTGGCTATCGAATCGGCCCAGTTCGTGGTCGGATTGCTCCATAATCCTCCTGTCCTCGACCCTTGGCACCGACGACGGCGCCATATCTGGACATCTGTCCGGAGAAAGGAACAAGAGTGCATCATGAGCAGGAGTTGCAAGCCCAAAGATCACCAGGGTCCACTGGCCTGTGCGAGAGGAATGGAAATTTTAGATTCTGGTACTTTTTGAACGCGCTCCGTATCAGTGTAACAGAGTACTGGGTAAATATTGTTGCGGCACAGAGCAAGCCCCGCCATTGGCCACAAGTCGCGCAAACGGACACCAGACGTTTCGGCTCGGACAAAGTAGGAATGGACGGGCAGTTGAGTTGGAGGTTGGCCGCTGCGGGTTTGGATCTATTGTACTCGTATGTAGCCGTAGGCCGACAAGAGATTGACAAGCAGGCTTGGCTGCTTCATCTGAGGGTGCACAACGTGACGAGGCTGCTGCTTGTGGAAGCTAGGGATTGTGGCTGCTAAAAAAAGCAAACGCTGGAGCATTGAACGAGGCTTCAACTGCTCGCTGCATTTGCCCGAGCGTTCAACGAGTAAGCAGTCTGGAATCTGGATGTAACTAGGGCGGCGTGCTGTCCATAGTCCCTGCCCTCTTGCGTGGCATGACAGATGGCCGAGTGGTGTGACGGATGGGACTGGGCCAGCAGGGTTGATGCCAGCTCGTTGCAGCTCGCCAAGAGCGCAAGAGCGCAAGAGCGCAAGAGTGTTGCTCTGTATGGCAAGCGTATCGGCCGTGGAGCTTCAGCGAAGATAGATCCCATGAGAGATGAAAAGGGATAGGTATTACTGGCTTGAGACGACAACGAGGCCTTGGGATACCACGGAGTGGATGCGACTGGCTTGGTGCTCAAGGAACGTGGGGGGCGACGGAGGAGGAGGATGTGGAAAGTGATCTGTAGCATCTCGTTGAAGGCATCTGGGTGGGATGGAAGCTCTGGCAAGATTGGTAGTTGTACCTGAGGTGAGAGTGGTGACAGCAGAGCTGGAGATGTAGATGTACAACGAATCAATACACTCATGTGCTTAATCAGTGTGCCCTTTCCTCGTTGGCTAGCGGGTGGTGCCAAACAGAGAGGAGCAGCGGGTCCCCACTCGGCAGGCAGTAGGCGACCGACGGTGCCATCTCCATGAGCAGGTATTTGATGCTGCAAAAAGTGGTTGCGAGGTACTTCAACGCTGAGCTCTGGTGAGATAAAAGCCCAGCCCCAGTGGCTCTTCTCCTCGATCGCCGCAGCCCTCAGTGGCCCACTCAGCTGCAGCTGCACCTGGCGCAGCTGGACGGTCCCTATTGGTCCCGGCCAGGACACCGGGGCTTGTTGAAGCTTCACCGCTTCTTTGTCGGCCGTGGCATATGACGGGGACTGAAATGCTTGGCTTGGTATGGATCGTATGGTTAGTTAGCATGGTAGTATTATCCTGGGGCCGGCTTCCTCTTTTATGCTGGCTGTTTCTTGTTTCTCTTGTGTCTCGCGTAAAATGCACGCCCACAAAGCTGTAATTCACTGTAGCACGCACCTGCACTTGACCAGCACCAGCAGACCAGCACCACCCACCTGCCACCAAACGCCTCCCAGACGACTGCTTCTGTAAACCCCCCCCCATTCCCCCTCTTTGCACCACCCGTTTTACGTTTTCCCTCATCAATAACCAGCTCTCTTGCAATTGCCAGCCAGCTCCAACTTACATTACCCCCGCCGCCGCCCACCGCCGCCACCAAGAAAACCCTCGTCGCCAAAACCCACTCCCTTCCCCGGCCCTGGTCTCCTCTCCCCTCCCAGCCCTGCAACTAGAAATCTCTATCTTACACCATACCCAACAAGTTCATCGTGGGCGAAAGAGCGGTGTCATCCGCTGTTCTGTTCTCACTCTCAACACCGCTTCGGTTGACTTTTTCGTCTTTCCTATATGCTCCTCCGTCCTCCTATTTTTTCCTTTCTCTCACAATGACCCTCGACTTCAATTCGAATGGCGGGGGAGATGCCTTGCTTGCCTTGAACTTTGACCCTCAGAACCACCATCCGCAGCAACATCAGCGACAGCATCACAGCAACACTCAAGCACAATCACATACACACGCCCGCGCACACGCACACACACACGCACACGCACACGCACACGCGCAAGCTCAAGTCCAAGCCCAAGTTTACGGATACACAGCGTCGACTTCCCAACCCGCCCCTGCCGTTGCCGCCACCGCCGCCTTCATCCCTCAACCGCGCATTTGGCCTATTCCAATCGACATGGCCTCCTCTAGCAGCCCGCCCGGCGCTATCGCCAGCTCACCCGAGGACCCTCACATTCACTCGCCGCACTCTCACGCCTCGAGCCCCAACAGCATGCACTCGCCCATCCATAGTCCGCCATTCCATCATCACGTCAATCCTCTGACCGACTGGGCTCTCCAGCAGCAGCAGCAGCAACAGCAGCAGCAGCAGCAGATGGCGGCTGCTGCCCCTCACGATCACCATGATCTTAACCAGATAGATCTTTCTCAGTTCATCCAAGATCCGTCACTGCTCAATTTCAGCGGCCTTCCTCCAGCTTTCGCTACGAATCCCATGGACTACTTGCCCGCCACCACACAGGCTGCCATTCAGCAGGCCAGTCTACTCGATTCTACTTTCCAATCCATGCCTCCCATGGATCCCACGACCCATGCTATGCACTGGGGTAGCACAGGAATGGAGAGCTGGCAAGAATTCCAAAATACTCTGCCGATGGACAGCCTCACCAGAATGGGCAGTGTCGGCAGCAATTCACCCACGGGAACATATCTCGAGGTTCTGTCCTTGCCTTCCTCTGTTGGTGACGGCTGGGCCATGGTTGACTGGGGACATGGACACCACAATGTTGAACCGTTCCCGCAAGCACATAATACCCATGCCATCTTCAACCCCTCGCAAACCCTCCACCTCCGTACCAATTCGGACTCCTCTGACGGCGCGAACTCTCTGGACTTCGGCAGCTTTGAAGAGATTGCCCCCTTCCCCTACTCCCCCTTCTCCCCAGAGTCCGATGGCCACGGTGACGCCCACAACCATCGTAACTGCTTCTCTGGTGAGAGCCACCACACTCACTCTCACGAGAGTGTCTCCCCCAAGGCTGTCCCTGCCGCTGTTCCTGTCAAAATGGAGAGCGCCGTTGCCGTCAAGACGGAGGGAGCAATCCGCCATAGCCCCGGCAGCGGGGCCGGTACTGGTGCTACCACACCGCCGTCTACATCCGCTCCCTCCTCCCGCAGAAACTCTGGGCCTCGCAAGAGTCCCATTACCAAGGCCCCCAAACCCGTTGTCCGTAGAATATCTACCGGCAAGAAGGATGGCACTGGCGAGAAGAAGGTTGGTCGCAGAAAGGGCCCGCTCCGTCCTGACCAGCGCAAACAAGCCAGTGAAATCAGAAAGCTTCGCGCATGTCTGCGCTGCAAGTTTCTCAAGAAGACTTGCGACAAGGGCGAGCCTTGTGGCGGTTGTCAGCCTTCACATGCCCGACTGTGGCAAGTGCCCTGCACGCGTATTGATATCAAGGATATCGGCTACTTTATGAAGGACTGGAAAGCCGACCACGAGAGCTACATGGCTGCCGGCCTGGCAATCTACAGCGTCAAGGGCTTTGCTGCCAAAGAGAGTCTCATGTGGATTACCCACGGTTACGGCTTTGCCCTGCCCATCATGGTGCGTGAGGTTTTTGTTACCGAGGACAGTAGTCTCAACATCGAGTGGCGTGAGGCCCCCAGCGTCAACGAAGGCTCTCACGACTTTGAGATCCGCAGTGAGAGGCTGGATGTCGGTGCCGAGGGCGTCAACAGTGCTGCTCTGTCCGAGTACCTTGACAAGCACATCGAGGGTCCCTTTGAAGACTTCATCGATGACCATTTTGATGGCACCCCCTTCATCACGGAGATTCTCAAGACCGCCCACCGCTACTATGTCAAGGAAAAGATGCCCGTCATTGGCAAGGCTCTTAAGCTGGTGCTCGCTTACAACCTTACCATGCACATCACCATGGTCGAGAACCAGGGCTCCGAGGTCCAGCTCGACAGCCAGATTGAGGATGCCGAGTCAAAGTACTACGGCCGCACCGTCGCCCCTATGATGGTCAACTTCCAAATCAAGTATGCCCTGGCTGAGATGTGGCGCGAGCTTCAAAAGGACATTCTCGAAGAGCTCTCCTCACTCTACTCGGGAGTCTACAGCGGCGAGAAGATGAAGAACTGGCCCACCATCTTTATGCTTGCGTCCATTCTGCTTGCTGTTTGGGAAGAGATGCAGTTTGATTGCCACTATCGTGTTCCCGACCCGGCGGCGGTGAACAAGTTCTGCACAGACATGGAAACCACCCCTGTTGGTGTGATTGTGGGCCTCTTCCACGCCATTTCCCAGAAGCTTCCCGCTTTTACGGAATGGGACACGGCCCAACACGGCCAGCTGCTTCACAACAATGTGTCCGTTTGCGAGGCCATGACTGAGGTTCGCCAGCACGTCGTCAAGCACGGTAAGTCACTCCTCATCGTAAAATAGAAGCAAAACTTTGTGTAACCTCAACTAACGCTCTGATAGAGGCATACCTGCGCACGCGCAAGGAAGAGGCCAGCTTCGACCCGACTGACTTTGACTCGCTGTCAAACAAGTTCCTATCCAAGCTTGTTATCAAGGCCAACTAGACGGCGAATCTCACCACCGTCGGGCCCGATGAATTTCCTTTGTTTTATCTTTGCACAACTCTCTAGCGATGGCGTTGCTTTTTTCTTCATCCGAGCGATTGATGACCAATTTCTTGAACCGCGGCTACTTGAGAACCGACAGTATTGCTATTTG
Organism: Cordyceps fumosorosea ARSEF 2679; assembly: GCF_001636725.1. Taxonomy (NCBI): domain Eukaryota; kingdom Fungi; phylum Ascomycota; class Sordariomycetes; order Hypocreales; family Cordycipitaceae; genus Cordyceps; species Cordyceps fumosorosea. The sequence goes on along the minus strand of NW_017387304.1, from coordinate 129,016 downwards.
CTCCACTCTTACTCTACTTCTCTTCTCTGGGACAGTCACTACGACTACAGTTGGAATACGTTCTTCTCCGACGTTATGAACGCACGTTGACGTAACGGCCTCGACACGACTTTTTACTCTTCCTACGAATGTATGACTTGAAGAAGACAACATCATTTATTTATTTTTTGCATTAAGGCTTTTCTTTTGGAGACACGAATCTATGCGAACAGCGGCTGGATGGTTTGGACAATTCACTTTTTTTTGCATCCTGAGGCATTTACGGAGTGGGAGGCGGGAACGGATATGTTACAAGTTAGATGGTATATGGACATGGGACTAGACATTTCAAATCAATTGTCATTGTGCCCATACACATTCCGCGGTATATCGTGCATTTGAAGCCTGTAACAGATGCTGAAGCCACTGATTATACATACATACGAAAGGCAGCATCATGATTAATAATTACGATCATCACAATCATCATCATCATCGCCACCAGTCCTTAGACGTATCGTTACTGAGACTGTAGGGCGTACCGTTGAACATATTGAATATTGGGCACTTGAAGCCACTCCCCGCAAGCTGCTCCTTGTAATTGCCCCATTCTACAATGACGAAGGGCTTTTGGCGATCTCGGTACCGCTTGATATATTTACGCAAATCCAGAAGAACCAGGTTGCTTGTCCTCGTGTTCACGTAACCAAGGGAGTCTGCGACGCCGTCGGGCAGGGGCCGCTGAGGTGTGGTGTTGCGTCGGTTGCGCGTCTCGGACACCGAATCAGATGACATTGCCACTTTTCTTTGGCCTCGGCGCTTTGGCCTGGGGGATCGCGACGCTATCATCGGGAAACCCCGCACCCGGCTACACTTCGTTTCTTCGCAATCCAGCCTTCGGTGTGCGAAGAACTTTTGCGGTGCAGTGGTTTACATATCCTGACAACACCGTGTTTCGTTCTTCTAGGCGACTTTTGGGAAGGGGCGAATCAAAGTTTGGTGCCTGGAGCGGGCGTGGCAACGACCAAGGCCAACGGCTTGGGCGCAGAGCGGTGCAACTTGTGGCGCAGGCCTTCGAGTCAAGCTGGGCTAGCGGATTCACTAGTCACTCATAAACCAAGACGTGTTTTCGTCGCGGAACTCCCAACCACCCAGCCATATACATACATAGGTTGGGGAGTTGCCTAGAGGCTGATAGTACAGGGCTACTATAAGCAAGTAGCCATAGAACCGTACCGTTTATCTTCTTCTTTTCAGGGATTCTTTACTCGTTCTGTAGGTCGATTGACTGGACGGCGGCTTTGGGACAAGGCGGCATTCCCGTTCTATTCAACTGCTCAGTGGCAACAGCCCCACCGGAAGCGGCGTTTGGACATGTTCACGGTACTTGCTGTTTCACATTTCTTACTCGGAAACACTTGTACCAGAAACGTCACCCGCCACAACAGAAAACACAAGGCAAGGGTGACGGGTGCCAGCCAGCCTCACAGTTCTGGAGCCTTCTGCGACCGCCTGCCCAGGTTGGAAAAGCGAGCAGGCCCCTTAGCGCCTTCGCTGATGAATCATGCGCCTGGGCTCGTCATCCCAGGCTGCACCGCCCCGCCACTCTCCGGGTCCCCCTCTCACTTAAAGTCGTTTGCCTCCCCTCTCGCTTCCTGCTTTCTCTCTCCGTCATCATCTCTTTTTCATCACCTCTATTGTCCTACTCACCTACATAAGCCAAGCAAACACCAAAAACCTCAAACGACATCGTATTCCGCTCCGAAACCATGCAGATCTTTGTCAAGACCCGTAAGTTGCACGCCGCCGCTGTTGGCCGTCTTTCTGTTATCGCCGCAGACTAACACTTCCTCAAGTTACCGGCAAGACCATCACTCTTGAGGTCGAGTCGTCGGATACCATCGACAACGTCAAGTCGAAGATTCAGGACAAGGAGGGCATTCCTCCCGACCAGCAGCGCCTGATTTTTGCTGGCAAGCAGCTTGAGGATGGCCGTACCCTGTCCGACTACAATATCCAGAAGGAGTCGACCCTTCATCTCGTCCTCCGCCTTCGCGGTGGTATGCAGATCTTCGTCAAGACCCTGACTGGCAAGACCATCACCCTCGAGGTTGAGTCTTCCGACACCATCGACAATGTGAAGTCGAAGATTCAGGATAAGGAGGGTATCCCTCCTGATCAGCAGCGCCTCATTTTTGCTGGCAAGCAGCTTGAGGACGGCCGTACCCTCTCCGATTACAATATCCAGAAGGAGTCTACTCTCCACCTTGTCCTTCGCCTTCGTGGTGGTATGCAGATTTTCGTCAAGACGCTCACCGGAAAGACCATTACGCTGGAAGTCGAGTCCTCGGACACGATTGACAACGTCAAGTCCAAAATCCAGGACAAGGAGGGTATTCCCCCTGACCAGCAACGTCTCATCTTTGCTGGCAAGCAGCTTGAGGACGGTCGCACCCTGAGCGACTACAACATTCAAAAGGAGTCCACCCTTCACTTGGTTCTGCGTCTCCGTGGTGGTATGCAAATCTTCGTCAAGACCCTGACTGGAAAGACAATTACTTTGGAAGTCGAATCATCCGATACGATTGACAATGTCAAGTCCAAGATTCAGGACAAGGAGGGTATTCCCCCTGACCAGCAACGTCTCATCTTTGCTGGTAAGCAGCTGGAAGATGGCCGCACCTTGAGCGATTATAACATCCAGAAAGAATCCACCCTTCACTTGGTTCTGCGTCTTCGTGGTGGCAACTAAGGAGGGAATGCGGTTGTCTTTCTTTTTCTTGGGTTTCGGAATGGCGTTGGGACACCACAATAAGCGGCGGGCAAAGCCTCAGCCATGTTGTATTCATTTTTAGCCATACCAACCGTGCAGACAGCGAAAATAGCGCTGCGCCAATATATAGGTTTGCAACTTGACAATGTGTCCTTTTGTGAAATGATACGTGGCGTAAGAAACGTTTGTAGTATGAATGATGAGTCTGTTCCCCTACCTCTGTATGTACATAGGTAATCACCCCACCAGTGACATGTTGTGCAGGCGGCTCGCCATCATGGTGGGGCTGACGAATTGTTTTCGACTGTGGCGGGGTAGAAGCTTTCTGCCACTCATCTTGACAACAACATCAACTATGGTATACCATTACTGTTCGATACGATCCCGGCTGCGCAGTACGGCATAAGCGGCTGAGAGTAATGATCTTGATATCTGCGCGACGCGAGTCCGGTCCGCTCTAATTTCAAGCTTCCGAACCTTCGACAGGATACTTTAGGCTAACAGGTCGGACTCATGCTTCCATTTTCCTGCAAACCGAGATCAAGAATCATTCCTGGTCATGCCTTCATACTTTTACCACCTTAAATTTGAGCTGTATCCTACGAGCGACCCGACTGTAACACAAGACACCCCGGACAGCGACGTGTGGCTCCCGACACCACAGACGAGTGTGTTTGACCATTTGCCGGCGCACGCTACACGAATCGACGGAGCAACTACAGCGCACAGCGGCAAGTCCTTCGACGCATCTTGGGACTGGCGATTCGACTGCGTGACCATCGAGACGATTGACCCGGTCGAGATCATGGCCGCCGCAGAGGGCGAAACCAGTAACAACGGTGCCGTTACTGCACCGTCCTTGGGACCAAACTTTTCCGGACCAGGAACGGCAGTCAAGGCGAAATGCGTGCGATTAGAAAACCACATCACTAATGTTGGCTGGGGTGTGGTTCACTTTTACCGAGACGACCAGGAGAGCCCTGAGCTGTGGCTGCCCGAAGTACGGCAGGTTGTCGGCGAAGATGAGGACTGCACGACGCTGTGTATACCCGCGGTGCCGGCATACATGACGCCAGGCGACCTATGGGGATTCATTGGTGATCGGTGGCGCGATGATGTTATACACTGCCGCACGGTCATGACATCCAATATGAACCGGTATTTGGCGCTGCTCAAGTTTCGCCACAGCAAGGTGGCCAGGGAGTGGCAAAAACAGTTTGAAGGCGCGGTGTTTACCATGATGGAGGTATGTCTTGAGCGTAGGATAACCGCGGGAAGTGAATGCCGTTGCTGACCTGTCTGTAGCCGGAGACTTGCCACGTCGTTTTTGTCAAGAGTATAACCTTTGAGACGCCAGCCCAGACCAGCAACAACGAAAGAGTGGCATCTTCATCATCCACCGCCGCCTTTGAAACTCCCAAGCTATTTCCACCACCGATGCCGGACCTTGTTGAGTTGCCAACTTGCCCCGTGTGCTTAGAGCTCCTGGATGAGACAAGTGGCATCATGACAATCCCATGCGCGCACGTTTTCCACTGCACATGTCTGGAGAGCTGGAAAGGCGGCAGGTGTCCCGTCTGCCGATTCGCCAACACGACCTCGGGCGTCGGGCCTGGGGTGAGCCCCTTCAGTCGACCGTTCGGCTCGGACGTCTCCAATCTGTGCAACGTCTGCGACTCCACCGAGGATCTATGGATATGCCTCATATGCGGGTACGTGGGGTGTGGACGGTACAAGGGCGGTCACGCCAAGGACCACTGGAAAGACACGTCGCACTGTTTTGCGCTTGAGCTCGAGACGCAGTACGTCTGGGACTATGCAGATGACGCGTGGGCGCATCGTCGAATTCGCGAGAAGGGCGACGGTAAACTCGTTGAACTTCCCCGGCGCAGTGGCAATGGAATGTCGTCGGCGGCCGCGGACGAGGAAATGGTGCCGCGTGCCAAGCTGGATAACATGGGCTTTGAGTATACGCATCTCATCACCACGCAGCTCGAGTCACAACGCACGTATTACGAGGGCCTGCTGCACAAGGCCGTTGCCAAGGCGTCCAAGGCGACGGCGACAGCCGAATCCACTACGAGGCAAATAGCGGCTACGACGGAGCAGCACAGCGCGCTTGACGTCAAGTTCCGGACACTGAGCCTGGAGACGGTGCCGCAGCTGGAGCGGGACCTGGAGCGGGAGCGCAACAAGTCCGCCAAGAGTGAGGCGCTGGCGCGGAACCTCAGCCGATCGCTACAGGAGGAGAAGCGCGTTAGTGAGGGCCTGCTGAAGCGCGTCGAGCACCTCGGCGCAACAGGCGAGGAGACGAGGCGGCAGCTGGAGGCGCTACGACAGGAGATGGAGGAGATGAAGGAGATGAATCGCGACCTGAGCATGTTCATCTCGGGACAGCAGAAGCTGAAGGAGATGGAGGAGCAGGGCCAGTTGGAGGAGGGCGAGCTGGCAGACGGGAGCGCGAGCGTGCCAGCGAAGAAGACGCGGCGGAAAGGGAGGCGTTAGAAGAAGCGGGAGTTTTGGATAGATTGCATTGATGCAAGTTAAATATGCTTTACTCTTTTAGCGAGGAATGAATGTGGTTTCTAACTTGATTTTGTAATTTACGCTGTTGAATAAGATGTTCCTTGCAACAGTACACAACGTATGGTTTTAGTAGGCATTTCATAAGAATGACCAGATGAAGGTCAAGATATAAAAGACACGAGAAAGATGAAAAAAGATAGAAAAGAGACAAAATAGGAAAGAAGAGAACATCACAGCCCCTTACTAAACCCGCCCTCCACAATTTGCCCGGCCGAGATGGATTTATTGACAAGCTCCGAGTTTGCCAAAGAACAAACGCAAAATTGCTTGTGATAACGGCCCGCCTCGGCGGGCCCGGCCGCTTTTTTTTTTAAGAGCCCCGCCAGCCCGGCTTGGTGCGAGGCCCGGAATCTCCGGGCGTCAAGGTCCTCGGAGGTGGTGCAAGAATTACGCATAGCAACGCATGAAAGGAAGAAAGAAGAGTCGAGTATCCTCATTCGCTTATCGCGCTCTGATTCTCAAGTTTTTCACTTCATCTCCCCGCTTAGAGATGCAGCCTGGAGAACAACTTGCTGCATAGGAACTAGGAATGATATGCTGAATAACATGCTCAGGGAACAAAGCAGGAAAAGGTGGATTAAAACAAGAGACAAGAGAAGCCAAGATTCCTGGATTGCTTGTGATGCATTGCTTGCTTTCGCCTCGGTGCCGCGGGAGACGCTTGCGGCCCGGCAATCTTAGGACGCAAGCCCTCGCGCCGGCCGTGATGTCTGTTTCCAGCATGCCGAGGTGATGATGGAGATGGCGGAGGGCCCGGCGTTGTTGGAGGTGGGCATGCATTATAGGTATGCAGGCGGGCGCAGCGGATTTCCGGCTGGGAATTCGCCTGTGCTGTCGACCCGGTTGATAGATGACATGCATGCATGGAATAGGCTCTTTTTTTTGTCCAAATCCGAACGGGTGGGCTTGAGGTGTGTAGGTGGAGGAGGTTGGCCAAGCCAAGGTGAAGGCCGGAGAATACGGGGAGAACGAAAAAAGGCCCATAAGATGAGATGACGAGATCACATGCTGATGACATGCCATTCTGCGGTTTCCTCTCTTTTTTGTTCCTATTTCTCTGACACTGCATGTACATAAATTAATTGGCTGATATGCGGCGGAGCAATACCTACCTTTTTCTGCAGGTCTGCTATTTATTTCTGTGCACTCTTGACCTCAGGCTGGTTATTGACGTGCTGACGCTATTCACAGCCAACTTGGAGCTGAAGGAGCCAAGAAACGCCCCGAACCCACAGCGTTGGCACAGAAGATTTTGAGCGCTGAACCCGCTAAACTGGCACCTAATAAACCAGCTTCCTCCAAAGCCTTGCGCTAGCGCCCGTCCGGGGCTTGATAGCGCCGCTGTCATAGGCCCTCCCGTCCATTTTTTTTCTCGTCCTTTTTTTTCAATGGCTGGAAGGCTAGCGCAAGCCAGAGCTGCAGGTGGCCCAACCACTTTAGCTCTCCTCACCCAATCTTGCTTGGGTCTCCCCTCCACCACCCCATCCGCGCCAGCTATCTGCCTCAAGATTAAAAAAAGAGGCATAATCGCCACACGCCTGTCTTGCCCTTCCCCGCCCCCAGCTACTCAAATTACGACTCGGCTGTCAACACGCCATCCATCGTCCTCTACGAGCTGGGGCTTGTGAAACTGCAGCACCGCGGCAAACATTGCAGCTTGCCGGAGTCGATATATCCAGACCCCGCCCGACCTGCCAACTGCGTCTCGAGCTTCACCCGTCGCCCTGCCTCCCTTCCCCCGCCCGCTCGTCCGATTTCCAACACACACACGCACACACAAGCAAGCAACATGGCCTCGCAGGCCACGGCAGAGCAGCCCCCGGGCCCTGCCGCCAACGATGCCACCCGCAAACAGAAAAAAGACCAGCGCAAGGAGCTCTACCCCATGGTCAACTGGAAGTACGACATCTTCCTCCACGTCATGGGCAACGTCGCCGACCTCTTCTTCCGCGAGGTCGTCTCCCGCGGTTCCTGGAAGGTGCCCCAGTCCGGGCCCATCCTCTTTGTTGCCGCACCTCACGCGAACCAGGTACGAAACTACCTCTGCCGACGCAAACCTGCTAAAGCCGACCAAACCGCCGCAATTGCTAACCCGCCCAACTGTAGTTCGTCGACGGCCTCGTCCTCCAGCGCACCCTCCGCAAGGAGGCCGGTCGCCGCGTCTCCCTCCTCATCGCCCAAAAGTCGGTCCATGGCTTCATCGGCTGGGCCTCGCGCCAGGTATCCTCGGTGCCGGTCGGCCGCGCTCAGGACGCCGCGACGCCCGGATCCGGCACCGTCTACATGCCCGACCCGCTCGGCGACCCGACGCTGATCCGTGGCGTCGGCACCAAGTTCGGCACCGGCGAGGGCGAGGTCCAGGGCATGCTGTTCCTGCCCTCGGCCAAGGGTATCAGCGGCGAGAGCATGAACATTCAGGCTATCCTCGGCCCTGAGGAGATTCGCCTCAAGCGAGCCTTCAAGGGCCGCCTCGCGATGCAGCAGCTCACCGGCCGCGACGACGTCGACGAAGATGGCCACTTCACTAACAAGAGCCTCCGCGGCATTGCGCCTGGCTATCAGGGCACCAAGTACAAGCTCGCGCCGCACACGGACCAGACGAGCGTCTACGAGGCCGTCTTTGACCGGCTCCGCAACGGCGGCTGCGTAGGCATCTTCCCTGAGGGCGGCTCGCACGACCGCACCGAGCTGCTGCCGCTCAAGGCCGGCGTCGCCATCATGGCGCTCGGCGCGCTCGCCGAGTCGCCCGCGTGCGGCCTGCGCATCGTCCCCGTCGGCATGAACTACTTCCACGCGCACAAGTTTCGCTCGCGCGCCGTCGTCGAGTTCGGCAGCCCCTTCGAGATCCCCCCGCACCTTGTGCGCATGTACCAGGGTAACCAGCGGCGCGAGGCCATCGGCCAACTGCTCGACACGGTGCACCAGGCGCTCAGCGCCGTCACCGTGTCGGCACCTGACTACGACACGCTCATGATGATCCAGGCCGCGCGGCGGCTGTACAACCCGACGGGCAAGAAGCTGCCGCTGCCACTGGTCGTCGAGCTCAACCGGCGGCTGTCCAAGGGCTACGAGCGGTACAAGGACGACGCGCGCATCACGGCGCTGTCGCGGGCCGTCAAGGAGTACAACGCGCGCCTGCGCTACCTGGCGCTCAAGGACCACCAGGTGCAGTACGCCAAGCTCAACGTGTTTGTCGTGGTCGCGCTGCTGCTGTACCGCTCCGCCAAGCTGATCCTGCTCTTCTTCTGCTCGCTGCCGGGCCTCGTGCTCTTCTCGCCCATCTTCGTCGCGACCAAGATCATCAGCCGCGAAAAAGCCAAGACGGCGCTCGCCGGCTCTACGGTCAAGATTCGCGGCCGCGACGTCATGGCCACCTGGAAGATCCTGGTCGCGCTCGGCCTCGCGCCCACCGTCTACCACGCCTACTCCATCGCCATCGTCGCGCGCGTGTGGTACGACCGCTTCTGGGGGCTCGTGCCGGCGGCACTGCCTCTGTGGCTCGTATACCTGATGGTGTGGCCGGCCATCATCGGCATCACCTTTGCGGCGCTGCGCTTCGGCGAGGTGGGCATGGACATCTTCAAGTCACTGCGGCCGCTGGTGCTGTGCGCGTTCCCGTCGTCCGGGTACAACATCCACCGCATGCGCGAGCAGCGCGCCAAGCTGAGCGCGCAGGTGACGGAGGTGATCAACGAGCTGGGGCCGGAGATGTTCTCCGACTTTGAGAAGACGCGTCTGGTGCCCGATCCCATCAAGCACGACACGACGACGACGGCCGCCGCCGCCGCCCCACCCGTGCCGGCCGGGGAGGGCCGCAGACGCGACAGCGAGGCGAGCGTGGACATCTTCGTGGACCCGCCGGCGGACGGGGTGTCCTCGCGGACGCTGCCGCGCAACGACTCGTTCAGCAACATCGGACACGTGGGCATCTTCTCGACGCGGCCGCCGTCACGGTCACGGAGCCGGTCGCGGTCGAGCAGCGCGGGCGGCGGGCTGGGGCAAAGCGCGTTCCCGATCAGCGGCTTCACGACGCTCGACTCGGCGGAGGGTTTCCACGAGGCGAGCCGCAAGATTCGGCAGGCGATGAAGGACCGCCGGCGCAAGTCGGACAAGCGACAGATGGAGACGGGCGGCGGGGACGAGCAGGATGACGAGAGCGATGATGAGGGCTACGACGAGGCGAGGAAGAAGGACATCTAAGGGGGTGTAGGCGGGGATCACGGCTTCTATTTTTGTTTTATCTATGCGGTGTGTGAAAGAGTGTTCTTCATGCTCATTTCAAAATCTGCTTTTATTGTTGGCTTCTCTACAACGAGCATGGCGCTTCGATGTTTGGCTTTGCTTTACTGGTGTTGTCTTTGATGTATTTTGATAGCGTTTATGTGAAATTTAGCATGTCGACAAGTCTAGTGCGGTTGATATCATAAAATCCTCCTCGTCCTACATATGTGTGTCTGAGGTGACGGATAACTGATAATGTCTCGACTTCGTGATTCACAACTCGGCGGCGACTTGAAGGGGACAACTTGACGGCAACGGCGCCCGTGCTGGATGGGCCATGGCTGGGTAGCAGTGGGGGTGGTTGCATGACGTGACGGGCCCTATCAAGACTGTCGTAATGCAATGACGCCACCCCATGTCGATGGAGGGTTGGTTGGTAACCTGCGTAGAATGGTTGGGTGAGGGTGTTGGGGATGGCGTGCCTTGCTGGAGCTGGGATTTGCGGTGCGGTGCGGTGCGGAGCAAAACGCGGAGGGCCGAGATGGCCGCCGCCCAATGGTTCTTGGGGGTTCCACTGGGGGCGATGAAGCGGCCTGGGCTAGGAGAGTGAGTGAGTGAGGTGAGTGAGTGAGTTGAGATGCAACGTTCGGCTTTCTGGGCTCGGAGATAGGCAATTTGGCTGGCTGGTTCGGGTCGTCGCGCCGCCTTGAAATAGGCACAGGTTTGTCAGCAGAGGGGTCAAGTACGTAGGCAATTTTTTTTTTTTTTTTTTTTTTTTAACAATGGATGGATGGATGTACGGACCGACATTTGAAAGTTCGGGGTCCGAACTCTGCAGCTACCTTGCGTCGTACCTGTACGTTTGTGCCTACCTCCATTTCACAATCCTCCGGATGGGATTGACGTTAGAAATATAAAATACCTTTCTACTGCACTTTTTTTTCTTTCTTCTCCTTCACATCCTGACTCCCTCCCCCCATCCTCCTCTTGTCCACACTGATCCCCTCGAAAAGAACACCAAATATACCCCTAGCGGCTGCCGGGTTCATTAGCCGAGAACCTCTTGCTCGCCCATCCCACCCTGGACCAAGCCCACCGCTAGCGACCGTTGCAGCGCCTGATAGGCTGGGATCCCTTTGATCTGATAATTTTTGGCTACCAGGGTTCCATCACCAACAAATCCCCGGCCAAGGAATTTACCGTGTTTGACGGTCTTTTTGCTGTTCCAGCCCACTTTAATCGCCATTTACCAAAACGATTATCAATCCAAGCCCAAAAAGAGGCCAACTTGAAATCTGGGGACCCTTTGGGAGCACCTATTACGTTGTTGGCGCGGAACTTCGGAAAACGAGTTAAGCAGCGCCCGTTTCAAACCGCCTCTTAGCAACAGTATATTACCCGCCGCGCCACCCACCTTTTTTTTTTCCCTTTCCCTCCCGCCATGGCACCGGCAACAGCCAAGTCTCGCACCAAACCCGTCAAGCAGAAGATGGCCGTCTCCTTCAAGTCGCTGATGTCGTCGGTGCTCGGCCGGGGCGCCGACGGCGGTCCCACGCCGATCCTCGAGCTCTTCCCCAAGACGGACCCCGCGGTCGACGGCGACGAGTGCCTGCACGACTGCGAGGGGTGTAGCGTCAAGTATCCGCGCAATTTCAAGGTCGAGACCGAGGATGACCTCTACGGCCACGTCAAGGAGTGGGCGACGCATGCCATTGTCGCCACCAGCAAATCGGACTGGGTTCGCGACAGCGCGGACGAGAAGGGCAGTGTCATGCAGGCCATTGACAATGCGCCTCACAAGCCGTCCAACGGGGTAAGATTTGCTTTGCATTTCCAACCGCTCCTCTGCTGACTGATCCGACGCAGAAAATGAAGCTCTCCGCGTCCAACATGCCCACGCCCAACGACACCACCGACTACTCGGAACCCACCACCGTCCTCCTCCTCCCCGCCTTCGTCCTCGTCCGCAACGTCCAGCCCGCCAACGTGTCGCAGCTCATCACCGACGTCGTCAGCAAGTCGCCCACCAACACCTCCCCGATGGCGCCCTTTGCGTTGCCCGCCTCCGTCCCGAGCGCCGCGCCGGGCACCATTCCGGACCTCGTCACGGCCGACTGCCCACACAGCGCCGTCATCCTGCTGTGCAGTCAAAAGACGCGCGACGCTCGCTGCGGCCAGAGCGCGCCGCTGCTGCGCAAAGAGTTTGAACGCCACCTGCGCCCGCTCGGTCTTGCCCGCGACCTCCACGATGAGCGGCCCGGCGGCGTCGGCATCTACTTCATCGACCACGTCGGCGGTCACAAGTACTCGGCCAACGTCATGATTTACCGGCGCGCGAATGCCTTTGGCCACGACCAGCTGCCGGAGAAGGCGGCCGGCAACGAGACGCAAGGGAACGGGGAGGCGACACCGACGACGACGACGCCGACGCCGGACATGGGCGCCGCGCAGTGCATGTGGCTCGCGAGGGTCCGCCCGGAGGACTGCGAGAACATTGTGCGCTACACCATCCTTAAGGGAAGGCTGGTCAAGCCCGAGAGTCAGCTACGAGGAGGTTTTGACCGGTGCAAGGGGCTGATGAGCTGGTGAAGAGTTGAAAAGCAAAAAGATCATGACGGTTTCTTTTTATCATTTCATGCATTATTTTTTTTTGGCGTTTTATGGGACACGACATTTCGGAGAGATACCGAATCGTCTTCTGATGTATAAGAAGATTGAGGGATAGCATTGCGGACTTAGAATCATGAACAAATACAATTGAGAAACGACGTATAGCCGTGCGATCAGATTGACTCTTGCGTGGCCTGCTATGCACACGTCTGGTGACGACCTAGACAGATAAAATCAAGCAGAATGCAGTCAATTCAGCAAGGGACAAGGCAAGGGATAGTTGAAATATGTAATTCATTCAACGGAGCCTGATCTGCGGCTCTTTCGTTCCATCTATATATATCATGATGCTGCTCATATCCAAGAGTGGCAGCAGTCGCAAAAAACGCCAGTATTCCCAAACCTCGAGCAATAATCCAAAACTGCAAAAAGGTGTCCAAGAATTGAAAGAAAAAACAAAATCATCCAACATTATCGATGCCCATAAAAGTCGCCATGAAACGTCGCTCTCATACAACAGGTATTTCCAACAAATGCAAACCCATATCCGCCTCTTTTCTTCTTTTGTTCTTGAGCCTCGCAACTGTGTGCCAGGTCCTTGCAGCAAAACACAATCGAGTTGGATTTCACACGCAACTCGAGCCGGTCAGCACGCAAGCCCCGAGGCACACAGCGCAAGACAAGTGATGATGATGATGATGATGATGATGATTGCACACCCTCTGCCGTCGCACCAACGGGGCGGGTTTCTCAAACCCCGCTCCCCCGTGGATGACAGGACGCCGGCAGAGGGTCTACTAATCATCCGCGAGCTGCCCGCTGCTCCCGGAGCTCGCGCTCGAGCTCGAGTCCTCGCTGATGCTCTGGCGGACCATGTTCATCAATTTCCAAATACCAAAGGCGACGCCAGCGAGCACGGCGAACAGGACGATGATGATGATGGCGATGACGTAATTGCGCTGCACCATGGTTGTGGAAAAAAAGGTTGGGGGAGGGCGAAGCCGCTCCGGATGTTGAGGTTGTCTTGTTTTGTTGTTGTGTGCCCGTTTGGCACGGCGGTGGTGGTGGTTGAAGCTGCAGATGCTATTGATGCCCGATGTGTGGTGATAATGATAATGTGGGTCTAGTCGATGGACGTTGAGCAAAGGGCGATGTTTCGGGAAGTAAAAAGCAATGGAATGCTGTTTTCACAACGGTTTCTTTTGTTCGGGGAAAGAGATGGAATGTGGGAAAGGAGGGTGCGTAGAGCTTGGAGCGCGGGAAGGGCGTTGATATACGGCCTCTCCCCGCCACCTTCTTTTGCTTGCCAAAGACAATAAAAACAAATTGCCAAATATATGAGGAGGTTGGTTGGCAGGGTGCTGGGGATGGATGATGGGTTTTGCAGGCCGCTAACAACTCAGCGCTAAATCGGTGCCTGACAGCGCCCTGTAAGTTCCCCTGCAACGACCACAAGAAAGAAGTCGGGACGCCTCGTCAACGCCCCAGCCTCCCCGTTAAAAAACAGGGTCCCAGCCACGGCATCCGCCTGGCCGGCCCAAAGCTTCCCGCCCGCCGCCGTCGCCGAGGCCGCCCAAGTCTCAGGCACCGAAAAGTCTGGGCAAATCTTTCGTCACCTTCCTGTTCCTGAACAAAGCCCGTCGTCATCTGTCCCGGCATTCCTCCACTTCATTGCATTGTTAAACAATGGAATCTTTTATAGACTTCCTGAATGAATTGCATTGTCATCTGCCTAGATGGAAAAAATCATTACCGTTCAAACGCCAATCAACAACAAATCACCTCTCTAAAGCGCAAGTTGCTCGCTTTTCTGCTTTTCAGAGATTTGAATCAATGCCGCGACGTTGTACCCTCCCTCGCCTAGTCCTGTGCGCGCATGTCTGTTTACCAGGCAACCAGACGACAAACGAAGCAAACTTCAACCAGGTGGTGAGAAAGACGGCGCCGAAAATATATAAACAAAAAGATGCCCATGTTGTGCACACCAAAAGAGAAGCATTCCAATACCTCACTTCCATTTCTTTTCATCTCTTGCCCCTATCCGCGTTTCCAGCCTCGTGCGTCCGTGTCTCGTCAAGACTCCTCCTCGGGCTTGACAATCTTAATGTGCTGCTCGTAGAACTGGAGCATCTGCAACCAAGCTTGTTAGCATGCTTCCTCTCATCCATCTTGCCCTCCCAACGCCAACGCTTACCTTTTGCGGGCACTTTGCGTAAATTACCTGGGTAGTGTGCTTCGTCTTCTTGCCATTCTTCCACACCAGGTAGACCATGAGGTTCCCCGAACCCTCGTCGTGGCAGGCGTCAATCGACTGAATCGCCTCCTCCCACGAACCGGCGGGCGGGCTCCACGGCTTTGTCGATGCGGGCGGCGTTGATTGACTCGGATGCGTCCCGTTGCTCTTGCGCGATCGCTTCGTCGGCGTCGGGTCTGCGGATACGCCGCCCGCTACCGCCGACGAGCCCTTGCGCCCGCGCTTCTTGCCCGACAGCGCCTTGGCCGTCTCCTTGAAGATGCTGTCGCGTCCGCCGATTTTGTTGAAGTACTCCTCTAGAATCTCGTTGGCCGATTCCCTGAAGTGTGCGCGTTAGTGAAACTTCGGTTCGTTCTCAGTCGTGCGCCGGGTTCGGTCTATGCGTACTCGAGGTTCTCTTCGGGCTCCCATGTCATATCCGCCTTCTTGTCGTAGCCTTCCCACTTGACGTGAAACTTCAGTGAGCCCTACACCAGTCAATTAGCACACTGCGCTCCGGGGTTTCTATGCGATTCATGTCTGCGCGTACGTCTTCGTCAATCATGTGCTTTTTGATGGCTTCGACAATGAATCTGCAAGTAGCGCGTTAGTATCGCCTTGGAGAAGCTGCTGTTCGCAGCGGAACATACACGTCCTCATCGCCCTCCTCGTCGTCATCATCATCATCGTCGTTGCCATTCTCGGCGTCGCTCGTCTTTGCTTCTCCGCTTTGTTCTTTTTCTTCGTCTTCTTGGTCCTCATCGTCGTCTAAATCGACTGATGTGGGCTTGGTCGCAGCCGCCGTTCGTCGCGCTGGGCGAGCCTCGCCATCGTCGTCTTCGCGCCAGCTCGCGACGGGCAGGTGAGCGTCCACGTCGGAGGATTCGTCATCACTGATTGCTGCAACCCAGTAAAAAAACAAGTTAGCAATTTCGCGCACGGACTGAATCTCGAGAGAAACGCGCATTTAACGGTCGATTGGCGCGTTTCAACGCGGACGTTTTCCTCTCCCAGTCACCATCCAACTGCAAGCGTTACACGCTGGGAGTAGGAAAAGCGTAGACGTACCCGGTGGCATCGTGGGCGCTTCGGTATCCTTCGAAAAAATATTCCCCAAAAAGTTCGAAAAGCGCATAGGCAGCTCTGGCGGGATGAAGAGAGGATGGCACGGAGAAGAGCTGTTCTGATTCCAGTCGCAAATGCGAGATGCCAGCCTCGTCGCATCGCGCGAGCAGAATGGCTGGGCGAGGAACGTCAAGGTGATTGGGACTGGGTCACGTGCACGCGGCGGCAGGTTTTTGGCGGCGGCAACCTCTCACTGGCGAAGGGAGAACCACCAACATCAAACGGGCAAGAAGAATCAGCTCATTTTTGGCACCGAGAATCTCGATACCGTGAATTGTACGCAGTCGCTCTATTTGAATTGTTTGTGTTGCGGTTGCTCGTTACTCCTATAAATGCGGCCGCGTTCAACTGCTACTTACCAGGTGTAGCGATTAACAGCAAGGCAACCAGTAGGGCAACAACTCGGTCAACCAGTAGGCCACTGGTTACTCTCTCATCATTGTAATTGTGCGGGATCTTGAGAATTTGGTGTCGGGCTGGTTACCGCTCGAGTCAGACTGCAAACGCCATGACACCCACCTCTCACCTAACGACTTCAATTTACGCTTCCCTACGTTCGTAGCCAAAGCTACATGGCCTTCCTCTCAAACCTCTGCAGTGGGCTACTTTCGACTCTTTACGCATTATCTGCGGAAACACACCTGCCCTTCAACAACTTGATCGTATCGTTGGCTTGTGTATCGTCATCGCCGCGGAGAATGGTACATGGACCGCGGGTTGATACTTCCCGCGGCGGATCCATCGATGCCATGTATTTCGCAGCATGAATTTGCACAGCCGAGCGATCTGAATGGCCTGCCCCCACCAAACTTCAACGAGAGGAGCCGAATTTACGTCGCACACAGCCGCAACAGTCAAAGTTGAATCGAGGGGGCGGTTTTGAGCAATGGCCTGCTGGCCAGGTATTACTGCTCTGCGCACTCCAAGCTCAACGGCGCCCGCGGGAGCTAATAAACATCCAAGTTCCGGCCCCGGGAGTAATGTAATTTCTGTTCCAGTATCAACGTGTAGGCACGCACGTAGTTCCCGTAAGATTTGACACCAATCACGCACTGGAGCACGGCCGCCCGTTTGTTCAGTCCAACGAGCGAACATGCCTACATAATTGAGGACAGTGCAGCGCATACATGGCATTGATAGAATGATGTGATATAGAGCCTACGTGAGGATGCACGCCCTGCTGCATCAGTATTTCCAAAACAATTTTCTCCGTTTATTTCCAAGTCAACACTCTCAACATAATTAACGCTATCAGCAACGCTGTCAACAACCTCAACAGCGGCCATCTCAGTGCCCGCGTCTTCTTGTGGCTCCCACATGGATCTGAACACTGGACGGGCCAGCCCGTTATTAAAGCCGCCCGCTCTGCCCCAAAAGATTGGCGACGAAAAATAAATGCCTAATCAAACATTGACAGCTGCAGTTTTCCCCGTCTTTTTCTTTGTGTCTCTCATTCCCCTGTAAATATGTACATTGCATCTCTCGTGATTACGCCACGGACTCGGCGTTCCCCTGGCCCCCTGCGTCAAGCCACTGACTTGACAATTTGACAGCCTCGTGCCCGGGAGACTTTTCCTTCTCCATCTGGTTTCTGCGTATCTGCATATTACGAACATTGACTTCTAGGATTTTCATTTGACAGCTACTACGCAGTAAATAGGGTGAGAACCGTCTTACCCACACCACCCGCAATGGCTACCAAGCTGCCAACGATACCATCAAGCCAGCCGCAAAAGCACTGTTCCAAATAGGCGCCTTCTTGCGCGGGCCTCGTAAGGAACTGCGACCAGGATAGCCCGACGACTCTGGATGTCGTTCCCGTCTACCGGGTTTGGCGGACCTTTTGCAACGCCGCGCCGATCCCCCTGGTCACTTGGTTAGCACATGTGCGATGTTGCAATCCATCGCACCGCCGTCCTTGATCAGCATATTCGTGCCTGTTATGGCTGGGCTTCCAGCCTCCCCATGTAAGCCACGGATCAACACCCCGAGCCGTTCCAGACCCGGCATTGTCTGTTACAGGTGCATCGCAATGGCCTGGCACTGGCCGGCGCCATAGCCCTTGGCTGCGCTACCAAGCCATGGTCAGCAGTCATTGGCCGCATGCTTTTCGAAACGGTAGACTTTCTTGCATGATGAAATGATCACCTGACTGCTTCGCAATTGCTTACCTACTGGTTCTGGCAACTTGTTGATGCTGCCGCCAAGGCTGCTTGCCAGCTTATTGATCCAGAGCAGTGCGGGCCAATCGGGTTGCCAGATCAGTGTGCAGAAGGAATATTAAGAAGTGTTCGATTCTTGTAGAAACGAAGACGCAAAGCTAGCAGCAACGTTTCTATCTATTCAAATCTGCTGCATCATGCCTAGCGAGTCGTTACTGCAGCATGCACCTCGGCCCTTGGGCAGGGGGGTCGTTTTGGCTGTAGCTTTCGGACCGTAGCAGACAGAAATCACAGAAATCACAGAATGTTCCCAGGTTTCCCGAACGAGCAACTAATCTTCACGGCTAGGGACAATATCATAAGCTCGACCCCACGTAATATATCTATTACGAAATTTCTTTTGGTCGTGGTGGCCAAGCCTGTACGAAGTGCCTGTACGACTTGGGTAGTTGGCGCCTGCAGCGGGAAAGGGGGAGCTGCGCCTCACATTGATGCTACTGGTAGTTATCGACTTCCACCCATCTCGCATTATTAGGACGTGAAAAGGACCACAGACGCCTGCCTGGTCGGTGCCATCCATGATGTGGTGAGCCCACACTGTATGCGGCGCTAGTGCCAGGGGCCGACGCAGATGAAGGCTGTCCCCTTCTCTCCGAGTTGGGTCTGTCTCGTGGGAGTTGCTGCTCTTACTTTTTCGTACGACCAAGAGCGTGCTGCGATAGTCTCATTGGGCTCTTGGGAGCCTGCTTGACTCGGTGTGGACCGTTCGTGTTGTACAAGGATAGCCTGGCTTCCTCCATCCGCTTCGTCTGAGAAGCATGTTGGAAAGCACGGAAGAAGAGCGGGAGAAGAAACAATTCATGCACTGATTCCCCGCAGTTCCGCCACGGAGGCTTTTTGCGGCATTTCAGTGCTGACCGAGCTTCAACACTGACCGGAATAGTTGCACTGGGTTAATCAAAAGCTGCACAATAGCACCATCCCGACAGGGGTTGTCTGCTCTTCTTGCAGCAGACGTTACCTTGACTCAAGACGAGCCTCGCTCAGCTTACCATCGCTCCAAGATATCCCCCAATGCGATCACAAGTCGATGAGTATCAGATTATGCGCCCAGGTACCGTCATAGCGCGGCGAGAAGAGAGGCCGAGTATATGTAGCTCGGTCATATCTCGACGAGGCAAAACTTGTGTAGAAGAAATAAAGTCTTGAGAGGAGAGTGCCCGAAGCATGCCGCTAGGTGCACTTAGAGTTAGCCAACCCCGGTTACTGCTTGGCTCTGACAGCACGGTCGTTGGCCGCAACCTTGGCACCAGACAACTACAGAAACAACTTGACATTGTCCAGTCTTGCAGAAAGCTGCCCCCCTTCAATTGTTAACAACACGCATGCATAGGGAGGGGCGTAGTTAGACCCCTTGTCCGATAAGGAGACTAGACTCTTCTTTGAGGGCTCAGTCCTGGCTATCCCGGCCCATATGCAGGCGGGCCTGCATGTGCATGTGCAGCAAATTACCAGCATGCAGCTCTGCATACGCCAACTCAGTTTTAGGGACAAGTGTTGGGGCAGCCTTGTTGTTTGTTAGATGAAGAAGAGATGCATTAGGAGTCCGGTTAGACAAGCACCAATACATTGAACGCGCACTCGAGAGCGTTTACAGCCGCAACGAGCTGACGCCGAGATGGAAGGGCTTGCCAGAGGTAACTAGTGAGTACGGCAACTCGGGTCTGGCGAGAGGCGTGAAGAATTGGTATGTATGTGGAGGACTGTAGCGTGGAACGAAGGGCCGGAAACGATCGGCGACTGGCGGGTGTCAGGATGGCCCCGCCTAGCGGCTGCTGCTTGTCCAACGGGCGGCTTGTTCCTGTGCGTTGTCGTTTAATATAAGGCAGGTCAAGGTGGCTGCTGCCTTTGATTTTCAGCGGACGCGGTGGCAGAGGCGTGCATGAGGGCTTGCTGGGGAAAGCTCGTCATTTACCAGGCGGCCGAGGCAATCTATAGGTGCCAGGTGGCCCATCTGCGGTCCACTCGGTGTGAGTTTTGTCGTCTGGAACGGGAGAAGGACGCAGCTGGAGAGGCAGAGCGGGTTGATCGGAGGGTCGACGAGGTCGGGGCCAGGCACTGGCGATCAGCCACGCTGGCGGGCATGCTGCGTATGTATGGCTGGCTCGCTTCTTTTTCTTTCTCTTTTTTGTTGCAATATACTATTTAATAAGCCAGCTGCAAGTCGGGCATGTGGCTTATCGATGTCGCAAGCAGGCAGCCCTAGTGCCTGGGCCATGCCAGGCATCGCGGTCCAGCTAGTCGGGTTCGTTCGAGGCGGAGGTGGGAGGGGGGCATCTAGGGACTTTGGAGAGAGTCAGAGCGTCCAGCATATGACATGTAATTGTTGGAGCTGAGATTCTCTGGAAGCATTGGCCGGAAGACTGCATGTCTCTGCCGCGACTCTCTCTCTGAGTTAGACCCGCCATAACTAAAGGCAGGGCAAGGTGACGAGGGGCGAGGCTGCGGGAGTCAGAGAGGTCGGAGAGTCGGCTGTGGGTGTTTGGTGGTGGTGGTGGTGGTCTTGTTGTATTGCAGTCAAGGCGGTGGTGGCCATGGCAGCTGGCTGCGGGTATCGACAGCAAGCAATGCGGCGAAAGAGGCAAGGAGCCGGCCAGCAATGGAGAGAAAGCTCAGAATATCGAAGCAGGCAGACAGGCCGGCATAATGATAATCAAAACAGCGGCCCGTTTGGGAGACCATGCGTGCATGTATGTATGTCCTTACCGACTTCCATTTGAGTCCCTCGCTCTATGCCTACCGCCGGCCAAGTGAGGCGGCCAGGGCAAAGCATCAGCAAACGCTCACACCACATTGGTAGACAAGGTATGAGGTAAGGAGGGAGTCGGGAAGAGGAATGAGGAGGCATCGTAGGTCGTCGCACCCGCGAACAGACACACCGTCTCCCGTCCGCCTCCCGTGTTCTCGTTTCCCTCCCCCCATTTCCCATTTCCGGCTACCCGTTTCGCAGGTCGATGGTCGATGGATGCTATCGTCACTTTCGCTATCACTTGTCATTGTCATTGCTCTCTGCTCTCCGCTCTTGTGATTGATTGACTTCGCTCGGCCCTGCTGGCTCTGATGGCCCTGCCGCTGCCCGCGCCCTGCCCTTTTCCACCCAGGTGCTTTTTTTAGCTGCATGTTCTGCTGGAGGAGGGGGTCAGATGGGGAAGGCAGCTCTGCTCTGTCGGTAAGTTACCTAGGCCATAGTTAGTGTTAGTAGTGAGTTAGTTCAGTAGCTGCTTGGTTGGCGCGGCCCATTTTGCGCCCCGAGAGGTTCCACCCCTGACCCGAAAGTCATTATTTGAGGAGAAAAAAAAATAATTAAAAAAAGAACACTCACTGTAATCCTTTCTCCTCACTCTCCTTCTCTCTCACCATTCATTCCTTTCTCTCCTTCTTCTTCTTCTTTTCTCGCCAAAGGGCACCGGATGCGGGAGGATATTGTCACAGCCTTGGGACTCACTCTGCCCGATGCTCTTATGCTCGTTCGCTAGCCTCTGTGCGCCTTGTATATACTAGCCATTGGAGGATCTCGACCTCCCGACGTTCGTTACCTGTCGTTTTACCGTTGCCTTTTGCCTTTTTTGCCTTTTTGCATTTGCGCAGCTTCTTCCGGATCCGTCGCCCATCTGTCTGCCTTTTGTCTTCATTCAATTGTACCCAGATCCAGCTGGCCACTCTCTGCCCCCAATATCTACCCTGCTATCCTTATGATCCTAGCAGCCACTGCTCCAGCCGAGGAGCTGTCCGAGTACGCTGCTTCTAGAGGCACCGACCTGTAGTCTTGGATAGACGTGCTCGGTTTGAACACTCTGAGCAAGTATCGCCGCCAACCTTTGTTCTTGCCATAGTCAACCGCCCTCACTCCAACATGGCTTCGCCCTCTGTCGGGACCCCTGACGCCAGTACTCCTAGGCTCGGCGCCACCAAAGACAAGAACTGCCGCTTCTGTGGCCAGGCCTTCACCTCTTCCTCCCTCGGCCGGCACCTCGATCTCTACATCAGAGAAAAGAACCCGAAACTGCCCGACGGTATCCACGATGTCGATGAGATCAGAAAAATGCGAGGCGGCATCACCAGACGACAGCCGCGGGGCTCTACCGGCGGCAAACGAGAATTCAGTGGTACTCCTGCTGGAACACCCAAAACAAACCCCAAAAGGAAGATTCGAACGACCTCGACTCCCGGTACCCCCAGGCCAGCGCAGATACCCAAAGACGGCCAGTATCTGGTTGATTCGACATTGAGCAAGTTTCCTTATACCGGCGTCATTAACGATATTCCCCCCAAGGTCGCCGCCGAAAACGTACCAAACACGGAAGCCGTCAAACGTCCTGTTACTGGACGAACTGTCAGCAAGCAAGCGGCCCAAAAGGCTCAGTTCGAGTTGAATCAGAAGCTGCAAGATGCCAGGGACAATGCCCGCGCCGGCGAACTGGCCCTGCTAGAAATAATAGGCTCTTGGAGATCTGCAAAGTATGCGCCCCTGCCGGGAGATATCCCTGCTTGGCCTGTTACTGACCGTGTATCAAAATTATAGGCAAGAAATTACCAACAGCTCGAATCCGTTTGATTTCGACCCTCTCTCTCTAGACTTCCCTGCTCTCACCTTGCAATGTCTGAAACCGCCGCCAACACTTTTCTCGTCGACCCAGCACGCCACCTCGACGTCATGGTCCGTTCAGTCGCCAGGCGAGCGTGAATTCAGTGTCCTTCAGTTGTACTTTGAAGATGCTTTCAAAGCCTGGAAAGTTACTTGTGCCTCCGCAACTACCGCCGCCACGGAGGAATTGATCATGCTACCGAACGGAAGGTCAGCCTGGAATCTCCAAGACGCTGTCCGAAAAGCAGAGCGTGACGCTTCCACTTTCGAAACACAAGTTGCCGAGCATATACAGTCTGCCTTTGCCGCATGGGCTGCTCTGCCGGAGCAACGGCGGGACGAGCTCTGGGTGCTGGAACTGGCGCGTGGTGTCGGCAGAAAGCAAAAGGACCTTGACAGATACAAGGATGAGCAGCACCGCCTCAAACAGGAGAATACCCATCTCAAGACCCAGGTCGAACAATTAAACCGACTGCAGCAACCCCGAGAGTTCAAGCTTTTGTCACCCACCACGTTCCCTGTAGATCGGGAATTGGTGGCGAAGGCCTACGGAGCGGGTGTCCGCGGCGCCAAGAGCATTGGGTTTGACGTTGAAGACCGCCAGTTCGATCTGAAGACTGTTGTTGAGAGGTCCATTGGCCGATGGAAAAGCGTCATTACTTCAACTCGCATCTCGTCATCGGGCATGAGTGCGCAAAAGCCTCTGGAGCCGCCCGAGAGCCCTGCCGCATCGGGCAGCGCTGCAAGCCCGGCCCAATCCCAGCAAGCGAGATCCCACAAACCCTCCTTCGCCGAGTCGACCCAGCCGGGACCATCCCAGGATAAACGACCATCCGTCGTCAGTACAAACGATCACGAGAGTGAGCAGACGAGGCGGTCAGCTTCCAACACAGCTCCTCCCTCCGTGGCCGAGACGAGCGATCGAGACGCTGACACTGATGAGGACGCCGATGTCGACGCCGATGCCGACGCCGATGCCGACGTCGAAGCTGACGCCGATGCTGATGAAGAGGCTGATGAAGACGCCGACGCAGAGATGGAAGACGACGACAGCTTCGCCATGATGAATGCCTCCCCCATGAAACAAACGCAGGCTCCCATGCAGCAGCAAGCCGCGCAACTGGACGTGCCTAGGACGCGGGCCCAGGCCCAGCAGATCTCCGGCGACATCCGCTTCATGATGCCCAATGCTAGCACCAGCCCCGCCACGCGGAACTCGATGGGCATGAGCCGCTCGATGCCTGATTTGGGCATGACCATGCCAACGAATACTATGCAAGAGATCGGCATGGCCATGCAGGGCGTACAAAGGGACATGTACAGGGACTGACGCGATGGTGAATGAACATGATGGGACCGAAACTTTGGGAAGAGGAAGGGAAAGGGGAGAAAAGGCTATCGGGTGATGAGGTTTGGAATGATGGTCTTGGGTCATAAAATGACCTTGTCCTCCTTTCAGGGTAATCTGGCGCTTTGTAAATCTGGCCATATACGGTGCAGGTTTTGTAATGACTACGACTATTATGGTGCTTCATTCAGCGCCGATGATGTGTTACTACGAATCAATCATAATATATTTTTTTAGTTCTTCGCTTTGCTGAAATGTACAGTGTTGGTGTATTTTCTCTATCCGGATTTCAAAGATAAGACTATTTACTTTACAATAGAATACTGAGATGAGTACAAGCGATTGACATCGCGATGGCAAAACTCGACGTTTTGGCAAAACGGCTGTTTTGTTACACAGAGAATACCCGAACTTGACACGGTCACACCGGGCTCAACTATTGTGGCTTCATGTGCTTGAGCTTCTGCTCGAGAGCGCGGACGGTGGACTTGGGCACGTGCAGGCGGTGGGCCAGGACGAGGGCGCCGGACAGCACGGCGAGGCTGCCAGCCTGGTGGGCGGCGCCGAGGGGAATGGGCACCATGTAGATGAGCGTGGTGATGCCGAGCGCGACCTGCATGCAGACGAGGTGCACGAGGCCGAGGGCTCCCTTGCGGGCGTTGCTGGGCAGGGCCGCGCCGACGCGGCCGCGGCGCGAGTAGGCGAAGAGCGCGAGGATGGCGCAAAACGTGCTGACGGCGAGGATGCGGTGGTCCATCTGCACGGTGCTGGGGTTCTCGAGCATGTTGCGCCACCAGAGGTCGGCGCCGTCGTCGCGGCGCACATAGAACTTGTCCCAGAGCTCGGCGGCGGGCGGCGTCAGCCCGACGCCCATCTTGGGGAACTCGTTGTAGATGAGGCCGGCGTCGAGGCCGGCGACGAGCGCGCCGGACATGGCGGTGACGAAGATGAGCGTGGTGATGCCGAGGACGGCGCGGCGGAAGTTGGTGAGGGCGGGGTTCTGGACGGCGCGGATGGCGGCGAGCGCGGCGCGCGGGTCGGCGGCCATGCGGCGGGCGCGCAGCACGGCGAGCCCGGAGAGCAGCATCCAGGAGTAGCAGATGAACGCGGTGCCGAGGTGCGCAGTCAGGCGGTACTGGGAGACGCGCGGGTGGGAGCCCTCGGCGAAGAGGTCGTCCTTGAGCCCGGACTTGACCATCCACCAGCCGATGAAGCCCTGGAAGCCGATGAGGGCGGAGATGCCGAGAAGGTTGGCGCCCATGCGGGCGGAGACGCGGCGGCGGGCGATGAAGTAGAGCGTAGGCAGGACGAAACTGACCCCGATGACGCGACCCCACAGGCGATGGCTCCATTCCATGAAGTAAATCTTTTTGAACTCGTCGAGCGTCATGTGCGGGTTGAGGAGTTTGAACTCGGGCGAGGCGCGGTACAGCTCGAACTCGGCCTCCCAGTCTTGCTGGGATCGCGGCGGCATCGACCCAGTCACGGGCTTCCACTCTGTGATACTCAGGCTAGGTGGACATCAGTTAAATCCTAGAAAGCTCGGGGGAGTGAAAAGGTTGAGGCAACTCACCCTGATTCAGTCAATCTGGTCAGGCCGCCCCAGACGACGATACCAAAAACACTAACGGCGCTACCGATGAGCCAATAGCCGACGGCTTTGGACGTGGTCTTGGGAAAGACGTATTTGGCCTGCGAGGAGGCCTTTACGGCGGCGCCGGAGGCATCGGCGGCCAATGCATTCACCGGCCCCGTTGCGTTGGCGACGAAGAATCGAGACTGGGTGGCGGCCTTGAGGATGCGCGACGAGGGCGCTGCGCGGGGGGGCTGCCGCAGGCATTGATTGCAGACGAAGAACCTAGACGGGGCCTGAAAGGCAACCCGTCGGAAGGCAGGGAGAAAGGCCGACATGGTCGCTTCTGGCGATGCAGGCCAGCTGTTTGAGGTCCTCCGCGATGTTGAAGAAAGAGTGGCGTGATGTCGCCTGGGTCAATTTTCAGGGCAACAAACCGCTAAAAGAAGTCGTAGGCCAGTCGCGGCACTCGGACACTCTCGCCTGACCGAACTCAAATACACGGCGCTGATAGGCCACGACTGACTGGGGTGCTTTCAAGGTGTACCCCACCACTAACAGCTCCCTCACCGCCAAAATTTTATCTGGCAGAAAAATGAAATGTCGAGATAGGCTTTGCGTCGTCGCACGTGGATTCCGTCCAACTACGAAAAAGGTCCTTATCCAGCAACTACGCAAGCCTCTCGACATGCCTGGACGACAATCACACGGGAGGCCGCTCTTGGCAGCGCCCAAGACGAAAACTATAAAGCGCTCAAAGTCCCGATCGCAAAAGAGCGCACTCAACGCCTTCAACACAGCCTCTGAGCAGTACCCCACCAGAATAAAAAAGACGCCGCGTGCGCGCGAGCTGGACGCGGAGATTGAGCGGAAGCATGGCCGTGATGACGACGACGAAGACGACGACGAAGATGACGAAGAAGGGCCCACAAGAAAAAAGGCGAGACGGCCAGCTCGGAATGGAGACGCAGAGTACGGCAGCGACAGTGAAGGCAACGAGTGGCAGCTCGGTGGTATGGCCGAAGACGACGAGGACTCTGAAATCGAGAGTGACGACGCGTTCGGTGATAGCGATAACGAAAAGTTCGAAGAATATCAATTTCGTGGTGGGAAATCCAAGAAGATTCAGGTGCGTGTGGAGTTAAACGTGATGGCCACCTGCACAAGTCTAACCGCCTTCTCCAGGATGACGACTCGGAGGATGACTCCAACGACGACGAAGGACAAACACTTGGCGACGAAGCTATTGATTTGGCGACCGCTCTAGACCAATTCGAGGAAGACTCTGACGAGGAAGAGGGCAGTCAGGATAGCTCTGACGACGATGATGAAGACGGCTCCGATGAGGAAGAGGATGACAGCGACGATGAGGACGACGAGGAAGCCGATCCCGAAAAGCTAAATGCCCTACAAGGTCTCATTTCGGGATATGGCGGTGAGGAACCAGCTGCCGACGAGAAGCCTTCTTCCAAGCAAAAGATTGGCTTTGACGATCTCGGTCTTTCGGGTCTCAACGATCCACTAATGCGCAAGTCGGTCAAGCTCATGAATAAAGAAGAAAAAGCAAAGCGTCCAGGTGCTGCGAAGAAGTTGGACGTGCCACTGTCCAGACGCGAACAGGGTCGTCTTGACCGCAGTGCGGCGTACGAAACCACTAATAAAACTCTTGACCGCTGGACGGAGACTATCCAGTACAATCGTCGGGCAGAGCATCTCGTCTTTCCTCTGCCGGAGAACGCCGCGGATGCCGGCCTCGACCGTGCAGAGCTACAGCCTTTGTCGACTGCCAAACCCGCCAATGAGCTCGAATCCGCCGTCATGTCCATTATGGAGCAAAGTGGCCTCAGCTTGGCGAAGCCCCAGAAGCCGAAGAAGGTCGAGTACGACGACGAAGGCAACGAGCTGACGAGGCGGGAAGCCGCCAACCGGCGACGCCTAGAACGCGAACTCAACTCGCGCGAGGCTAAGCGGGCTAAGCGCATCAAGAAAATCAAGAGTAAGGCGTACCACCGCGTGCACCGCAAGGAGCGGGAGCGTGACGAGCTCGCTACCAAGGAGGCCATGGAGGAGGCCGGCGAGCTGGACTCGGAGGCGGAACGTGAGGCGCAGGACCGCCGCCGCGCGCTGGAGCGCGTCGGCCAGCGCCACAAGGACAGCAAGTGGGCCAAGCTTGGCAACAAAACGAAGCGCGCCGTCTGGGATGACGAATTCCGCACCGGCTTGACGGAGATGGCGCAGCGCGACGAGGAGCTGCGACGCCGCAAGGAGGGCAAGCGCGGCGGCACAAACGGCGACGACTCGGATGCCACAAGCAGTTCGGGCAGCGATAGCGATGACGACGGAGATGCAAAGCTACGACGCCAGCTGGCGGAGCTGGAGCAGGACGACGACGACGAGCCGCGGTCGAAGCTGATGTCGATGAAGTTTATGCAAAATGCCGAGGCGGCGCGCAAGCAGGAGAATGATCAGCTGATCAAGGATATCCGAAAAGAGCTCGACGGTGACGAGGCGAGCGGCTCGAACTCGGACGACGAAGCTGCCGCGGATGTCGGTCGCAGGTCCTACGGCGACCCCGGTGCCAAGATCAAGCCCGTCGCCATTGACCTCTCCAAGAAGAAGCAGGCCAAGAAGACCCGCGCGGCCGCCCAAGAGGACGAGGACGAGGACGACGTCGTCATCACCACGTCCAACGGCGCATCATCCGCCAACGCAGCGTGGGCCGCTCCCGCAGAGGCCGCCACGGCCACGACCGGCGCCTGGTCGCGCGGCGAGATGCGGCGCAAGTCCAAGGGCGGCAGCACCCGCGCCGAGGATCTGGACCTCAACTCACACGTCGTCGTAGCCGCCGAGGCCGTCGAGCAACCCCCTAGACGCAAATCCAAGCCCGCACCATCCGCCGCCGCCGCCGCCGCCGCCGCCGAGTCCGACTCCGACGATGACCAGCAGCACCTCCCCATGGCCGAGCGGGAGCGCGCGCTCGTCGCGCGCGCCTTTGCTGGGGAGGACGTGGTCGCCGACTTCGCGCGGGAGAAGGAGGCCGCCACCGCGGCCGACGACGACCGCGTCGTCGACGCCACGCTGCCCGGCTGGGGCGCCTGGGTCGGCGAGGGCGTCAGCAAGCGCGAGCAGGCACGCAACGCGGGGCGCTACCTGCGCACCGTCCAGGGCGTGGTCAAGCCCAAGGACCGCCGGGACGCCAAGCTAGACAAGGTGGTGATGAACGAAAAGACCATCAAAAAGGTAAAGTCTTCCGCTCTCTGTTTCTTTTTTACTTCACCATCTTTGCTCTTTACTAACAACTGGGATAGAACAACTTGTACAGGGCCTCGCAGCTCCCGCACCCGTTCGAGACGAGGGAGCAGTATGAGCGTTCGCTGAGGTTGCCGGTCGGGCCGGAGTGGATGACGAGGGAGACGTTCCAGGAGAGCACCAAGCCGCGGGTGATGATCAAGCAGGGCGTCATCACGCCCATGTCGAAGCCGACGAGGTAGATGGAGCAATTCTCGCCTGGTCAGATATTAATCCTTTTAGTTTGCATATAGGAAGTTTTCCGTGCGGTTTCATTTCCTTCTGTTTGATGGGACACATCAAAATCAAGCATTTACATCGGATGGCTAGATATATATAGACCGCTATGCTCGGTCAATTTACATCCATCACACTTTCGATGACCAAGGACACTTTCGTGGGGTGAATTGAATTGATTGAATGATTAAACTTTCATGAAGGACCAACCCAACAAATATTTCATCGCTCATACGAATGTGGGAAAACAAACACAGTAGGGAAGGCCGTAGGGGCAGTGAAAACAAGCCAATAAGTGGCAGACACACTCAAACTCCAATCAGTCGTAGCTGATTCCGTCCATGTGGTGATACCAACCCTGATAGAGCTTTCTTTCTTTTTTTTTTTTTCTTCACTCGGCGTGAAGTTTCTATCATTACACAGTCCGTGCTTAATTGCCGTTGGAGAAAAAGGTCATGGCACTGTCCATAGCGTCGGCAGGAGTAGCGTAGAAAGCAACTGCGATGATGGTGTAGAGACCAATCAACATGGCTCCCTCCAGGTAATTGGACTTGCCGTCTTGCACAGTGTACGTGACGACGAGAACTGATACGGCAAACGAAACAGTTTGGACTATAACCTGTCAGTACATGATTTCTCATTTGCTGGCGCGCGGCGACAGAAGACGACTTACAAGTTTCAAAGCGCAAGGTCATATCCCTGTTCATGATCCAACCGACAATGACGAGGAAAGGTGTGACGCCAAGAGCAATTTGGATACTGGAACCGATGGCCACACTCATAGCGAGGTCCATCTTGTTTTGAACCGCGGAGTACACAGCTGACGCGTGCTCAGCGGCGTTGCCGACGATGGGGAGGAGAATCAGACCAATAAAGGCCTTGCTCATGCTGGTGGAGGCGACAATTTCGTCGATGCTACCGACGAGGTAGTCGGCGCAAATGGAGACCAGCACAGTGACAACGACGAGGACACCGAAAGCGCTGGCAGGGCCGAGATGGACCTCCGGTTCATCATCCTCGGCGGCTTCAACCTCGGGAGTCTGGGTGGTCTCGTCTTCGGCGATGGCGGCAGCGCCGTCCATCTCGGGGTCAAAGAGGTTGCGATGAGTGCGCAGCTGGAAGACGAGGTAGAGGACGTAGAGGATAAGCAGAATGATGGCGGTGCCGCGGGAGAAGACGAGAATAGATTCGCGCTTGGCACCGGAGTGGTTTTGGTCCATGACAGCGTACAACTAGGGAGCTGTTAGCATATACTGGGGGTTTTATAGAGGAGATAGCAAGGGAAGACGTACAGCAGCAGGGAGGACAAGTGAGGCCGAGGAGAGCGCCATGAGGGAGCAGGTAGTCTGGGCAACGGCGGCAGAAAATACCTGCTCGCTACCATGGCCGCTGCTGCCGCGGTGTCTAAGGCCACCAAAGAGAAAGCACATGCCCATGACGAGGAGCAGGTTGGAGAGGATGGAACCGAGCATGGACGACTGGACAACCTCAATCTGGCCATCACGAAGGGCGACGATACTAACCTATGAAATTGTCAGCAGGGAGAATAGGCAAGATAAGTTGCGCTTTGTGCGCGTTGGGGAGTAAAGAGCATACAATCAGCTCCACGGCGTTGCCAAAGGTGGCGTTAAGCAGCCCGCCGAGAGCCTCTCCAAGATCCGCGGCGAGTGCCTCGGTGGCAAAGGCCAGGACGGCCGCGAGGGGAATGATGGCGAAGAAGTTAAGGGTGAAGACGGCTGCGGCGCTCCACTTGAGCATGCCAGCGGCAATACCAATGGGAACCAGGACGAGGAGAAGGTTGACATAGCCTAGATTTTGACGGTGGTTAGTATCCCGATCCTCAGCCTGTCGCTCCGGGGCGTGAACTTACTGCTGAGCAGGGTCGCCTTGAGGGTGTGCCAGCTATATGCGGCGCTGCGCACGATGAGGCTGTGGTGGTCGGTACCAGGCGTGTAGTGGGAATTTGTGAAGAATTGCGCGAGTTTGGAACCAGAAGCCTGGTGGTGATGGGCGCCGCGGCTAGTCGGCGCGGCACCGGCGTTGGAGCCGCCCTCGCCGTTGAGCAAGGGTGTGCGCTCCGAGGAGTCTTGACGTGATTTGGTGGGATCCATCACTTTTCTGTGTTGACGCTCGTCTGCGGCGGTGGTTTGGTGAGAGCTCTGGTGAGGGAAGAGCAAAACAGGTGTACAGGTGTACAGGTGTAGAGAGGGACGAGAGTGGGTGTGGTGTGGTACGGATCAAGCTAGGTCGGACTAGGTTCGTAATTGTCCTCGTTGCAGAGATAGGAGTAGTCGGAATTGATGACTTTGCTGGAGAAGCAAATCTCGGCTGACTTGATGCAAAGATGAACGTAGAAGCGAGACGAGAAATATTGGCTGCCACAGTCGTAAACGGTGACACGGTGTCTGCGGGAAGTCCGGCGAGAATGAGTCGTATATGAAACCGGCAAACGAGACGAGATGAATTGGCAGTGGCAGTGGCAGTGGCAGTGGAAATTAGGACGAGAAAGAAGGAGGAGGGGACGATTATTATAAAGATTGTAGAGAAGAGAAGAAGGAAAGAGGGGAAGAAAGAGAAGTTTAGCCTTTTGGCGGCGCCCGTTTTACCTTTAGGTTCGTCGTGTTGGACGGATGTTTTAGTTGGAGCTGAGGGTGGGTGGGAAGCGAAGCTCTTCAGATCGCACCTGCTGCAGGGGCCAATTTAGTTAGCAGGAGGGAGCTCGTTACCCGGACCAGCCTAGCGCCTAACTCAGCCCTTGTCTGTCGGTAGCTGTGGCGCATGCAGCGAAGGCCAACGCTCCGCTTTTCAAGCTTGCACAATGTTTGATCGAGTTCGCAGGAGTAGTTATGGATATAAGACGTAGCAAGTAATATTAGAATTTTCATTGTATAGCTCGTATCAACCCGTACGTGGTGCAAGAAAACGCGCGCCATTGTTCACGGTAAGAAGACAAGACAGACGTCACTGTCCTCCCGTCCTGACCACATGTCATGACCATCTCTGACGTCGGTCCGTCCAGTCTCGCCAAGGACAGGGCACTTGCTACAGGGCGGCTAGAGCCCCTAGGGGTAACTCATACCTGCTAATTTGACAGAGTTGTTACACCAGCACATGCTACCGCCCGGCTCAATGTGCCTCGCCGTTGAAGGAAGCACGAAGGCAGAAGAATTGCGGATTTTATGACGAGGAGCCTAAAAATACCATTTTGAGACGGAGGAATTCTTCTTCTGTAACCGCGCGCTCTCAACTTCCTTCTGCTTGTACGAGGAATGCTGCCTGTCGCTGTGCTTCACAATTGTTGAGTGGCGCATGTACCCAGCCCGCCCCGTCAAACTGTGGCGCGTGGCCCTTTTTTTTCCAGTTAATTTCCTCCACCCACTGTCGTCCCGGCGATCCGGGAGGCCTCTTGTCTCTCCTCTGTTTCTCTTCCTCCGCTGTTTCTCCTTCCCGTCACGCAGAAATCAATCAAAGCTCATCACAAAGCCACAAGCCACCTTCTCCATAAGCAACGTGCGCATCCCACAGGTCCTCCTCTCGTTCACATCGCGACGCGCATACCCGTCCACGTAGTCAAGGCCTCGTCGCCTTGTGTGAGAGTGTGATCCAACAGTCCGCCTAGCTGTCTGCCTGACTCGGATCAGCACCGTTAAGCGTACGCACCCGGACCAAGTCCCCCAGCTACCTGCTGCAGTAGCAGTGCTTCAGCACACCGCATCGTCACATGGAAAACTCCGTCCCTGGCCCTTCCTTCGTCACCGCCTCCCATGCATGTTGTTCTTTCGGTTCGACATTTCATCCAAGCGACCCGACCCTTATCCGCCCACCCCTTGCAAGCTGAAGCTCCGATGCCTGCCATGCTAAATACAGATTAAGGTTTCCAAGACATGCACTGCCTCCCCCGCAAAATCGCCAGCCAATCGACAGCCAATCGACAGCCACATCTGGCTCATTTCGGAAGCTTCGCCTCATTGCACCAGCTGTCATCTGTCAAGAAAAATCATCAGCAAAATACAAAGGTCAGCTTGAACTGTACTGTTCTAGGTCTATCTATTACTAATTACAATTTCGAAACTAAGTATCAACGCGGGCGTGTCATCCATGCATTGCCCTCTATCTGTATTCTTCCATCCCCCCTTTGTCACACATTCAGCATCCCCAACACAATTACAATCCGCCGAGAGCTGTACTGGTGTTAGCATTCATCATTCATACGCCTCGCTCAACCAACTCGGACTCGCAGCTTACCAGCAGAATACGCCAACAACCATGTCAGCGAGACGCCTCCATCCAGCCACTTGCTGTCAAAGTTCTTCTCGCTTAGCACCGCAAACGCCTGCTTGGGCTCGATCGTCGCCAGGTTGCCAAGCAAGATAGACTTCCAACCATTGTCGATGAGGTCCAGTCTCCCGTTGCTGAAGAACGCCTCCCACTCCTCCTTGACAAACTTGGACGTGCGCGCCACTGTCGTCACCGGCAAGATCGGAATCATGTGAATGCCCTGGATAAATTCAATCTGGTTGCCAAAGAACGTGGTGTGGTCAATCTTGTTCTCAAACAAGATACCCGCAACCTTGTTTCCGATAAAGCTTCCCGGCTGAATCGTGTTCTCCGCCTCATACAGATAGTACTGCTGCAAGCTTCGTGCTGTAATGGCCAGCTGCAAGTTGGCTCTGTTTCCGTCGTTAGCACCCATTCGTCCATCCGTGTACACTGGTTCTTCGCCGCTTACCGAGCTTCAAGGGGTGCATTCCTCGACACCTTACCCCACATCTTCAAGCCATACGCATGCATCATATCCTCCGAGCTCGATTCCTGGTTCTTGCCGTCCAGCGACGCGTACAGGCCGGTCGCCCAGCTGTGTCCATGATACCAGTCAAACGACCGCCACTCCGGGAACACGGTATCCTTGGAGCTCGGGTTCGAGGTGTCTCGTGCTAGCATGTTGACATAGTCCTTGTTCTTGGCCACCCACGTCTTGTCCAAGTGTCCAATCACGGCCGCCGCCAGAATATGGTAACCGTAGTGGAAGTGGTGGTCGTTGTAATACGTGTTGCCAAAGTCTTCCAGTGCCTGCCCAGTCTTGTAGGCTCCAGACGATACAACGCCGCCCCAGGCGGTTTCGTGGACCAACGGGAATTTTTGCTTGTTGTCGGCGAATCTTGCAAAGGCAGTCTTCAACTGCCCCAGCCCAGTCTGCGCAAGCTTCGTCTCTCCAAGCATGTCGTTGATGATGTAGAGCATAAATGCATACTTGGCCAGCGCCTTTCCACTAAAGTACATTGAGTCAAGGTCGCTCGCCGCTATCATGTCTTGGAGGATTTCCTTGGAGGCGGCGGCCTTGATGGTCGACTTTGCGCTGTCCGAGAGCTTGTTCAGGCTGCCCTTTTGCGCATCATAAGGATCAAAACCGAGCTTGACGGGCATGGCCGGTTCTATCATGTTCCACTTTGTACCTTGCACCAGTGCGGCACTACCTTTGGTAGGTGTCATGAGTGAAACGCCCTTTGCCTGTTGGCCAAGTGTGGCTTTGTCAAATGATTGCACATGATGAGGCAGTGCAAACATTAGAAGCTCACCATCCTGGTGGCCGCTCTTGTCAAAGGTGAATTGGTAGCTTCCAACAGCGCCTTTCACACTGCCATCAAGGGTCATGCTTGTAGGGTAGATACCAGCGCCCTGATCCAGAAGCTTGCTTTCCTCGTCCGAGTTAGTTGTCGTAGATTCCTTGACAACTTGAAGAATTCCGTAGAAAGGCTTCGACGACGTGGCCACTCCGTTATTGAGGACCTGCAAATCTAGGTCATCTCCTTTCGTCTTGTAGCCATACACACGCCATGTCGTGCCATCCTCCAGAACAAAGCTGTATCTGGTGACGTCCTTTTTTGGCTTCTGCGTGGACCGAGTAACATTTCGGAAAAATACTCCAGTCTGCAAAAGGGGCGTCGCTCCGTTGTATTCGGCCGTGATGTAGGCCATGCCCTGAACAAGAGGGAAGGAGATGAGTGGTGCCGACGAGTCGCTTGAGCTCAGATGAGCCCGAATCGACGATGCGGTCATGCTGTCCAGCGTCATCTTCGTCCCTTTCGAAAGTTCTCTTGCAGAGATAATCATGGAGTGGATACCGATCGGGTTAATAAAGTAGGACGCCGAGCCGTCAAACTTGGGCGGTCCAAAGACACGCTGCTTCTCGTCGATGTGCGAGACAGCCATGCCATAGCTCCCGCTAACTCCCGTACCGTCGACCCATGACACCGAGTAGGGATAAGTGAAGACGGGATCCCTTTGATTTCCCAGGAAGAGGTTGGAGTAGAACTTGTTGGTCTGAAGCGGGCCTTGGGTCTGGATGCCGGTGCGGGGGACCGGATGATCGGGCCGGGACGAGAATTGACGCGGCAGCGGCTTGATGTCAATGGGAGCGGCAAAGATGTTTGCCAAGTCCATGTCTGCAGAGTTCCAATCCTCTTGAGCCGAAGTTGTATTGGCAAGGGACTGTGTTGTGTTTAGACTTGTCGAGCTTGAACTTGAGGTGGTGAGGCTTGTAGTTGCGCTGGTACTTGTCGAGTTTAGACTAGTGGAGCTGGTTGAGTTGCTTATGGCTGGTTTGAGCTGGTTGAGCTGGTTGAGCTGGTTGAGCTGGTTGAGCTGGTTGATGCCCCGGTAGGTTGAAGTTGGTTTCCGCTGGTACCTGTCGCGAAACCGGTGCCAACTGACACGGTAGAATTAGGTAGCTGAAAAGGTGCACCAATAGGTGCAGAGGTGAAGTCAACCTTGTTGAAGACTGTGCTCGACGACTGTGCCGTTGGTGTAGCCTCTGCAGAAGCTACAGAGTCGGTGCTTGGGAAGGTTGGTAGAGACGACAGGGTAGGAATCGAATTAGTGAGAAGAGGCGCCTGAGTAGGCTGGCCTTCTTCGCCAAGTTCGGTATTGAGAACACCCGAGGTTTGGGGCTCGACGCTTGTAAGCGACGGCAGCGAGCAGATGGTCGCGGTGTCGGTTATAGTCCTCGTCACCACCTCGACAGTGTTTGACACGTTGTAGACAATCGTCGAGGGCGTTTCCAATATAGTGCGGAGACTGGTGCTGGAGATGACTAGAGTAAAGAAGTCTTCATCGGGGCAGACGGTATACTTGGGAGCAGGGCAATCCGACACGGCCGTCTCGAGGATGGTGACGGTCTTTGTGACGGTCGGGCGATTCGCTCTCGAGAACAAAGAATGGCCGTTGGCAGGACGCGACGCTTCAACCAAGGTCAGTGCCTCGCCGCATAATAGCAACGATGTAGAGCAACGCATAGCTGCTGTTCTTGTGTGCCACTCTCACAAGCAGCAACGATCAAAAGTACAGCAAGATGAAGACATGTGCCCGCGCGGAGCAGCCTGCACAGCTCTTTTCTCATTTATAATGGATAGCCAGCGTACTTTTCACATTGTCCCGCCAGCATGCTGTTCCAGGCGCCTCGTGGCGACCCATGAATAATAGATCACCATTCCAGTCGGGGGCAGAATCGCCAGTCAATTCCCGCCAAGCCACCTGCACCGGAGCCCATTGGTTCCGCACAATGGAGAGGAGCGGAATGTGGGCAGAAAGCATAATGGCGAGGGCTCAAATAAGGAATAAGAAAATAAATCGCGTCACTTACAAATTTGCTCGGGGCTGGCTGCGCCGAGACCCCAAGGGTCCAAAAACGGCGGATCCCACAGTTGTCTTGGATTGTTCGCCTTGGTTGCGATGGAAACGATGACTTTTTTTTCCTTTTTCCTGCGCTCTCAGCTGGTAGAGAAATACAAGGTAGGTTCGATTAGCGGCAACTAGATGAATTATAGGTTCTGTAGGGTTTCGAGGCACAGTGTGTTTGCATGACTTTCAGAAAGGGTGTGTCGGCTTGGGAGGTTGCCGCGCGCCTTCCCTGGGAATGGATAGGCGATATGTCCCTGACATATCAGTCGCTGTGCCCCGTCCGTGGAAATTCAATATGTCAAGACAGCCAGGCACAAGACCCTAAAAGAGGGGAGAGCTTAGGAAATTGCAGGTTCCGATTTTTCGATGAAAATTTTCCAACGGGGTATCAATCAGTACCGATGCGCCATGTCCCATGAATCTCTCCCAACTCCGAACTATATAGAATACCGCCCAATCATGAATACACCATCAACACACACGAGTCAGAGCCCTAGGGCGCTGTACTCGCCCTTACAGCTTGCCACCAGCACCTTCAGAGCCTCCTCTCCGTCTCTGCTCGGGAACTGCGCCGCCTTTCCAGGCCCCTCAGCCACCCCGCGTCTCCCACGCGCCGCGTCCTTGTCCTTGTCTTTGCCCGCCTTCGTCTGATGCCGGCTTCCGAAGGCAGCAGCATCCCTGAGACGCTGCTTCTTCCTCTCGGCCTCTGCCTCTGACCGTTCCGCAGCCCTGCGGCACTGGCGGATCCTCTTGTCTGGCAGCACCCAGGCCTTGCCCAGCACGTCCCTGCGAAAGGCGCTCCTCTTGGCCCAGAGGCTGACCTCCCCCGCGGTGCTCGGCACCGTGGTCATCTTCTCCACTTTGAGCTGCCTGGCATCGCGAAATGTGGTCAGTGCGCCTTTAACGTCCACGACGGAGCCCACGTCGACGTGGTCGTAGGGTTGC
Source organism: Cordyceps fumosorosea ARSEF 2679 (assembly GCF_001636725.1). NCBI lineage: Eukaryota > Fungi > Ascomycota > Sordariomycetes > Hypocreales > Cordycipitaceae > Cordyceps > Cordyceps fumosorosea. Next base: position 91,614 of record NW_017387304.1, on the reverse strand, counting down.
GCCAGGGAACCGGCCGGTGCTGCCGCGGGCTCGTTCGTAGTCGAGGCCGTTTTCGCAGTGTCTAGTGATACGATGGCTTCTATGCAGGCGCCGCTGCTGTCGTCGATGGTAAACGCTCGGCGGCCCGCGAACTCGTCAACGGCGACCACCAGGCCGACGACGCGGACCCATTTAATCGGTAGATTTTGGTAGAAGAACAAGCCCTCCCCTGTATTGCGTTAGTTGAATCGAATTCCTCGTCAGGGCGCAAAGGCGCATACCCTCGAAGCCGTCTCGCTGTTGCAGCGCAAACAGGTCCGCTATCCGGAAGAAGCACCAGGCATCTGCAGTCGGGGCCAGGTGGAAGCAGTACCGGGGGTAAAAGGCCCTTTCAATCGTGTCGCTCATGGCATGATTGCGCAATATTCGAGATCAAGAGACCCGAATTTTTCAAATTTCAAGCCGGGTGTGGAGAGTATCCGTTGTCTAGAGGTAATGGTAGTTGAAAGGTCAATATTTGGTTTCCGGGCGCGTTCACGGAACGTCATTTGGTACTACATTACATACAGTGGGCTTGTAAGCAGCCCACTAACTACGGCGGTCAGCGTGCCCCGCCATCCCACTGCGGACAGCGGCGAGGCGAAGCAAAGAGATTTGAACGAAATAATAATTGTAATGATAAATTGCAGGAGATAAAAACATATTTCTGTTTGATGCAAAATGCGGAATCAATTATTGCAAGCAATGAACAAGTGCGGCGCGGCTCACGACGAAAACATTCAAGTTGAAGCAGGAGTAGTCAAACACCAAGTTTGAAAATGCAGTCATGCGATTCTTGTTCTATGTGTACGATAATCAACCAGTACGCCAAGTATTCCATAAAAGTTCCAAATCATCATAGCAATCCAACTCCCTGCTAAGGTAAAGTTCCGAGATCCAATGCGAAGCAGCCCCATCTATTCACGACGCTTCTTTGAGCCATTCTTCAGTTTGGCGGCAGCCGCCTGGAAAGCCTCCTCAGACGGCTCCTCCCCCACCACCCTCTTCTTCCCCTTCTTGCCCTTGCCCGGCGCTCCGTACTTGGCCTCGAGGTGGTCAAAGAAGCTCTCCGAGCGGTCCTGCTGCCTCCGCTGAATCAGCGCCGCCAGGGCATCCTCCGAGCCACCACCCTTGCCGCCCTTGCCGCCCTTCTTCTCACCCTTTTTCGCACCGCCACCGAATATCTCCTCGTGCACGCCCAACTCCTTCGCGTAGTCCTCCGCCTCCGCCGCCTCCGCGCGGGCGCGCTTCAACCTTGCGGCGCGCTTCAGCCTCGGCTCCTTCGCGTACGCCTTGAACTCGGACACGTCCCCGTCGGCGACGGCGCGGTCGATGATTGCGCGGAAGCGTTCCTCGTCGTCGATGACGCGGCTCAGGACGACGTGCTCGAAGAGGGCGTCCATGTCGCCGGCGCACCGCTCGTACGCGGCCAGCACGTCGTCACGCTCCTCGTCGGAGCCCCGGTAGGCGCGCGCGAAGCGCTCGATGGCATCGCCCGAGACGGCGTCCCGGAACTGCTCGCGGTAAAAGTCGCTCCAGTCGAAGCCGTCCGCGTCGACGATGGACTCGGCCGTGGAGCCGGTCGCGTCGTAGCGCTTCCGCCGGGCGGGGTCGGACAGCACAGCGTAGGCGAAGGCGACGGCTTGGAAGGTCTCGTGCGCCTTAAAGCGCTCGGAATCGGCAACCTTGTCTGGAGATGGTGAGAGAGGGCCAGGTTAGTCGGGTAGTTGTGCGCGCGGCGGGGGCGGATTCTCCCACCTGGATGGTGCTTGAGCGCAGCTTTTCGATAAGCCTTCTTGACGTCGTCGGCCGTGGCGGTGCGCTCTAGTCCGAGGACCTCGTACGGGTCAATCGAAGGGGGCTCGCCCTCGACGCTGTCCTCGCGATCTGACATTCTGGCTGATGCTTGTGATGGTGGTTGGTTTGATGCTCTTTACGCGTAAACGCGTCTGGGCTGGGGCCGGTAGTGGGGTCCGCTGTAACTACCTTACAGATTAGCTACCTACCCGGCACTGATTCAACAGTCAATCAGAAATGAGGCGTCAAATCACCAATTACGCTTTTGATTTATTCTCTGTATTTTGACGACTCTCAATCCAATTGTTCCTGTTTTTCTTTTTTCTATTTTCTTTTTTTCAGCCTAATTGGTGCTCATCCCCATAGGCTGAAAGTCGATCGTCAGCTCAGGCCGGCAACTTACCAGCACTTCAGCCGCCAGTGGGGTTTGCTGTACCTTAGAAGCTACAACAACTTGAAAGCCTTTTCGTTTACTGTCATAGCCAGCCCTCCCATGTCTTTAAACCGGCCCATATCTGCTTCGCGACTTGCACATACTCGCCATGGCGACTTTTGAGAAGGATGACCACGTCGCTTTCATGCGACACGCCATGAGCCTGGCAAGCCAGTCTCCCCCGAAGCCTACGAATTTTCGAGTCGGCGCAGTGCTTGTCAAGCTGGACGACTCGTCCATAACCGCAAGCGGATTCACCCTGGAATGCCCTGGCAATACACATGCCGAAGAGAGCTGCTTCATCAAGCTCGCTGAGCGGCACTCCACGTCCGAAGAGCGTCTCGCCGAGGCCATGACCAGCCCTCACGCCCTCTACACAACCATGGAGCCATGCTTCAAGAGACTCAGCGGCAAGCTGCCCTGCGTCGAGCGTGTGCTACGCCAAAAGTCATGGATCACGAAGGTGTACGTGGGCGTACAAGAACCGGAAACATTCGTCGGCCAGAACACGGGCCGGCGTGTGCTGGAAGATGCCGGCATAGAGGTTAATGCGGTACCTGGATTGCAAGCCGAGATTCTGCAGATTGCCACGGCAGGACATCTGGCGCCGGAAGCCTGAGTGAAATACTACGTTGAATCCTTGGCGACCATATGAAGACGTATTCACGGCTGCATCGATGGCCGCCTCGGTTTTCTTTGTTGGTCTGTGTCGAACAGCAGGCCATAAGGCAACAACGAAATACGCTAGAAAGATGTTGAATTTACCGGTTGGCGAGAAGAGCCAATCATTGACTTTGGGCGTCGTTGGCCAGCCTGTCGAACTGGGTGTGGCAATATCTTACTGGCCTCGGGCCGGCGCCTCATGTAACTATCTACTGAAATAGCATGCATAGTATGATTTAATAACCGACAGCAATGAAAATTCAAGCTAAAAAAGAAAAGTAACGGCGCGAAAATGCCAAAACGTGTCACTGCAGCTTTGACGGAGCCTTACGTGTTACCGTCGCACGGCATACGACATAGTCGCCCAGCATGCGACGTGCACATGCTTCCTCGTTTGTAGCATCATCGATTGACTAAAATGGGCACGACGGTGCTTTCACTTAGCCCACTCACTCACTCATGTACGCACAAGTGACGTTTCTTCTGGATGATTCTGAGGACCTGGCTTTGTCCGCGTCGGGGCTGAGTTCTGACTGCCCTGTCCGTATAGTCATGACAAATAATGACATCGAAGAAAGAGTTATCGATTTACATACAAAAGGCTCATAGGCGCCCAAAGCGCCGAGACGTTGCCGTGCTTGCTCTTTGGGGGCTGAATAGACGTTGTTTGCTGGGCGGTCAAGGTGCTGCTCGGGGATAAGCGAGACCCCTATTCGGCTTGACGTATGGAAACAAGCGGATAGAATTTACAGATCAGATTTGTAATTACTTTTAGACATCCTTTGGTTGTGTGACTGCCTGCTTAGGGCTGGCCCGTGTCTTGCATCACAAGAATGTTGTGCGCAAGCAGGCTCAAGGTCAGCATCACATTGTAAACATTTTCGCTCTCACGAGTTCTTGACTGTACGAGCGCTAATTAGCGAATTTTCCTTGGCCGCGCGCAAAAATGTAGATGTCGTGTGACGTTACGGTTATCGTGTAGCGGTTAAGCACCGTGATGGCAGACATCGTCAGGGATGAGAGATGGCCAAGAAGGCTGTATGCGCTGGGAGAACGAAAAGGCAAGTGAATGACTGAAAACATCAAGAATAATAAAACACCAAGAAAAAAACCCCAACAATAAAATGAATAAAGATTAACTATCTAAAATTTTACATTTACTGCAGAACCCGCGGTGACGTGGCGGCCCGTGCCGCTGCTGCAGCCAGAGATGGAGACCGAGAGGAGGCGATAATTCTCCCAGAGGTGTTCAAAGGACAAAGGCAAGCAAGATGTTTATAGAAGTTGATTAAAAAAGAAAAGCCAAAACAAATTCAAACAAAAGAGACACTTTTGCACGACTCCTATGATTCTCTTGCACGACTCTTGTGATTGTAACTATGTAGTTAGTGCTGCTTTTGGCCAACCTTCACACAGCTTCCCGATCGCCCCAAACTGCGGGCGCCAATAACGTCCAACGAACAGTAAAACCTTCTCTCCACCAGCCACCCAACGGTTTCCTCTTCTTCCTCACCGGCACACCACGCCCTGGCGTGAGAGACCTCTTGCGCGAAGCAGAACCAATCGCTCCAGGCCCTGTATCACGGGCCTACTGTCGGTCTTACCTTGACCGGTCCTTTCATAGCCCCACGACTCTTTTCCCTTTTCCTTTCAGGCCGAGCTGCCATTGTCCGCTGCCCAAGTGTGCGCTCCCTCCTACACGGCTGCCCGCTGCGTGCATCCCCTCACGGCGTTTCACGACCAGGCAGTACTGAAGGCTATTTAAAGCCTGTCCCGTCTCCGCGAAACACTGGGCTGGTGCTTTTACCGAATTTCGGATATTTACACGAAGCGTTTTATAACGAGTCTGACAACACATCCAAACACGACTCTTTCTGACATAGCTTACTATCTCCCAACGTCACCATGTCGGACAATCGCGGAAACCGAGGCCGCGGCAATTACCGCGGCGGCGGCGGCGGCGATCGTGGAGGTGATAGGGGCGGGAGAGGAGGCGGCGGCAGAGGCCGTGGCGATGTCCCCTATCAGGGCAGCTTTCCCCTTTCGCATCGAGGTGGTCGTCCTGACTACCAAGGAGGCGGTCGAGGCGGTCGAGGCGGATCCCACCAAGGTGATCAAGGTGGTTTCTACCAAGGCGGCGGCCGAGGTCGAGGTGGACCTTACCAAGGTGATGGCGGAGGTCGCGGCCGAGGAGGAGGCCGAGGTCGAGGCGATGGCGGCTTCAGAGGTGGAAGAGCGCCCCCCAAGTTTTTCAGGTAAGGTTCAGACTCACCATGTCCCTAAAGAATCGATGCTGATGCTGTCACAGTGCACCGAACCAGAGTCCGGTGCCGGATCCAAAGATTGAGCAGCTCGAGAACGCCATCGTCAAGGTCCAGTCTGAAGAGCTGGCCCAGCGCGTGAAAAAGCTCGTCAAGGGCCCCAAGGCTGCGGCTTCGGTCAGAACCGAGTTTGGCGAGCATCTCCCTGCCCGCCCTGCCTTTGGCGACCTGGGTCGTGCCACTGTCGTCTACGCCAACAGCTTCGATGTGGCTGTCAAGTCCATCACCGTGCAAAGGTACGGCCTCAACATCAGCAAGGTCGCCGCCGCCGCCGCCGAGAACCAGAAGAGCAAACAAGGGGCCGCCAACCCGGCGTCCGAGATTCGCGGCAGGAAGCTGCAGCTCGTCATCCAGGCTCTCCTCAAAGTCATCGCCGACATGCCCGAGCCGGCCCTTCATGAGGCCAAAGCCAAGCTCGAGCAGGCTAAGCAGGACCAGACGGAGGCGCAGAAGACGCGCGATAAGGACGCTATCGCCGCGGCCAAGGACATAGTCAAGAAGGCCACGGACGTCCACAAGGCGGCTGCGGCGGCTGCGGCGAACAATAAAATCGTCGTCAGCGAGTTCAAGAGCGCCGTCGTTTCCCAGGAGCCGCTGCTCTTGACCCAGAATCCTGTTCGCGTGGTTCTGTCTGAAGAAGCTCTTGAGGATGGAGCCCCTCCTCGCCAGGAGCTGTTTGACGTTGAGCTCACGAAGCCGGTTACCTTGAACTTGCTGGACGTCAACAAACACGTTGATACCATGGTAGTCGACAGGGACGACTCGGTATTCCCTCGCCATCCGGAAGTGATGGATGTCATCAACATGATCCTTGGGTTCTACGCGCGATCTAACATGGACCGTGTTAGTGCTGTTGGATCCTCTAGGTTCTACCCGCTCGATGATGCTCACATGTCATTACTCATGAGGGACGGTCGGCCCCTGATTGCATCCAGAGGCTTCTTCCAATCTGCTCGTCTCGCAACGGGCAGGCTTCTCCTCAACACACATGTTACTCATGGTGTGTTCAAATTCGCTTCAAAAGGCGTGGAATTTTGCAAGAAACTGGGCCTTCGGCCCCTTTTGGCGAGCGAAGTAGGCCAAAATCGCAACATCAGACATCAGGACCTCAAGGCCATTTCGAAGTGCCTCAGCAAGGTTCGGGCGTCCGTTACTTTCAGAGTTATGACCGAAAATGCGGGTAAACGTGTGGTCAAGCGTGAGGTCCAGCGTGTCAAGATTCTCGAGGGCCTAGTTCTAGGGTCCGAGATGACCAAGAAGCGCAGCAACAAGGGACCCAATGCAGTTCGGTTCAAGCCCGGCGTGGAGATCTGTGGCCCGGAGCACGTTTCGTTTTGGAATGAAAAGGAGAAAAAGTATGTGACCGTCCAGGAGCATTTCAAGACGACTTACGGAATTGAGCTGGGTAAGTACCCGCTCTTCAACTTCAGCCACGGCGATAAGAGCTCCTACTTCCCTGCCGAAATGGTTGAAATCCTGCCGGGCCAGCAGGCCAAGCTCAAGTTGAGAGCAAATGAGACGACTGATATGCTCAACTTTGCCTGCCAGCCGCCACACATCAATGCCCAAACCCTGGTCGACGAGACTCGTCCATGCTTGGGCCATGATGGGCCTCTCCTAAAGCAGCTTGGCATGTCTGTTTCACCAAAGCTTCTTGCTGTGCAGGCTAGAATCTTGAGCCAGGTGCAGGTACAGTACGGCAAGGGGTTGAAGCCTAGGATCAACTCTGGAAGCTGGAACATGAAAGACACTGCCGTCACCCGATCCGGCAAGATGATTCAAACTTGGGCGTACCTCGATCTCGTGCGGTACGACACGGAGCAGAGTGTCGATCATGGAAAAGTTGGAGACTTGCTTAATGCATGGCGCGGAATGGGCATCGACATCAAGGGCGGTCCTCCGGCAGTGCAAGGCAAGCTTGACCAGTTTGTTGCCCCGGACAGGTTGGAAGATTTCTTTAAAAAATGCAAGGCAGAGCACGTGCAGCTCATCCTCATCATCCTTCCCCAGAAGGACTCTGGCGCGTTGTATAACCGCATCAAGACCCTCGGCGATTGCATCTACGGCATCCACACCAGCTGCATGGTTCGTAAGCAGGTCGAAGGAGGGTCGTTGGGAACATACGCAAACCTCGGCCTCAAGGTCAACCTCAAGTTTGGCGGCGTCAACCAGAAGCTGAGCAATGACATTGACATTTTGCGCGACGGAAGTACCATGTTCGTTGGCTACGACGTCACACATCCCACCAACATGGAGGTCCCCAAGAACGCCGCCAACCCTCCTAGTCTGGTCGGCCTGGTCTCGAGCATCGACAGTGAGCTCGGCCAGTGGCCCTCGGTCACCTGGGAACAAAGCTCCAGGCAGGAAATCCTTGGCTCCGTGCTGGAGAGCCACTTCGCCGGGCGCATCAGCCTTTGGCAGAAGAAGAATCCCAAGAAGCAGCTCCGCAACATCGTCATCTACCGCGACGGCGTCTCCGAGAGCCAGTTCTCCACGGTGCTCACCCACGAGCTGCCGATGATCCGGCAGGCGTGCGAGAAGAAGTTCCCCGGCAACCCGCCCTCGCTGACCATCATCGTGGCCGTAAAGCGGCACCAGACGCGCTTCTTCCCCGCCAACGACGACAACCTGAGCGCCTCGAGCAACGTGCGCAACGGCACCGTCGTCGACCGCGGCGTCACCCAGGTGCGCTACTGGGACTTTTACCTGACGGCACACCACGCGCTCAAGGGCACCGCCCGCCCCGCGCGCTACACGGTGCTGCTCGACGAGATCTTCCGCCCGCGCTACGGCGTCCGCGCGGCCAACGAGCTGGAGAAGCTGACCCACGAGCTGTGTTACCTGTTTGGACGCGCCACCATGGCGGTCAGCATCTGCCCACCGGCGTACTACGCGGACCTGGTGTGCGAGCGCGCCAGGGCGCACCGCCCGGAGTACGCGGGCGTGGATGACTCGGCGAGCGAGAAGTCGGGCTCGACGGGCCTCGGACCGGTGCAGTCGCGTGAGATTCACGAGAACCTGCGCGACAGCATGTTTTATATTTGATGGGGCCATGTAAGCAGACGATCGCTGTGAGGCTTGGTCTTGTGAGGATTTAATTTGCTGCTTGATCTACATGAACGAAAATGACATGATGTGTTTGAGATTTTTGCATACACAAATTGCTTGAGCAAGTTGGACATACAGATTGGATATTGCGTATTGGATAGGCAAGTTGGATCAACAGATTGGATACCATGTATTGGATAGTTAAATAAAATTATACTCTCGTACATCTTTAACGTGATTGTGTTTCTTGTCCCGAAAACTTCGCCAAAGAGAGTCATCGCAAAAAGTGTATTTTCTCCTCCATCTACATACAAATGTATGTCTATCCTCAGATCATTACATCAATATACAACGCATCTATGTGCACATCCTCAGAGCTTTGGTTTCAGGGCCTCGGCCATGGCATCCAGCATCCCCTTGCTTATGCGCGCCTTGTCCTCGAGCGGCCTGGCCGCCCACGCCTCGTACGCGCGCTCCTCCTCCCGCCACCTTCCCACCGCCTCCGCCGCCGCCGCCGCCGCCGCGCGGCCCACGAACGCCGGCGCCTCCAGCGGGATCAGGTGCCCCCACTCCTCGCCGACCACCTCCTTGACGCGCCCTGCCTTGACGCCGCCGCTGCCCCCCAGCCCCACCCCCGTCGCGCTCACCTTTTCCTCCCGCATCGACTCGGTGGACATGTAGCTGGCGCCGCCAAACACCCAGAGCGCGGGCGGGCGCAGGTGCGGCAGCTGGTCGAACACGGCGCCGGGCTCCGGGCGGTACACCGGCGTCATGACGCCGCGCGAGGTGTCCATGTCCGGCACAAGGTCCACCTCGACGCCGCTGCCGTCGGCGGTGACGGCGTGGAAGCTGGGGCGGGAAAAGGTAAAGACTTCCTGGTGCTTGGTGGTGGTCAGCGTGACCTCCCCTTCTCCCTCAGTGGTCGGGGTGAGGCCGTGGGCGATCCAGCGGTCAAAGACGCGCGGGTCCCAGGTCTGGTAGAAGGGGCTCCGGCGGAGGGCGGCGGCGGCGGCGGCGCGGGAGGGCCAGAGGTCGCGGCGGCGGGCGCTCATGGTGGGCGGCTGCAGGTAGGCGGCGAGGAAGGAGGGGTGGTGCGTGGCGATGACAGGGTCGACGAGGACGAGCCCGGAGAAGAGACGCGGGTGGAAGAGGGACAGCTTGACGAGGGCGCAGGCGCCGAAGGAGTGGCCGACGCCGAGGAGGGGCCGCGGTGGGCGGAAGTGGTTGATGAGCTGCAGCATGTCGCGGGAGTAGTCGAACCAGCCGGCTGGTGGATGTGAGAATGTGGGGGCTTTCGTAGAAGGGTGGGTGATGGGAGAGGGAGGGAGATGAACGTACGGTCGTCGCCGAGCTTGGCCTTGTTCAGGATGCCGCTCTGGCCTTGCCAGGCGCAATCTGCGATCCAGATGGAGCCGACGCGGACGCCCTTGCTGGAGAGCTCTTTGACGAGCTCCTCCCAGAGAGGCTCATATAGTTCCTTTCATACAGTTCAGTTACGAGTTCTCAGGTGGTAAGAGTGACGAATTGGGCCATATGCCGTCGCACCTTGGGGAAGCCATTGGCGTGGGCGCCGATGATGCTCAGGTCGCCCTTTTGCGGCGCGCCATTGCCCTTGGGCGTGTACTGCTTGACGTGCAGGACGAGCGTGTCTTCCTGGGAGTTGGCCTTGGCCCGCGCGTACTCGCGCGTGTGCTCGCCGGGGATGACGTGCTCCTTGATGTCGAAGACGGCGGAAGCCATTTGTGCCGCCGAGTTTGGCGCCGGATCCTCCGGGGGTGAATTGGCGATTTGCGTGGGGCGCGTGCCGAGACCGGTGTGAGTTTGGAGTTGATGGGATAGGAGTATGAGTTAGGCGGCGACGGCGACGGCGAGGCTTGTCAATGAGGTCAATTGGCTCTTTGACGAACAAAGATGCTTCAATGAGTAGTGAGTTGGTTGATAGGTGCGGAAGGCTATTTGGGTCTCAGCCAGGGCGGCTACACTAGTTAGCCTCGGCTACTAAGTCGGCGTGGCTGTGGGGAAGTTCCCCGGAATAGCGGCCATGAGTGGCTCCAGCTGGAGCCTGGTCTGGTCTGTTGGGGGGTTATTTTGTCTTGACATTGGAATTTTATTAGCGGAAGAGTGGTAATTAATTGGCGAGCCTGCCTTGACGTCTGGCGGTTGATGTTGATGAGGGGGTTCATGGCTGGTTTGCAGGGGTCATCACAGCCCGCACCTACATAGCCACCTGTGGCGCCTACGCCTCCTTTGCTTTGTACAGTATGTATGTACCTTCTGGCATTCGACGGGGATGCAAACAAACGCCAACCATAAAACACCTCTCTCTCTCCGCAGTCCATGCAACACGTCTCTCCCTGCAGCCGAACGCGAGACGCAAGCGGAAGATGAATCTCGAAATCGCCACTGATAGTAACACTTCGGTCGTTGACTCTGTGTTACCGCCTCCGTGGAGTGTCATCGAGTTCACATTCTCAAATCAAGATACTGACGTGGAGATAGTTGCCATGTGCAACTATGTGCGTTTTGTTGTCCAAGCCACCGAGAACGGCTTCGCTTCGTCGCCTCAGTTAAGGGAAAAATACATCTTCTTTCTCAACATGGCCAAAAACTACGAAGTTCCGGACTTCAATGAAGATGACTTCTTCGACTGGGCTCTTGAGCCTCTACTACCCGTGCTCTGCGAACAGACACCATGGGAGCTGAAGGGTAAAACAGCAACACTTAACAATGCTTTATATGCCCCAATAATGGAATACACACTAGAAGCCGTGTCGGACAAGCTAGTCTTGAGGCCACGCGAGGAACATGCCGAGACGCAGTCTATGTTTGGTGTCTCCCGGCCGGACGGATATCAACAGTGGCCGGGCTACTTGCCGTCTGAGACTCTACTCGATAAGAATGCTTCTTACGACTCGATACCTAGAAAAGTCATCCTGCCTGATGGCAGTAGGGGCTTTTTCAAGATCGTGGGCCGTGGAGAGAAACATACCATCGAAACAGAGCTTAATAATTATGATAGGATTCGAATCTCACAACTCCCAAGCTCAGTCCGTATATCTCGTCTTCTTGGGTTGGTCCGGGACGAGTGCGATACAGTGTTTGGTCTGCTTCTCACGTACATTGACTGCGGAACTGTGACTTTGACCTGTGCCGTTGAGTCGGGCGCGTCGGACTGCCAACGGCAGGAATGGGTAGCGGAGGTGACACAAATCATCTCATCTTTGCATAAAAACGGCATCGTGTGGGGTGATGCGAAACCGGACAACATCCTCATTGATCAAAACCAGAATGCCTGGATTATTTACTTTGGCGGTGGATATTCAGAAGCCTGGGTTCCAAAAGACCTGGCAGGCACCATGAATGGTGATCTTGTGGCCCTTGCCAAGGTGGTTGATTATATCAACGGGGACTTGCCGTTTCAATCTGAAAAAGGTATCTCGACACGCTGCAAGTTCTTGTGACGCATTTCCTTTTATTACTAACGAAAGCAAGCATCGGGAGGCCAGATCGATCAGCCCGCTGCCTAGCTCCGGTCCGATACGGCCAGCCTCACTCAGTCAGCCTTGCCGTTAGTCACCGGCGAGTCCTTTCCGGAACCATTTCTTTGTGATATTGGTAGAAATACAAATCACCAATAAGGCTGTGCCATTACTATACCGGCGTGAGTCAATACCGCGATTTTGATTCTCGGTGGAGCTGCGCAACAATATTGGCAACGGCGACCCAATTAGGCGACTACTCAAGCTGCAACTACACAACTAGACCCCTTCTCCTGGGACATAAAAGAGCGCGATGCCACCGCTAAAATATTTGCCACGAACAACTTCAATTGCTCTTTTTACCGCTGCTGGAGAGAGCTCAGCACGACTCACCCGACATCGCCGCCGGTTCACACCCCCTTTCTTTGCAACCATGGCGACGTCAGCTTCCTCTTCAGCTGCCATCCTGTCTACCATGAAACATGTCACAACAAACAAATGGGACAAGGCAGAGGCTCGTTTGCAAGAAATAAAAGGTCATGTGCGTGACGCCGAAATGCGGCTCGTTTGCAAGCCAGGCAGCCGTGATGCCGATCAGCACAAGCTTGAGGCCGATGTTGCGAGTTTGCTCACCGCCGTCCGGAAGGCTTACGCCGGAGCGCCCAGCATGAGCGTAAGCACCCGTGCTGGTCTCAGATCCAGGGGCGCGGCCTATGAATCGCTCGAGACGCGCCTCAACACCATCGAGCGGATGCTATCCAATGCAAAGTACTCATCCGGCTTCTCGACCTCGGCTGCCCTGTCGTGGCGCGATGAGCTGCTTGCCTATCTGCGCCAGTCCCAGCGCCGCATGGAATATACTATACTCTTTGGAAAGCTGACCAACGAATGGGCCAACTTCCGGTTCGGAGAGCTCTCGGACACGATTGTTTCTGCAAAGCAAGGCGGCGAACAGCAATCCGATGCTGTCTCGGAGGATGAGGAGGGCCCCGTTTCTGTCGGCCGCAAGGAAATGCACGAGCAGAGACAGGTCTGGGAAAGCCTGGTCACCAATCCTCGGACAAGCGACAAGGACAAGATTGTCGAGTTTCTAGACAATCTCTTTCATGCTGCTCCGCTGCAGAAGAAGAGCAGTAGCTCGGTCGAGGAACTAGCCGACTTGCGCACAACGCTCTTGAAGAAGATGCGCAAGTCCATCTTCAATGCCTGCAAGCGCACGATCCATATCGACGTTGCCACAGTCAAGGCTGCGATACAGGCCATCCTCGCAGCCGACCAACTAACCAGCGAGAAGCGCCGCGCCATGATCGACCTCAGCAATAGAGAAAACGTGCTAAGTGAGATTGCCGACATCCTCAATTTTGATTTGAAGCTCGCGGCCGTTGAGCGGTGGTCATGGGGCGACGCTCCAATCCAGGCACAGTTGCGCAAGGCCATCAATGGGAAGTACCGCGTGTACATGGACCTTGAGCTACTCGACTCGATCCTGATTCAATGTGTCGGACAGGCCGTCTCGGTGCACATCGCAGCCGCGCTCAGGGAGGCGTGGCTGCCAGCCGTCTCAAGCGTATGGAAAGCCAAGGAGGACGAGGTTCGCACGGCGGCAATCGAGGCCCAAATTCCCAATTTCACAAGCCAAAACGCGTCCAACTCGACCAGGCAACTGCGAAACGACATATTCAAGACCATCTTTTTCTCTCCGCGTCTACCGACCAGTATGACGGATGGAAGCAGCGGCGTTGGACGCTACGATGATGATGGTTCGGATGCCACCGAGGATCAAGTGCAGGCAAACTTGACGAATCTTCGGAGTGGTCCGCCCAACGTTGTCAACCTTAAGACGGACATTCTTCGTGTTTGTACCGCAGAAATGGGCGTCCAAAAGATCGTCCACGGACAGTTTTGCCTGCTGCAGAGCGACTTTGAGTGGTTTGGACCCTCGCTCCCGCATTCAACTCTCACCACGATCATGGAATACTTCCACTTTCCCAAGGAACTCGTTCAGTTCACCAAGTCGTTTCTGGATATGCAGATACAATTTCAAGAAGACGGTTCGGAAGGGGCTGTGCTTACCCGCAAAACTGGCATCCCCGTGTCCTTTCAACTGACCGACGGCATCTCGGAGCTACTCCTCTTCGTGCTAGATTTTGCGGTTAACCAGAAAACTGGAGGGTCACATCTCTATCGAAATCATGATGACTTGTGGTTCTGGGGCCAACCATCCCAGTGTGCGGCCGCTTGGGAGACCATACGTCAATTCACCCAGATCATGGGGATGAAGCTGAACAAGGAGAAGACTGCCTTTGCTCACGCTATTGATGAGTCTAATCCCCGATACAAGCCTGCATCCAAAGAGGAGCTGACTAGTCTTCCTACTGGGAAAGTGAAATGGGGATTCCTGCTGTTTGACGAGAAGCAGTGGAAGTGGACAGCGAACAAGACGGCAATTGAGCAACACATGGACGAACTTCGATTCCAACTCAAGACACGCACATCCGTCATGTCGCATGTGCAAGCCTACAATGCCTACATGAAGAACTTTTTGCCCAACAACTTTGGTCCCGTGATTGTCGGACTGGGCGATGATCACCCTGTCGAGGTGCTGGAAGCGCTGCAACACGCGCAGCAGTATCTCTACGGCGGCGGTGAGGGCGATGGAAAGTCTTCTGGCAACGTTGCCAGTCATGTGCGGAAGATGATACAAGAGCGCTTTGGCGACGAAAACATCTATCCGGTCCCAGATTGCTTCCTGTACTTGGGCGTCGAGCACGGCGGCTTGGGCCTGGCCAATCCCGCACCCGCAATTGCCCAGTTCATCCAGCTACCCAACAAGGACCTCAAGGACGACCACAAGCCGCTCCCTCCCATGGAAATGGCCCTCAAGAAGCTCAACTCGGCCGTGTCTGATCACTACCGCACGGAGAGCAAGCAGTTTGCAACCCGCCTGAACAGCAAGCAACAGAAGAAGCACATGGCGGGCTCTGTCCAGATAGGAGAAGGCAGAAACGGTGACGGTGAGCTGTCGGACCTGACCAAGATAGCAGGAAACGGTGTCCCGCAGTTCATGTCATTTGCGACGTACATGGGCACGACGGAGGAGCGGAGCGGCCCGATGAGCCAATTCTACGAGACGCTCCTTGGAGAGCCGGACGCGGACTGGTCGGTGTCGAGCAAGACGTGGGCGGTGAAGATGTTTGACAGCGAGCTGGAGGAGTTGTTTGGGGGGCACATGGCCGAGGAGGAGTTCTTGTCGCTGGGGTTGTACAGGACGTTGGCCGAGGAAAAGGTTCGATGGAGCGGTTGAAGCCGAGGCGCGACTTTTGCTCCCTCTTTAAAGATGTAAAATTTTTATAATAGCCTAAAGCAAATTACGTTTCAAGATTTACAAAGATCCAAGATGAGTTACTTGACTGCGCTATCTTAGATTACACTGTGCGGCTGGCCGGTTGTATAATTCTACAGGAATATCCGCAAAAAGAATATAAACTAATTATAAGACGTAAAAAACTCGCCAGTCAATGTGACGATGAATATAGGAGCTAGAACTCGGGGTAAAGCGTAAATTTCTGTAAGCTCCTCAGCCGACCTCTGCAAGCTCTTCAGCCGCAGCGAACTCGTTGAATCCTTCCATCGTAGGACCCAGCTCGGAGTGCAGCAGACGAGCTCAGCTGGTATTGGGCACTACTCCTCGCACCTTCCTGGAACTGCCACGTCACGCGAAGATGACTAGGCTTGTCGTCTTCTTGGCGGCAAGGAATGGGTATGCTCTGCGCCGACCTGAGGTAGCTGAAGTTGAGCGGGAACAATCTGGGCATGGAGTGCGGCAGCTGGAATAAATGGACAGTTTAGTATAAAGATCCCCAAGGCGCCGAGAAAAAAAAAGACTGAACATTTCTCTACTTGTTGACTTACTATTTTTCTTATTCTTGTCTTGAGCACCATGCGCTTCACCACCGTCATCCTCGCGACGCTTGTTTCCTTTGTCGTTGCCAGCCCAGAGTTGGAGCGACGAGTGACTGTAAGAATATGCTTGAAAGCATACAAAAGAAATGAAGCAGTTTGGTAACCAAGACTCTGTCAAGTGCGCTGATGGCACCAAGTGCCCGACCAACTACATCTGCTGCTCATGTGGCAGCTCCGGCTATGTACGTATCATGCTGGAATGAAATGAGATTTATCGAATTCTGCAGCACGCTAACATGGATACTATCAGGGATGCGTGAGTGAAGTTTGATTGGAGTATAGAGTGATTGCTAATGAAGACAACTCAGAGACCAAGAACGGGCGGTCTCTGCGCGGTAAGTATCAGTGTAGGGAGAAAACTCAATACGCTACGATTAACCTTTCGTTATTAATGTTTGAATCAATAGTGCCGCTAAGTTTAGTTGAAATAAAGAAGAAATATCTTGATGAAGTTAGTCTCATTACTCACCTCATAGTTGTGGTTTGGCATTGTTGTTTGTTGCTTACCGCGCGGAGTGAGCTTGCAAGTGTGACAGTCATACCGATCGAGGCTTTGGCATCAATTTGAATGAAAACCAAAAAAATATTGTTGGAAAATTGCATCGTGTGGAATTTATTTAAGCAAAATGCGGAAAATCAATTTCCATAATCAGACGCAGGAATACTGGTCCTGTCGACTCTGCAGGCAGCAAGCAGCAAGCTGAAACGACGCAAACAACGCCCACTGTTATAGCACGATACTAAGCTTCCCGCTCCCGCTCCCGCGCCTCTTCTCCCCAAACAACAAACGACATGCACCAGCTTCTGTGACATGAGCCTTGGCGCGATAGCACATCTTATACGGAAGGGCCTCATTATTTAACCAAATCTCCTAGAACCAGCTGCACAGCTCATCGAGACGATCAGCGCCTCTAGCGCACCGCGCCATGCCCTGCCCTGCGTGAATCCAGCAACAGCACCCAATGCCCCCGCGCATCATCCTGCTGGCTGGCGCGCCGTCGCCGTCTGTCTTGGACGAAGACAAGTGCACGGTGAATTCCTTCCAAGAGCCCTTCCACGCCTTCATCGACGCGGCCGAGACCCGCGGCGACAGCCACAGCAGCTCGTCGGCAAGCATCGCCCCGTGGCGGTCGATATCGCTGCATCCGAAGCCGCTTCACACGGGCTTCAGCCAAGCCCATGACTCTCTCGGGAGATTACTGCACGGCGGCCATCAGCACGACGACTTCTTCTGCCCCCCTTCGCTCGCGTCATCGTGCGACGGCGGCGAGACCGCCAGCCGTGTTGATGAGGATGACGTGCTCACCGAGTTTTGCGAGCAGTCACTCGCAATCCACAACTCGCTGCCCTCCTCCCCGCTCGCCGAAGAAGAAGAGGACGATACGGACACGTTCCTGGAGGGGGAGACCTCCTTCCTCTCCGCGTCTCCGCCGCCCGCCAGCGGACAGCAGCGCCCGCCCGCCCCTGCCGCCGTCCCGCCCGGGCACCTCTCCGACCTCGAGGACGTGCCCCCCGCCCGGCAGGTCGCCTCTCTGCACCCGCAGACCGTCACGGTCAACCTCATCGCCGGCGTGCTGTCCGTCGCGCCGCCGCGCGCCGTGACCACCCGCTGGGGCGCGGCGCTCTCCCTCGTCGAGGTGCTGCTCGGCGACGACACGCGCTCCGGCTTCGCCGTCACCTTTTGGCTGCCGAGCGATGCGGCGGGGACGGCGGGTGGGTTGCTGCTGAGCTTGCGGCGGCAGGACGTGGTGCTGCTGCAGAACGTGGCGCTGCATGTGTTCCGCGGCAAGGTGTACGGGCAGAGCCTGCGACGCGGGAGGACAAAGGTGCACCTGCTCTGGAGCAGGAGGAGGGAGGCGAGGGCGTGCTATAGTTCCAGGGCGCTGGCTGCGGCGGATGCCAGGGAGAATCCGCAGCTGGTGAAGACGAGGCTGGTGCGGGATTGGATTTTACAGTTCGTCGGCGCTGATCCTGCGGTCAAAGGACCGAGTCACCAGAACGTCTGGGATCGACCACCTCGAGACACTCAATAATTCAATGCTTTAAATTCTTGCAGGATTAAACGGATTGGGGTATGTGCATTATTTAATTAGTTCATATGCGGAGTGGGTTATGTCCAGTCGTCCATGCCTATCTAATAGCTTCAGGAACCCAAATAATACAGACAATGAAGCCAACAACGCCTTGCAGTGAAGCAATTGCGAACCTCGGGTCAGGCCGCAGCAGTCTCGACATCCTCCTCCTTCTTCTGATGCTTCTTGACCGACTTCTTCTCCAACGCCAGCGCCGAGAGCAGCGCGCAGAGCGCACACGCCAGCGTGATGTAGTACGTGTTGCGCAGCCCCTTCATGTACGCGTCCAGCACCAGCGGGAGCGCATCCTCGCGGTGTATCCTCGCCAGTATGTTCCTCGCCTGCGAGACGCCGCTGTTGATGAAGACGCGCGGGTCCTCCAGCCCGAGCCCCGCGCGCTGCACGCCCTCGATCAGGCCGTTCTGGAACACGGTCTGGCCGACGGCGACGAAGATGGCGCCGCCGAGGCTCTGGAAGAACTGCACGCAGGCGGTGCCGACGGGGATCCACTCCTGGGGGAGCACTGTCTGGACGACGATGGCGCCGATCTGGAAGCCGGCGCCGATGCCGAGGCCGGCGAGCACCTGGTAGCCGAACCAGGCGCGGAGGGGCGTGTGCGGGTTGAAGGTGGTGATGAGGCCGGCGCCGACGGAGAAGAGGACCATGCAGGGCACGATGATGTAATTGTAGACGCCGAAGCGGGAGATGAGCCCGCCGGAGGCGACGGAGCACAGGACGGTGGCGAGGAGGAGCGGGAGGACCTTGATGCCGGCCTGGACGGCGCTGACGCCCTGGATGGCCTGGAAGTAGAGGGCTGACAAGCGGTTTCATTAGCACAATCATGATGGTGCTGGCGAGGAGGAGGGCTTACAGAGATAGTAGATGAGGGGGAAGAAGGCGGCGCCGAAGAAGAAGCAAAATGACATGGCCGCGACGATGCTCCTGTTCTTAAACAGCAGCGGCGGGAATGTGCTCTTGTCGCCGCGCCACCACTGGATGACCACGAACAGCACCAGCATGGCGCCGGAGCCGACAAACAGCCCGATGACGCGCGAGCTGTTCCATGGGTAGTCGGCGCCGCCCCACTGCAGGGCCAGCAGCAGGCAGATGATGCCCGGCACGAAGATGGCCGTCCCGAGGAGGTCGAGCTTCAGGATGCGCTGCCAGACGGAGAGACCCGCGCCGAGCTGGGTGTTACGGCGGACGCGGACGACGAAGGCGACTATGGCCATGGAGAGCCCGCCGACGGGCAGATTGATGTAGAAGCACCAGCGCCAGGTGATCTTGTCGGTGAAGACGCCGCCGAGGAGCGGGCCGGCGACGGAGGCGATGCCCCACATGCCGCCGATGAGGCCGAACGCGAGGGGGCGTTTAGCAAGGGGGACTATCAAACATAAGCAGATGTTCTGTTGGGGGGAGGGGGTTAAGTTTGGAAATGAGGTGATGATGGAGGAGGGCAACGCACGCGTGTGGGAGAGGATGACGACGGCGCCGGAGAATAGCCCCGCGGTGCCCATGCCGGCGATGGCGCGGCCGACGATGAAGGCGACCGAGGTGGGCGCGACGGCGCACAGCAGGCTGCCGACTTCGAAGACGAATATGGCGGCGAGAAAGGTCCACTTGACGTTGAAGAGACGGTAGACGACGCCGTAGATGGGCTGCAGGCAGGTGGAGGTGAGGAGGTAGGCGGATCCGTACCAGCCCTGGGATGTTGGTTAGCAAGGGAAGAGAAAAAGGAAAGGAAAAAGTGGAAGGGGGGAGTTGGTGTGAACCAGGAGGTGAGGGCGGCGGAGAGAGACTGACAATGTCCTTGGTGCTGTTGAAGTGGTTGGTGATGGCGCCGAGGGCGGGCGCGATGATGGTCTGGTCGAGGGCGACGAGGAAGATGGAGACGCAGAGGGCGAAGAGCGTCAGGGAGAGCTTGACGGCGCCGGGGTACTCGGGCGGCCCCGTGACGGTCGGCGGCGGCGGCGGCGGCGGCGGCGGCGCATCGTGCTGCTTCTCGCTGTTGGCGTCTTGCAGGCTGTCTGCGGGTTGTGCGGTGGTGGTGGGCATGGTCGGCGGGGTGTCGTCGAGGGCAGTGGTGGTCTTGTCGGACGACGGCCGCGAGTCGACGGCGTCGGAGGAGTGTCCAACCATCGTGTCTCCGGCGTCGGAGGAGGAGGAGGGGGAGGGGGAGGAGGAGGAGGAAGAAGAAGAAGAAGAAAGGGGAGCCAGAAGTTGGGTGGGCGTTTGCGGAAACCGAGAGGACAAGTGGTGAGGTTGTCGTTTACTAACTGGCAGTTGGCCGTTTGTGTTGGTGCTACCGAGTGTCTGGGTCAAGCCAAACGTCGGGAGGCGGCAACACTCGACTTAAATAAGAAGTAGACAACGAAGACGATGACAGGGAAAAATATAAAGGCAAGGGTTTCAGGTGGATGCACGTCAAGAACTGCACGAGCTCCCAAAGAAAGCCACGACAAACGGACCCTTTTTCTCTCTCTTCCAGGTGTGGTCCGTATGACACTGACACCTGCACCTTCACATTGCCGCCGCCCGGACAGCAGTAGTGCCGATGGCCGACGATGATTGCGTGGCCCTCCCATCGTTTTTTTTATCGTTTTCTTAGCGTCTAGGTGTCTTAACAATGGCGTTATTATACTGCTCCGCAACGGCTCACGGTTGTCGTAACTCCATCCACTTTTACCACCCTCAGCTATAAACCGCTGATGACTGTTCGGTCGATAAATGCGAGCGGGCCAATAACACAGTTTGACGGTGGGAGTAAGAATATAATTGATGATCCTTTGTTGAAAAATGAAACCAACTCAATCAATAATCTCGGACTTCCCTGAAGCCACTAGTACCGTGGTATTGCATTGTTTCGATGACAGCATCATTAGTTAGTACTACCCGGCCGTCTACCCCCCCCCCTGGCAAGGCACGGGTACCGCTCGGCATTCCGGCCATTCACCTTCCAGAGCCGTACCCTATCACGAAATGCCAAGCGTCGTAGGCAATCTGACACACCGCGCAGATTAGATCTCCAGGCTCTCCTCCGTACATGCAGCGCATGCAACGACCACCACCAGCCTTGTTAAACCGTGTGTCCGGTTGGAGGGCATCATCACAAAAATAGCCTGTCTACCATCGACAATGTTCCCTCTTACATAGAACATCCAAAGCAATAAGATAAGTCATCATTCCATCTCCGTCGGCTCCGAGAAGGGCCACGGTAGAAAATTCTGCCGCGTGAACAATACACGCGGCAGGGCTGAAACAAATTCAGGTAGACCAAAAGGGCGGGAAAGGCTGCTAACTCGGTAGGGCTAGCTAGCTAGCTTGTTGTCCGGTTCCCTGCGACGGACTTGATGTTGACCGATGTCCGAAGTGAAATGTGTGACTCCCGGCTTGGCCTGAGATTGAAGTCGTGGCCCTGCATGGAATCCACGAACATACACAAAAAGAAAAAAGGAGTACAGTAGGAAAAACTAGCCCATACCTCGGCATATCTGTAACATCATTTCGGAAAGCCCATGTGGGCAGCGAACAAACAGCTGACTACCCATAGGGCTACCTCATGGGCCACGCCGACTTCTACGTAACGAAGCTTGTCATACAACATCCCGTTTACGAAGCGCCCATCAGCCATCCCTGAGCTAAGATCCGACGTTGCACCGGCCCAAATCCGAAAGCAGCGACGCCATGCTAAAATTATCCGTTAACTCCGTGACGTGAATGAATACGCTTCTGCCACGGCCGCCCTGGGCCTAAATGACAATATGACGGCGTATACGCCCAACCGGCGCGCCCCACATCGGCGCCAGCCCGCCTCCGTGCCGACGACATTCTCACTCCAAGCTGTCGGTCTAATACAAGCTTACGACTCTCACTCGACGCATGGCAATTCCTGGCAATTCATGGAAATTCATGGCAATTTTACCCTGTTCCCGCTGGCATTCAAATTCTTTTTTAACCCACTGTATCTTGCAACATCATCATCATGTAAAAATCACACATGTATAGCGCCTTCCCATGCCTACCCACTCATCCCATCCCAGACCTCGTCATCTATTCCCCTCCCTTCTCCTCCGCCTCCTCCTCCGCCTCCTCCTCCGTCTCTTCATCGCCTTGCTCACCGTGCTCATCCCCCAGCAGCCCCGGCACCCACACCAGCAGACCGTCCTTATCAATCTTCATGCCCTCCGTGGGTATGATCCGCAGCACCTTCTGAAAGTACTTGTCCCGCACCACCAGCCCCGGCCGCACGTAGCCGCCCCTCTTAAATGGCAGCAGCCGGTACGTCGCCGTCCGCCGCGACATCGGCAGCATGTGCAGCGTCGTCTGCTTGGCCCCGGAGAACGCAAACTCGTCGCTCGGGTCCATCGTCAGCCCAAACGTGAGGAGATGGTTCGACGGGTTCTCGATCGTAATGTCCAGCTGCACCGTGCTCGTCTCGTCCGGCTCCCCGTGCAGCGCCGTCGCCAGCACCCGCGGTTCCGACCCCAGCACGAGGTATCGCCCGACAGGCATCATCGTCGTGTTGACCGGGCTGTCGGCCGCAGAGTCTGCTCGCTGCCACTTGATCTTGAACGCTAGATCAATCGACACCGGGCTTCGGTCTTCCAGCTGCACTTTCTGCGCCTCGATCTCGAACTGTGCTTCGTGCATCGTCTTTGGCTCCACCAGAATCCCATCTGCTTCTGTAATCTCGCTCATCTTGCGTACACTACAGCGTGCCCCGCCAATGCACTCGGTCACCTCAGCTTCCGTGTCCAAGACACGCACACTCTCCTGCGCAAATGAAGCGTAATGCGACAACAGACACCAGCGTTGGATGAGCCCGATAGGCGTCCATTGCTTCCCATCTTCCTCATTGATATCGTCCAAGCCTTCCGTATTAAAGAGGCTTGGCCACGGATCAGGGTGCAGTCTGGGGACGAGATCGTAATTTGCTTCAAACGCATTCACCAAGTTGAGCTGCACCGAGAACACTTGTATGATGGGCGTGGCCGCGTCGGTTTCCAGGTGATATGTCGCTCTCAATTGCAGATCATATGACGTTGAACCATTAATCGGGTCGATTTTGAGGCTAACTTGTCGCGAAGCCGAGCTTTCAATTTTGCCCAGGGCAATACCGCTAAGCTCAGACTCTTCGTCGGCTTGCGCTTCAGTTGCCCGTTCTTTGCCATCTGCATGAACGCGAAGTACCGGTATGAATTTACCAAACACGTGGATGTCTAGTTTCGCGGTCGCCGCCTCATCTTCGTTGTTTTGTAGCACTATATCCAGCGCGATCGTTTCGTTCGCGTAATATTGTGCCAGTTGTCGAGCAAGTTTGATGTCCAACTTTGGGGGACGTGGTTGAACGTTCAGTGTCCTAGAGTCGGCCCGAACGTAGCGAGCCTTTTTCGAGCCCGAGGTGAACCATCCAACTGGCTCATCCGTGTCTCTGAATGGTAGAGTCAGGGTCAGATCGAACGTCTTCGAGTCTATGTTCACCACAACAGATAAAGGCTCAGCGTCACCGGCCTCTCTCAGTGGAATTGCCATCTCAACAACAAGGCGCTGTCCTGCTTCCAAAGTCAGGTCGCAGTTGCCATGCACCTTTGTCGGAAGCTCCTCCTCCTCCTCCTCGGGAAATTCTTCCTCCAGTGTCACTCGCCGAATTGACACTGGGCTGCCTATCGTCTTCTCTTCCGATGGCGCATGCTCCAACATGATTGGCTTCAAGCTGCCTTCGAATTCGACTCGGACGTTTGACAGAGTAACCGGTGCCGACCCGGGCATAGCATTAGAAATTAAGGACAATTGAGCTTTGCAAAAGTCGCCTGCTCTGCTTTCCCGGTGCTGAAACACGAACGAAGTGGAAAGAAAGCCAGTCGCAGATTCGTCTGAAATAGTGACAGAGGGCTTTTCTTCCAGCTTCATACCATCAAGGGTTTTGTCGAGGTCGTAATGCCAGTAGGGGCGTTTTGTGAATTCTGGATTGTGTCAGCTGCGTTATAAATTCGTATACCCAGCACCTCAACCTACTTTTATCCAGAAGTTCCCAGTCAATAGCTACCACAAGCTCGCCTCGACCAGCTGCCACAGCAGCCCGGCGGATCAACCAACACAGTTCTTCCGAAATATCGACCCAGTTTTCGCTGCGAAACGACAGGTCTTCCCAGAGGGGCCGCAGCATTGCCAGCACATCTTGCCAGTCTTCTAGTCTCGCCATTTCGCGCGCACATTCGAGAGACAACTCAGCCGCGATGCGTAGCTGTTTTCGCCCTTGAAATTGTGTGCGAGCCGCAATCAAGCAGTCTATGATTAGTTGCGCATGGTTCACTCCGTCCCCTTCTATGGGATATTCTTTATATGGTGGCGGGCACAGGTATGTATCGTAATGTTGTGAGTCTTGTATTTTTGATTCGCTTGGGGGCGCGCGGTCCTCGTCGGGTATCATGAGAGCAAGGGTTCGTCGTGCACCGATATGCCGGGCAGCTATGCGGTACCAGTAGCCCGTATGGTGAAGGAGCTCCCATGGATGCAGTCGCTCCCCAAGAACAGCCTTTTCGGGTTGCAGGTAGAGGTTCATGGTTGACGGCGCAAGGCCGGGCAGTTCAACCCGTGCGATGAGTTGGGCCATGACCAGCGCCCAGCGCGCCTCCCATGCCTGCCATCCGTAGTTATTCGTCCCTTTTCCTCTGCGATCAACCAGGTCGCCGATGCGATCTCGGTGCATCTGCCAGCGACGCACCGCTAGACTCGGCTGGCTCATCCAGAGGTGGAGCCGCAGGCACCGTATTGAAATGATATCGGCAAGCAGGCGTGCCTCATTCCAGCGAGGACTCCAGCTCGGTATCGTGTCCATTACGTCCTGTCCTAAGAGTATCTCATATGATTGCTCAAACGACCGCATAGCCGGGTCGAACTCCTGCCTGAATTCCGAGAACACAGCACTTTTGAAGTCGTATCGGAAATTCCAGTCCGGCATTGACAGAGTCTGAGACGTGCCGGACGTTGGCGGAACTGTCGGTTGTGGAACAATGCCGCGGGATCGCTTCTTCCGTGCGTGGCGGCCAAGGTCTCTATAATATTCAATGGCGGTTCCATACAGACTAGCCAGGATGCTGTCTGCGACCTGCTTCAGATCCGCCGGCGAGTCTTGCGGGTGAATGTAGAATATCGATTTAGGATCCATAGCCGTGCCTTTTCGGATGTTTTCGAGTCGCTCTGATATTTGGTCCGTGATAGAGGGCGAGCTTCCGTCTCCTTCACGCTGCACAAAAATGACAGCCAACCGCGTCTTGTAGCCGGTCTCTTGCAAGGCCACTTTGATGCTATTGATGTCCGTCTTTAGTTGATTGTCTTGAAGCGTCGCCGCAGCCGGGTCGTTGGTCAGGCAATAGCAACAAGCAAAGACACTGGGCACGATTTCTTGGTGCTTCTGTACCCACTGCGCGTTCATCAAGCCGTCCGGGTACAGCGTCGAGGCCGGGCTGAGAGGCGAGAATGTCGAGTGCAGTATCGGATTCGGTCTTGTCGGTTCCGCACCTTCTGGGAGGGATGCGCGCCTCGGCGGCAGAGGGTAGGTCTTTGATAGTTAGCGCCCAGCGTCAACGAGCATCCGCGGCAGAGCCAACTCACGCGTCCAACGGTCTTGATGCGGAGCCGGTAGGGCTCGTCTCGCGAGACGCCCCTCCACGATTGCCCTTCGCTGTCTACATCTTCAAAATGCTGCGCCAGGAGCTCGGCCTCTTTGCTGTCCAGAGGGGGCAGGTCGGAGCGAAGCAGCACCGCTTCTTCTCGCAGGCTCGCGTCGAGCTCGACCTCGGAGGACGTCGACGTCAAGCCCGAAAAAACGAGCAGGGGTACATTGTGATCGAGGCTTCCTAGAGGGTATCCGTCCATAATGGTGCTCGCGCGCCTACATGCGCCTGGAGCTCTTCGAGAAATGCGAGGGGAACACCTGATGGCTTTACTGGAGAGCCCGCCAGTTAGCTCATGCCCCTCGTCAACTTGGTGGGTTGGTACAAGTGGGAGTTACCTTGCGCAGGGCCATTCTACGTAACAGGCACCAAAACTCGAATGATGTCGTGTTTGCGAGAGATCTCAGGCTTAGTCAAGCAATAGTCGCCCGAAACCATATTAAAGTTATTATTCAGAGAGTAGGTATACATGTGGTCTTGGCAGCAAACGTCTTGTAGCACAGCCGTACTAATTAGCATAGCTCCGCCAGCGCAATGATACAGTGTGGGTCAGTTCCCCAAGTCGCCTTCGGAGCCGGAACAACGCCAGCCGCCGGGACTTCTCTACACTAGGAAATTTCAAGATGCGCTCTACCACCGACCATCGTAACTCCCACGATCGCATCCCCAGAGTACAACACCGCGCCCGCGGCCCCAAAAGCGACATCGCATAGCGCCAAAGCCAATAACCCGGCACCATGAGGCCGACACTACCCCTGCGCGTCGGGCTCTACCGTCACCTAAAGCTCACGACCAAGGATGTCAACAAGGGCTTCTACAAGGGAAACCGCACTGGCTCTATGGGTCGCCACACAAAGTTTGGAGGATACGTGATTGAGTGGAACAAAGTGCGCACATATGCTGTGCCGCAGAACTTGAAAGACTTCAAGGTAGGAGGAAAACCCGACGCTGCCGCTCGGGGAGATGATCACATCCGCTAACGGGGAATCATTTTGGTGTAGCTTACGCCGTTTGTGAGTCGACAAGTCTACGCCGAGTCTGGCGATTACAAGGGTCTGGCGAAGGGCGCGTCCGACCCGCACTTCTACGTCGAGCAATGGAAACGGTACAACGGCGTGGACTAAAGGGCCGAGTCGCTCCGGGACGCTTCGATCCACAACTGACCGACACGTCTCTCCCATATATAGAAGAGGGCACTTCAAAGGAAGGAAGAACACAAGAGCTGGTGCAGTGTGCGGGAACTGCGACAGGTCTGTATATACCCCCCAAATGTACACTACCATGTATCAAACTGTACCAAGAATTGGACAATACAAGTTCTATGAATTCAAATATCTTATAACGACAAGTCAAATGCACGCACTCTTCTGATGCTATTGTGCAGCTGGTGGTATTGTAGGAAAATGCGCAGGCGACAAACGAAATGAACAAAATAACATTCACCTTCCATATCTCGGGCAATAGTCTCGACGTCTTACAAGCTTATGCCGCAGTGCCATTTTCCACGGACAGCGCTGGTGACTTGCTTGTCGCAGTCTCTGGCTTCAGGGCATCTCCGTCGCCTTCACCAGTCCCATATGCTAGAATGGCAAGCTGCCTGTTCGCCTCCTTGCCAGGGCTGGCATGTGATGTGAGCGTGACCATGCTCGCCGTATCAGCCTCCTTGTTCAGGCTGAAAGGAAGCGCCAGGCCCTTGATGAATGGGCGCTTTCCAGCCACGCCGGTTTCCGGTACATAGTCTGGGCTCAGCAGGCCAGGGTGCGATGCCTCCTGTTCCTGTCTCTGGTGCAGCAGCTGAGCAACGGGCGTGTCTTCATCGACAGCGCCATCCTGCGTCTGATGCTCGTCCACAACGGTCCTGCGGCGTGAGCGGCTGCGACTTGTCACATCGCCGGGGCTCTGTGCTGGAGTCTGCAGCTCGCCATTTTTCTCCCTGTGAGAGATGCGACCTCCAGCGTCTTCCTTGACCACCTCAGCTTCCGGCTCCTCGTCTGCTTGCTGCTCGCGCTCAATCGTTTCCTCGTCGTGCTTGGAACCCCAGAGAGACCAGAGGGATAGACCAAAGCTTCTCTTCTTCTTGGTCTCTACCATGTGAGACTCGAGTTTGCGTCTGCCTGCCAGCGCCGCAGGTGGCGGAAGCTCGCCCGGTCCAAAGTCTTGAAAGCCAGTGGCAAGATCGCTTACCAATTGCTTATGAACCTTTGCTTTGGCGCCCGCGTACCGAGTGTCATATTCGCGACGAGTAGCAAGCCACTTCTTCGCTGTTCCTGCCTTGAATACTCCAACCTCGGCCGGATCCATAGTACAAGCCTCTAATTCTTCCTCTGGCGCAAGGGGAAGCGTTACACCATGACGAGTAACACGTTGTCGAATCATGTGGTTTTTGAACGGTGGAAGAGGATCTCCAGCTTTACCGACTTGGCCAGATGCAGTTGTCGCAGTCTTCTCTTCTTCGTTGCGATTGTCTTGTTCCTTTCCGGCAATATCACCCGTCTGCGCGTCTGAACCTGAAGACGAGATTACTGAGATTCTATCGTCGTCCATGATTTCGATTCCACGGTGCTGGGCTCTTGCTAGCAGCCATGCACCGAACTGCGCGATAGACCGGTACATGAACTTTGCCGGTTTGGTGAAGCTCAATGTAGGCGCAACGTGACATAGGTCCTCCCAGACCTGCAGCTGGACATCCGTGGGCTTGAATTTAGCGAGCTGCTCTTTCTCTCTGGCTGATAGCCCCTCCATTTGTGGTGCGTGTTTCTGCGGGTTGGCGGCCTTATGGGCTAGATAGATTTGCTCGTCGCGCAAGATCTCGCCTCCACCAACCATGACAAGCAACGGCGGAAGCCCACCGAGCGTGGCTTGTAGCACAGGGCTGACAAGAGGGTGGGTGAGAAGGGCATTGGTGGTGTAAAGCTAGTCGTCATCAGGATCAGTGCCAATATTGAGCAACATATGAGATACTTTAACGGACCTGGATTTGATCTTTGATCGTCACGGGTTTTCCATCAATGTCGAGGGTGATGTACTGTCGTTCATCGGGTTTGTGCTCAAACTCCAGCGTAGCTGCAGCTTTGGCATCCCTGGACTCAGTTGCTCCAGTCCGTACTCGTTTCATTTGCTGCGCGTCCCGCTTAATATCCGTGATATCGTCGTCATTCGGGGGAGGCCATGCCTTGGAAGGTCTGTGATGAAATCCATTCGCGGGAATATAGTCCATCGGCGCGTCGCCGGCGATACTCTTGAAAGAATGGGTCAGGTCTACCCAAGGGCTGATGAGTATGGCGCCGGCCGGCAGCGGCAGATCTTGGTTGCGCAGAATCAGCAAGAGAGCCAGGGCCATGCCACCACCAGCAGAGTCACCGGCCAAGATGATGGTGCTGGGATCCTGGGAGGACAGCAGGTGCAGGTAGGCCGCGAGGCAGTCTTGCAGGCCGCAGGGGAAGGGAAACTGCGGCGCGAGTCGATACCTCGGGGCGAGCACGCGGGCCTTGAGCTTGCGCGCATGGCGCTGCATCTGGTAGCGGTGCTCGTCGACGCTGCCAAAGTAGTAGCCGCCGCCGTGGAAGTATAGAATGACGCGGTGGCCCGGGTCGCCCGTCCTCTTCCTCTCGTTGGCGTGGCCGCGCATCTCAATCCACTCGGCCTCGAGGGGTTTCTTGGGCCTGCGCCATTGCCACCACTGGCTGCCGCCGACCAAGGCGCGGCCGTCCTCGCCAAGCTCCTCGTTGATCAGCTCGGCGGAGCGCGACAGGTGCTGCTCCGGTATTTTGATGTTCTCGAGCTTCACCCACTGCGGAGAGGGCACCCATTGGCTAGTGAACGCCTGCAAGTCTTCAACGGTGTGGTGAGCCGCATGCTGGAGGAATGCGCGGACCAAACGGAGCCCCTCGTCATAGGACAGGTGCGCGGTGGGCTTCTCCCGTAGAGGTTCCCTGTTGAGATACTGCAATGAGATCGGCAGTTAGTTTGGGCACAGTCACAATCTCCAGAAAAAATAATTGATTTGACAGCCATTGCTGCAAGATGAACCCGCACCCGCACGGCTGTGCAGTTCCAGAGTCGGGGCGCAGCACACAATGCTCGCTCCTACTAGGCGTCGAGCTTCTCCTGACCACCCTAACCAACGTCTTGCAAACACAAACTCACATGTGAAAACAGTGTCGCCACGACCGTGGGTGTCACGGCGAACGAGACTGAGGTCGTACTGAGCTTTGTCATTGTTTGTTTTTTTCGTGCTCAGGAGTTAGAGAAGAAGGCAAGGGCAGAGCGTGATGCAATCGACGCGAGACTTATTATGGCGGTGGTTAGCGTAGCCGGGGCGTTCAGACATGAATCTATAGCGCCTTCTGGGGGTCAATCGCTGTTGGTGGCTGGCGACGATCGGGAAAATCGCTATGATGTCATGTCTACTTTCACACCCTGACCCGGAAGGGAAAGCCGGCACGAGCACAAGCTGTACCCGCATTACAAGCCGGAAGGGAGAGAACAATTCAGTTTGGGATAATTAGAAAATGAATTCCCCTGGTATTTATTGTAAAGCCCGGACTGGTAGTCTTAGAGCTCCTTGCCTTGCCCTGCTGCTCCACTCTACCCAGGTTCTTACATACGTTCTTAGATCTTCAGAGCTTCCTTGTCGCCACCTCTTGTAGTCCGTTTAGCATAGCTTTCTGGGCTCTCATATGTGCCGAATAGTCTATCCCAGAATGAAATCAGCTGTCCAAAGTTGCTGTTGAACCCATGATGGTGGACAGTGTGCCAATGGAAACCGCTGTCATCTGTCAAGTTGATTAGCCAAAATTTCTTGGGGTTACTTCCCTTGAAAACTCACGATCAAAAAACGTTGCCGCGTTTGAGTACACCAATATTGACATCTGAGCAAGCTTTGACATGGGGAACAAGAAGCCGTACATGTATACAGGCAAACTCAGAATCCAGGCCTCCACCGGGTGAAAGGCATAAGCCGAAAACGGTGTGGGAATCATATACCTATTTCAGAGACAAATCATTCATATGACTGTTCGAATAAACACGTCCTCTGCCCGCCATAAGACATACCAGTGATGCTGCCGGTGGAACCAGCGAAAGAGCAAGCGATGGTGCATCAAGCGATGCAGAAAATAAATTCCGCCATCCATCAATAAAACCGCAAGAGGGAATTGTGCAATCTCGTACCAAATTGGGACGCCTCCTGCGCCAAACGAGTACAGTTTTGCGTATCCTCGAACTTGGGCCGCAAATATCGGTGCCGTCAAGAGGTTTGCTAGGAGCAGGGTTTGAAGTGAATCGGTAATTTCACCACGAATCTGGTTGGGTCGATACTTTGGGTGGCGTTTCAACTTGAAATCAAACATGACATAATAACAAATTGTACCGAAAATCAGATATGTCAACGTGGAAATACTCCTAATCGCCAGGTTAGCTTCCCGCGCTGCCTGCTACAGGGTATTTACGTACCACAGGCCGAGGAACAGACTCAGCATTTGCCTGCACGTATGATCCCGCTGCCATGTTTCTGCATCACAGAGTATGGAAGAGATTCTCCATTTCATCTCGTTGGAAACGGGCCATTGCGGTGAGGTTGATTCGAATCTCTTGCCAGTTCTGCTCTCGAGCGACCCTCGGCAGAGATGGACGCCGACCTGTCCCTGCAAAGCGTTGTACACCTGATCCAACACCAAGTCGTCCAAAATCTGCAGAAATGTATCCATGGCTGTGTGAAAGGTAACTCTAGTTTTTGGACGCGTGTAGCTTCTGGGAACAGCACGCTGGCAAGCAGACACCAGATCCGCTTCGATATTGCGAAGACCACATGGCCTTTATATCGACGGTCGAAAGCCGCCGTGTTCTACCATGTCTCAATATTTGAGTGATGGTTGGAGCCATTGCCTTTCACGACCCATCTGCCTGCGTCATGCCGCTATGCTGATGCATCGTCACATTTTTCATCGGCGCGATCCTGCAGTCGACAGAATCCACCATCACCCACTTGCAAACCTGCATGCGGCCACCCTGAGTAATCTGCGGCAGATGATGACCGCCGAGAGGTCTGGAAGCCGCGATATTTTGGGAGCAATGCAGAATGGCATCAGATTCCAGGTAGTAAAACGCATCACCAATTGCTCGATTGCCGAGACATCTGGACAAGACAGAAGCTGAAAGGTGACGCGTGTTTCGCTTGACGTTACAAATCGTTCACCGAGCTGAGCTTCGAGAACAAGACAGTTCGAGCTGCGAGATATATAAAATAGTGGCTGGAAAGATTGCATAATGGCCTTGGGTAGGCACTACTGCAGAATATCGCAGATGCCATCCCGATGCATGTGCGTCAAAGCCTCAGCCCTAGCCTAGTTTTTCTTCAATAATTCACTTCCTTGTTTCGCATGTTATTTTGTCCGATGTTTGTGTGGCTTTACCGGTTCTAGTACGACTACTTAGATTCATCGCTTGCCGTGGCAGCCGAGTCGCTCTGATAAGAAACGCTTTTTGCTGCTGCCGCGGGAGGCGAAGCTGGACCGGACATTCCGACCAACATCAGGGCTTGATGAAGGCTATGAGGGTAAGCCTTCGAGCTTGCCACTCATTCATACCTGGGCTTTGTCTACTTGGCCGTGGGGCTTGATCCCCGTACCTCTACTTGGCGCTTCGTCGTGAGAATCAAGATGGGCAATTCATGTTTCGGTGTTTATTTTTTTCTCCAATCCAGTCACTCGAGTATTGCACATGCCCCCCTACAATCATCCAGTTCCTCAGTTTCTGCACATCCCGGCAAGTCTGGAAGGGGTGATGTGCAGGCACCAAACTTAACCTTCTTATTAAAACCACCACATACGTGGGTAGTTCCGTACACGTGGATTTGTGACTCGCCCTCTCTGCCCAGGGATGACCTGTACGAACGCGAATGCGGTGGAAGGTGATGGACTCTCGCATTCATGAGTATTCGATACTGTGAAGACCACGCACAAGGCGGCATCCTTTACTCACGAGCTGACAACTGACGGTCTGGTCCTTCGACATCTGGCGCCACCATTCTTCCCATTCAGGTGGTAAATTTTCGACAAACCGATCATTTGATCAACGAGAACATCGTCCCCTCTAAAGTAAAAGAACGGGTAGGAGGCGAAGAGCATCGAACAAAATCAAGGGATTGTCAGTACAATAATGTAGTCTGGGCATTCATGGATATTTACAACACAGTCGACTCGCCAAAGGTCAATTTCGTGACTGAACTTGTTCGCAAAAAAAAGTCTCTGGAACTCGCAGTTCGCTAGGCTGTGCCAAAGCGCTGGGGACGGAATCGAATTGCAATGACCCTCCTAAATCGGCAAAGCGAATGTCCCCCTCGTCTTCGTCAATCCAAGTCTCCCATTCCATCTTCCGCGCCAACTGCTTCGGTAATCCTTGGCTCAGTGGAGTGCCATCCGCATTCAACAAAGAAGCTGTTTCGGGCTCGCCAAGAATTTTAAAGAGTTCGTCCTTCGATAAAGAAGTCACATGAGACGTTGTGAAGACAACGTCAGATACGCTTATGCCCATCAAACCGTGGTAGTTTTCGTTCGGATGCACTTTCAAGTAGGCTCTTACCTCCTTGGGCGAATCCAGCCTCATGAAGACTTGCAGTGGCTTGCAATATCTGTCTGGTCAGCCGCAGGATGTCTTCCGGCTCGAGCTTTTCTCGGCGGTAGTCTTCGACAATTGTGTATAGCGATGGACCAAAAACTCAGTCACAATGCATAAATGAGAACCACTAGGTCCCTCATGAATGAAATCATCATGAAGATGCACGGTATATGTGTTTTCTCGCGGCGATTGAAGCGTCAATATTTCTCGTCGGCAAATACTTCTCCTGGCCTGGCATATTTTCAGTGTTGCCCATT
This sequence comes from Cordyceps fumosorosea ARSEF 2679, assembly GCF_001636725.1. Classification (NCBI taxonomy): domain Eukaryota; kingdom Fungi; phylum Ascomycota; class Sordariomycetes; order Hypocreales; family Cordycipitaceae; genus Cordyceps; species Cordyceps fumosorosea. Next base: position 58,270 of record NW_017387304.1, on the reverse strand, counting down.
TCTCGTCCCTAATAAGCTGTTTAGTAAATAATCACAGCAATGCTGTACACAAAGGTTTGACGCACTGTGTGTCCCTAGCCAGCCAGACCATCGAGAAGCCTCCCCATCCTAGTTTGTGCAAAACCTCATATCGACCGTCCTTAAATTTGTCGCCCAAACAAACGGGATGAAAGCCACCGGAACGGTACGACAGTAACTTTTCTTGATCATGTAGCAGATTGGAGGAGGGTGCGTTATGACTTTGTCCACGATCTGCTGAAGTGGCAGTAGTAAGAATACGACGGCAGACGTGTTGGGCCAAACACGAGGCGGACTGGCCTGCTTTTGTGTGACGTGTGACGTGTCCAACATGTCTGTTAATGGCACATTTTTCCTCTTTATATCAATAGCACTATTTTGATACTATCAGGTAACCGAAGTGGATTGGCTTAGCAGCGAAGTCCAGGCGGGTTATTGTCCACCTCAGATATGACCAGGCTTCGCAGGTAGTTAGGCATGCTACATAGTTAGCTCTAAACAAGCTAACTTTGGCTAAGAGACAAAACGCAGCGACTGGTGGGTTAGAATGGAGTATCTCGGTCATTCTGAGAATATTTATCAATTTTAAAACCAAGGAGAACTTCCATTGATTTGACTTGGAAGATGTAAGCTGGTCGCCGCTTCAAACCATTGCCGCAAAACCACCCCACCAATTAGTACCATTCCGCCCCTCCACCACCCCGCCAAAATGTGTGTGGGAAACAAAAATTTTATGATGGTGACAGTTATCTCTCTGCAATCGCTTTAAGACTCGTCAGATCAAGACCACGACGCAAACTTCGCAGCTGACGGTCAGAATCATGTCTTCGACTTCACAACTTCCCCCGGCTTGTACGTAATCTATCTGCTACCTCCCCGTTCTCGCCTTCCCCGACCTTTAAACGGCCTCGCTAACACGCCCTCTCTTCACCTTTCTCTAGCCACTCGCCAACACAACTTTGAGCAGGCCGTCGCCTACGCGCTACACCTCTGGCCCGCGCTCACGCTCTCCGTCGCCAACGGCTGGGGCGGCCCCGAGTCCGCCGAGAAGCGCGACTGGTTCGCCGGCGCCATCGTCGAGCTCTTCCCCGAATTCACCGACACCCCCGCGCCGACCACATCCACCACCACCACCACGCAGACGAGGACGACGACCGCCGCGGACGAGGCCGACACGGAAGACGTCGAGACGGTGCTGCTGCAGGTGATGGTGGACGAGTTCGAGGTCAACGTCGACGACGACTCGGCGCTCGAGGTGGCGCAGCAGATCGTCCGCGCGCGCGCGCAGTGCGCCGCCGGCATGTTCGACGAGACCAACGCGCTGGCGGAGCGCTTTGCGCGGCTGAAGGGCGGCGACAGGGCGGCGGTAGGGCAGATGTTCAAGCAAGGCGAGGACCCGAACCAGGACACGGACGACGAGCCGGACGATGATAGCGATGACGAGGACGAGGACGGCGACGTGGACATGGGGGAGGCGTCTGCGCCGGCGGCGGCCCCTAAGCAAAAGGCCGAGCCGCAGGTTGACGAAGACGGCTTCACCATGGTGACGAAGAAGAGGTAGAATGAGGCGGGGTAGCGGTGGTGTCAGTCTTTGCGTGCTTCCATAGGGACGGCGGCTGGAAGAGGGGGAAAAAGCTTCATTGATGACTGGAGACGGAATTTGTTGCCAGTAGACCGGTCTCCCAGTATTGATACCCAATGCTAGATACATGATTACGGTTATCGATTAAGACAAAAAAGAGAAAGAGGAATAGACACTGTTCCAGGTCGACAAAGACACCCAAAACGCCCGCAAATCGGTATCCCAGAACGCAAAACACTTATCAAGAAAAGCAAGAAAAGAGGCCGCCCATACGGCCAGGGTCAGCAGCGGGGCGCAGCAGCTCCTTTTACTCCCAATCGTCATCGCTGTCATCGTCCTTCTTCGCCTCCTTAGGGCTGCTCGCCGCTTGGCTCGGCAGGCCGGAGGTACCTCCAACCACGTCGTAGCTCGCCTCGCTGTCGGCCTGAGACTTCTCATCGTTAGACTTGCGAGTAACCTCGCCGGGCTTGAGCAGGCCATCCTTCTTGGGGTTGATGGTGGTGGACGACTCGACCGAAGCGGGTTTCTTGGGCGCCGCGGCGCTGGCGCCAGCGCCCTCGTCGTCAGATTCGTCATCATCCCAGCCAACCTCGTCCTCGGCGGCGGCGGCTACCGAACACAGTTAGCATAAGTGGGTAGAAAAGCGCGTTCCTGCGCATTAAAGAGTCACTGTACCTTTGAGGAGCTCCTTGCGACGAGACTCGGCATCCTCGATGCCCCGGCGAAGGAAGTAGTAGCGCTTCCAGAAATCGGCGTAGGTAATTTGATCAGGCACCAACTTCTCCATCGTTTCGCGTAGCTCAGGGTACTTTTCCAGGTCCGCAGCTATGTCTGCCGTCTTCTTCTCAACGTCAAACTCGGACGTAAACTTGTTGTATTCCTCGCCCTCAGGGTCCTTGGCGAAGCTGGAGGTAGAGGTATGGATGACATGGAGCTGGGCGTCGAAGCGGGACGTGTGGATTACGCGCTTGCCAGAGGCGTCCTTGCTCTCAAAGAGCAGGGTGCTCCCTTCAGCCCCGTCGGCGGGCGGTGCCACTTGGATGGCGTCTCGGAAGAAATCGCGGACGTTGCTGCCGAATCGAAGCAGCGCCTCGTCAGCCGCATCTTCTGCGCGTTGGAGATCTTGGAGACGCTTGGCGGCCTCTGTTCGTAGTCGTGAGAGATAGGTCTCGGAATCGGCGGCCGAGCCGGATGCGGTCGGGGTCCCCTCCTCGCCGGCAGCCGCAGATCTGGCTGCCTGATCGCCGCTGGCGTTTATCGACATGCCGCGGGTTCGGCTTATGATTGTTTCGCGAAGATCGGCAAAGCCCTTGCTGGCGTCTTCGCTCACCTCGGCCAGCTCCTTGGAGGCCTGGTTGTAGACGGACTCCCCCTAAGTCAGTCAGCACGCCGTTCCATCGTGGATGCGCCGGGTGTTGTCGGGTGTCTCGTACCTGCTTCACCATGTTGCCAAAGAAACCACCAATCTTGGCGCCCCAGGGGCTGGAAGAGAATGCCTTGTAGGCATCTTGGATCTCTTCGTTGAGGGAGGATTGAGGCTGCTCCGAGCCCTGCTCTGCCGGTTTAGGCGTATCTCGGCGGAAAGCCTCCTCTTGAATGTGGTCGTACGCCAGATCCATGCTTGCCTATTCGGTTACCAGATCGTGTTCCTCAAAGTATGCGATGGAAGCTGGAAGTGCTGAGATGCGGACAGTGATACAGAGCGCTGAGCTAACTACCAAATGCAGCCAGTTAGCTCATGGTGGGGTTTCGAGGCACGATCAAGCACAGACCACCGCCCACCGCCCATCGTGCACGTGATGATTGCGTATTGGCCTGGCTTCAGACTTGATTCCTTTTGCATGAAATTTTTCATCAATTTGCGACACATGAGTTGCTGAACTGCTTGTCTGTAGCGCTCTCCCAGAGTCGCTTTTACCGGACAATGTGACACAAAAGCTGTGGCAAGTAGGGGGGTAACCACATCTTCAGATGATGACCGCCCTACAAACGGGGCAGCGATTATACTCACGATGACATCAACATTTGGGGGTTGGCATGAAATATAAAATATATCAATACGGGCGGGATGTTTCTCGTAGAGTAATGCAAACGTGGCCTGGTCCGTCGCTGTGGTTGCCCTGTCGGAGCCGTCCGGGTACAACTAGGCTCAGCCGCACCGCCAGGATGCCTCGCATCTCAGTCCGCCGCTATAACATGCCAGGAGTCATCAGTGCAAACGCCGTTGTTTGCAGAAATCTCCTGATTTTCTTCTCCTCACCACAATGTCCAACCGAGTTAATCATCGCTAAATGACATACAACTTATTTAACGGACTCCGAATTCTTTTTCGGCCGCTGCTGGTCGGGCTCTTCAACACCCGCATCTCCTGGGGCATAAGATGGCGCATGTTGGCCCTTCAGCAGTTTGTCTTTCTGACCTATTCAATCCCAGTGGCGCCGTATCTGTTTTCGCGCCCGTTCATCACTGAATACCTACCAGTTTTCACCAAGCGATCCGTCCGTACGCTCGTGTTCAAAGGCAAGGGCAAAGGGTCTGGCCGTAAGCTGCGTCCGTTGCATGTCGACATCCACGGAGGCGCCTTTATCGGTGGCCTAGCGGAGCAAGATGCGCGCATGTGCGAGATGTGGGCGAACGAGACTGGCGCAATCGTTCTCAGCATCACGCATCGTTTTGCCCCCGAGCACGTCTTTCCTACCGCCATCGATGACATTGATGCTACGGTGCAGTGGATAAAAGACAATGCAGAGAGCCGATGGGGAGCAGATCCTACACTCTTGACAATATCTGGCTCGTCTGCTGGAGGAAACATGGCTGTGGCATCGACGCAGCAACCAAGCTGTCATGGGCCCTCACCCACAGCGTACAAGGGCATCATCACGGCATACGGCGTTTATGAGCTGAGACTTTCGCCGTGGCAAAAGCCTGTTCCTGAAAAGATGCCAAAGAGCGATCCGACTGCTTTTCTTCAGCCGCTCTTTGATTCATACTGCGCGCCCGCCCGGGCCAAGCACATGGATGACCCACGTCTGAGCCCCATTCTAGCGGAGAGGGAAACGCTGCCAAACCGCATCCTGATGGTAATTGCGGAGATTGATATACTCCTCGAGGAGCAGACGCAGTTTGCGAAGCGCATCAATGAAGAAGATGAACGCGCTGGTTGGGTAGGCAAACCTCGCGTTGAAACCATGTTTGCGCCGGAAGGCTTCCACGGCTGGCTAGAGTGTAAGTTGTTTCCGCTCACAATCCTGCTCACTTGCTAAAGGTCCTATCATACAGTGCCGGATTCTATCATTAAGAAGGAGCTGAAGGAGGCGTACTGGGCCCGATGCGTCGAATTTCTCCGTGAGATCCATCAGTCTGAAGGCTGGAGATGGGAGAAGGATGGCTAAAGGAGCAGTTCTCCTATCAGTTTTGTATGAATGCGATGTTGCTGTTGGTGCCATTGGATTCTCCAACGTGTTTGTTAGTGTCAAAATAGTTCGATTTCAACATGCACACCACTCTCATCAAGGGGATCGCTTTCTACGTCATTGATCTTCAATGTCTGCAGGGTATCACATGTAGCACCGACCAACGTCACTGGTAGGATTGTGTGGAGCTACAATGTAAATGGCAGTCCCTAAAATTAAACAAAAGAAGACGGATAGCCAATTGTAGAAGTCGATGCTGAAGGATGCTGAAACATGTTCCTAGTTATATGATTGAAAAGCGGGAAAGTTGCAAGTTGCAAGATTGTACTTCAAGGCTGGTCGGTGGGTAAAAGTGATGATGGTGAGCCTTACGCAATTGTACGACGAGTCGTTACAACGAGAAAGTATACAAACTGGGCCTCGCAAGGCTTCAAACGTGATGTTGCGACGCATGCGGCTTTATGCAATAAAGGCGAGGAAGCATAGCATTCCGATTGGTGATGCAAAATGCGCATGCTGTACAGCCGCAGATTGCCGTCAGCCAAGGTTGTAACCAGTAATTAGCCTATGCCTAGGCAGGCAAAAACCAAGGAACTCTTAACGTCTATTGAAAGCCACATCATGTTTTACACAGCCGTGTGGGTAATTCCGGAAAAATCTATGGAATTCTCTCGCTTTCCATTTATTCCATAAGTTGATGCAAGGTGAAGAAGCAAGGTCCAGTTAGGGGTCGAGACCGGTCTACGGTTGGATCCCAGAGCACTAGCCACAGTCATTGCAAGTAAGTCGTGGCTGTAAAACCGGTTTTCTGCCGTGTTCGGGGGTTCCATGGTTCCCTCGTAAATGGGTTCGTGTGGCTCGGGCGGGACCCTGTGGCTCAATCGGCCAAAATGATGATGCGGAGGCGCACTGCTTGATTCTCGCGATCGCCGATTTGGCTGTGAGAACGTAAACTGGCAATGGCGGCACTTTGACGCATGACTCCGCTAGAGTGTCTTCAGTGACGGGTCCGCCCTCTGTGAGAGCACTAGATCAGCTGTAGCGGAATGGGTGCAGCGCGCTAGCTAAGTGGATGGAAGTACACATACGAAGGAGGGGAGAACGTGCAGGAAAAAATAAGGGACATAATAAACTATGACCTTTGATGAGCAACTTCAGACCTGAATATCAATGGCGGTTGGCGGTTGTTGGGTCGGTAATGGTCGTTGGCGGGCCATCATGCATCGTGGCTGGTGCCACAGTGACAGAGTCATGTCGTCATTGTGGATGGAGTTGGTGTGGCTGGCCGGAAGCAACCGCCGGCAACAAGCCACCTGTTTAGCGCGAGACACTTCGCCCGCCACAACTTGGAGGGGTTATTGAACCGACCACACCGCGGGGCATACATTGACTGTGACGTAGTTTTCCTCTTGTTGATACGCATTTACTTTCTCTCCACTGGCAACCCCTGTCCCGCATCACTCGAGACAGGCACGGAGCCGTAAATAGGAGCTTGCGCAAGCCACACCAACTCGCACTGATCTGGCTAGCTTCAGCCTCCCAACACATGAATGAACGGGAAAGAGGGGTGTAGCATGTGAGGCGGGGGTTGCTTGTCCGCTCTCTCCCTTAATCGTGTAATTGTATTCGTAATAGACACGGACGACCGAGTTGCGTAGCCGAAAAGTCTATATAATCCCATCCTCCCCCCTCCATCTCGACAGACTTTCTCTTCCTCCTCATCACACACAAACACTTTCTACAATCACTTACTCAACTTCCACATTACCAACACTCACAATCTTCACAATGGAGACTGCCAAGCAAGCCGCCAACTACGTCTCTGAGACCGTCCAGGGTGCTCTCTCTGGTGCCTCCAAGGAGACCAACAAGGAGGTTGCCAAGGACAACAACGCCAACGTTGGCACCCGGTATGCGAATCCTTTTGTGCCATCCTCGCGCTTCCATGACTGGTTTGCTAACTATCTTCTAACAGTCTCGGTGCTGCCAAGGATGCTCTTGGTGACAAGATCGACGAGAGCGGCCACAACGCCAAGGCTGACGCCCACAAGGAGCTCGCTAAGAACTAAGAGAACTCCAATGCTCGATGATAGCTGTGCTTCTACGCCATGGCTGGATGCGAAAATACAACGTTGATGGTGGTTGTCGAATGACTTCAGAAGACCCACGACAGCAACAATAAATACCCAACATAATAATAAAGAAACAATTTTACCGAAACGGTGTTGAAATCGACTTTTGAGAATACGTGATGTTTTTGAATTCTTGCACGAGTTGCTTTTGCTGAGGGTGTTGCGGATAACACAGTGTAGCGGGTCGCCCTGGTGTAAGTGGGCTGCAACGCGACAGCCCTGACCGATTCCGTGCGCAACTTTGATGAGTGGGAGTAGAGGTGAGAAACAGCGAGAGGATAGCGAGCATCTTAAAATGTGTCATAGACAAAGAGAGTTCATTGTGATGACGAGTCTGCGAAATCAATGAGATACCGGCTAGCTGTGGCAATTGGTTGGTGGAGGAACTTCAGTCTCCTAGCTTGCTGCTGTTGGTTGGCTCACAATATAAATATATTAGGCGGTATGCATCCATCTCCCGTCGATGAGATCCGGCCATGCAGCAAGGCGCATCATAAAGGTTGTGTTTGAACCGGCCGCGCAGATGCACGCCGGTGCGGGCGCCAGCTCAGCGATTAAAGTGGATCTAGCAGCGAAATAAAGTTCAAAATGGGCTGATGAGCATGACTGGTGAAGCTGTCTGATGCAGAAAATATATTGCAGACTGTTAAATGGGCTGAGCGGCATATTTGAAGGTCCAATAGAGTTATGGGGTTGAGTACGTGGACGAGGCTGAGGCGACGAACGTTACGTATAGCAAGGCGTAGACACAATTGCTCGGCGATCGGGAATTTTATTGACGATTGCATGGCTCGGGTAAGAGGATCAGATCAAACCACAAGGCAGGCGTTCCTTACCATCAAGGTGAAGGAGTAGAGAGGGTACTGGCAGTGCGGGTCCTTGCAACAAAATTCAGTTATGAACTGTTGACTACATTTAGGTATGATCTGGTCAGCTTCTGGCGGTAGATGGCATGACAGCAAATAGGAGAATGCCTGGTATCAGTCAATCGGCTCGTCGCTACGCGCCAGATCCGACTTAGACCTCTTGTTTCTGTTTCAATAGCACATGGTGTCGCTGGCCTTGTCCAGGCCCTCCCTGGCCAGGCCCGTCACAGCCACAGTGTCAAGCTTTTTTTTTAAACGGTGCCAGGGTCCTCTAGCCTAGGCTCATGTCTGCGCCGCGCATGGCAAAAAACACGGCGAGTACCTATCCGTCCCCGCAAATCCATATGGAAGCGCAAGGTCACTCTGCTTGCAAGTCACGGGACCTGGCCTGCTGCAAAAACGACGAAGCACCAACGGCGCTGATTGGCGGGGGCTGCCAAAAAACCAAGCCTTCAAGCTCCAAGCCATCTAGACTCAGCACCAGGCCGTTCCGGGATTGGTTCCGGGGAGGCTCGAGGCCCACTCTTGCTCACGCCCTTCAACGCTTACAAATTCACTTTTTGACTGGTAAATTCCATGGGACCCACGAAGCCAGACGATTGATTCAGTGGCCGTTAGGATGCTGTGAGACGCTGTGATGCCCACTGCCTGCCTGCGCTGCGAATTGATTGATCTTCATTCTGCAACCAGCCTCCTCCCTGCTCTGTTCCTCCTCTCCTCCGCCACAATAAGGACGACATCAACAACGAAGCCTGATCCTGCACCGCCCAGCTCCGAAACTTGCCCCGGTCCAACTGCACAGTGCATCTCCTTTCTGCCCCGAGCGATCCCTGCCTTATATACTCCTTCCCATCCACCGGCTGTCAGGTCCATTTACCGGTGACTGATGCGGGTGGGTCGCGCCCATTTGATTCCTCACCCAGAAACCGCCGGAACTGCTGGCCTCTTTGCCTCTCGCATCGACACACCACACAACCCTTTTCCCGGATCGTTGAAATATCCATATCCTCGCTGCGGCCGTTCGTTGTGCCCTTAAACCCCTCGTACACTGTCATCTTTGATCCCATAATTGGGCGCCGTCAAGGCGAGAGCCTAGCTTCATCCTCCAGTGGCAAACCGCTGCACCACCGCAATTCCTATCTCTCTGCCTCTGCCACTGGCTGCCCCGCTTCACAACCATTCATCGCCACGGCGTCGCCTCCCTGATCGATCTCTCTCAGCAGCCCTAGGCCGACCGATTCTTTTCTGCCTGGCTTGATTTCAGTCCTTTTGAACCCATTATTCTTTTCGCTGTACCAAAAACTATACCCCGTTACACTCCCCCGACAATGTCTGCAAACACCAACGGCGCTTCTAGCGAGGGTTTCTTCTTAACTCCGCACCAGCAGAATCTGCTGTTTGCTGCCCTCAACGCAAACAAGCCGCAGCCATCGGCTTCTGCCGCGCCGAACCCAGTATCGCTGTCCCCCAGCTCCTTCAAGAACTCCCCTGGCAATGGCGCGGCCGTCACCGGAGGCTACCAGGATAGTCCCTTCCTCGACAACTATGAATACGAGTTTGCCGACTCCAGCTTCGACTTTTCCTTTGCGGACAATGATCAGACTACCATGATTGGCGACATGCCTTCTACATCTGACAAGTCCGACACACCGGACGATGATCTCCATGAGAAGCGAAGCTATCCTGACGAAGATGATGACGCTTTCGAGAATGACCCCAAAAGGCGAGAGGGTGGCGAAAAGGTTCCCAAGAAGCCTGGCCGCAAGCCACTAACCTCAGAACCGACTTCCGTAAGTCAAACCCACCCGTATAAGTCCGATTCTAATTGCTAACGCACAAGATAGAAACGCAAGGCGCAGAACCGTGCTGCTCAGAGAGCATTCCGTGAGAGGAAGGAAAAGCACCTCAAGGACCTCGAGACCAAGGTTGAGGAGCTAGAAAAGGCATCTGAGGTTGCTAATCATGAGAACACAAGGCTTCGAGCTCAGGTTGACCGCATGAACACTGAGCTGAAGCAGTACAAGCAAAAGATGTCCATGCTTGCCCAATCTAAGCCATCACCACAAGCGATGCCCTTTCCTAACACCACTGTCAACGGTATCAATGATGTCAACTTTCAGTTTGAGTTCCCCAAGTTTGGTGCTCTCCCTGGCCCCCCTCTTAACAAACCCCAGAGATCTGTTTCACAGCCTCTCAGCCCGCAGCATGGCACCTCGGTCTCCAGTCCTGCACTCAGCATGAGTAGCGACGTGAAATCTCCCCAGCAGTCGGCGGCGCAGTTCAAGGAGGATCTGGCCAAATTTTCCAACATTTTCTCTCCTTCGATGAGCAGCTCCGTCGCCAATGGCTCGCGCGCGAGCGTTGATTCCGCCAACTACAGCTTCCCGGGGGCCACAAGCTCACCATCCGCTTCGTCAAACTCCAATGCTGGGCCCAGCTCATCCTGCGGCACCTCCCCCGAACCATTTACACAGTCCCCCATGGGATTCAAGCCAATCGATGCACTCAGCACAATCGGTGAGGAGCAGGTATCTACGAATAGCACACAACAGGCATTTACCAACTTTGCCAATGCCGACTTTGGCACCAACAGCCTGGACTGGCTGGCGCAGCAAAACGGTGGACAGTTTGATCCTCAGCTGTTCAACAACTACAGAGAGCCCCAGCAAAATATCATGGCCAACCCATCCTTTGACGATTTCTTCAACGACGCCTTTGACGCCGACTTCCTCACACCTTTCAACACAGCCCCCAACCCCAACCTTACAAGGAAGACCAATCTCATGGCCGAGATTGATGCTCAGCAGAAGGCTGTCGAAGACGATGTCCCGGTTATCGGCAAGAATAGAAGAGCGCACGAAATTTGGTACGTTCCGCAGCACGCTTGGTTCTATTTATGCAAATTTGCTAACTATTTATGTAGGGAGAAACTACAGGAGTGTCCCAAGGCCCAGAGCGGCGATTTTGATCTCGACGGGCTGTGCAGTGAGCTCACCAAGAAAGCCAAGTGCTCCGGCAGCGGCCCCGTGGTTGGCGAGGTCGACTTCGACACCATACTCAAAAAGTACATGGGTAAGGATGTCGCCTCCGAGTGCGTCGCCGACAAGCTCGGCATCGAAGTGGCCAGGAGCAAGCCCGCCAAGAACTAGACGGTGGTCGCTGGCGAAGGCCATTCGCTATGTTTATGAGTGCACAACGCAAAAACTATCAGTTTATCAAAGGATTGTATTGTAACGGGGAGTTGGGCAGCAATGGTTATTTCTTCCATACGGCAAAATCACAAATCAAATCAGTCTTTTTATGGCGTTATATGCGGAGGCTTGCTACGACCACAGACGATGCAAGGACTGTGGTCTTCTATCGCGGCAAAAGGTCCGCCCTCGAACGAACCCGAACTCGTCCTTTGCAATCGACAGCGACAATTTGGTGTGTTTGGATGAGTGGTAAGCCCACCACTCTTTGGGACATGCTTCGCCAGCCTCTATCAATCTTACTTATACTTGGATTTTCAGAAAGAAAGGGGGAAAAGAATGAAGAGATGTGTTCAAGTGCTTTTTTTGCTGCGGTACCGCTGCGGCGTTGGGTATCTGCTTGCATTTACAAATTTTATATGTTCGTCCTCGAGGTTTGCGCTGGTGTAGTATGCTTTATGTCGGTCTTTGGTTTGAGGTCGTGGAGAGGTTCAACGTTCATTGTTTCAATGTCTCTGGAGTTTCATTTTTGTAACTTTTGAACTAGGCAGACAACTACTGGTACACGCAATCGTACAACATCGCCGCTTTCAATACAATATGGCAGGCAACATCTATCTGTCCCCTGTCAGGCATCCCGCCTCTACTAGGTATCCTAGGTCTCTTACGCCTCTTCAGAGGTAGGTATCGCATCTCTCTTGAGTATCTTAGGCATCTTCTGTATCCCGCCGTTCTTAGGTATCTTGCCTCTCTTAGGTGTCCCACCTATTTTGGAGTGATACCTGACAGGAGGGAAAACCTACATATTACCACCCACAACCCGTCTCTGCCTCCCCGTTCATTCCGGGATGCCTGCACACAATAGGCGGAGCCTTAGCAGACAGAGGCCAAGGCTCCAGCTGCACCCAGAGCCATAGATCACATTATAGAACGGTGTAGGATAACGTTCAATAATAAGCGATATATTTCCTCGTTGCGCGTCTAATAAACGTGATAGTAAAACAAAAACAACCGGGAATGCAACACGCACAGGAAAGCAGGCAACAAGGCCCACCGTCTGCACACTCCAGAAGGATCAAATGGCAGGGGACATATCTCGGGACCGCAATGCTATGTATAGTATGTAGAGAAGGAAGTATGACAGAGATAGCTCGTGTTGTGCGCTGGGCAACAAGTCTAGAATCCAGAACTAGAAACAGGTAAGAAATGTGAGTACAGCAGAGGCTGCGGACTTGTTGGAGGATCCTCAGCAGCAATAGAAAGTGTAGGGTGCGGGGATAAAAATGGACAGGGCGAGAAGAAGCCTTGCATGTAGAGTGGTTGTGTGTAAGGTATAGCCTCTATCCGCGGCCTAGGGTATAAAAACAGTTCTCTCGACAAGCGAGCAAAGCAAAAATGTCGGAAACCAAAGAACCAATCAACTCCAATGTGAGAATAGCGCCAGCACGGCCTAGCTGATGACCACGCGCGCGCCTTCCTTGCCTAAAACACCGCGCTCCTTAGGCTTGGGGCTGTGATTTCGCCCCTTCTTGCCCTTGAGAAATCCAAACATGCCGCTAGAGCTCTCGCTCTTCGAGGCAGCTGTTGTGTTCGCGTCAATAGGCAGTGTCGCGTCTTGGCGAGCGAGATCAGACCAGCTACCGCCGCCATCAAGGGTGACTTGGACGCCACCGGTGGGACTTGCTATTCTGTTGCCATTGGATGGGTTGCGTCTAGAGACGTATTCGCTCCGATAGTTGTGAGGTGCCGGATTGCTGCGGACTGGCTTCGGATAAGTCGCCTCGTCACTCCCAGATGTTCGAACCAGCCGCAAATCACTTGTGGAAGGTGCAGGCACTGCTGCATCAGTAGTAATGGCCCTCGGACCGTCCCCTTGGGGCTGCAACGGCGGTGGATGTCTCGGATGTTGCGGGATTCCGGCCTCTTCCGCGGCCTCTGTGTACCTGTTGTCGTGGTTAGCGGAAACGATCGGGATGTGACAGGAGCTGAGGGCGAAGCCAATTTACTTTTTATACGCAGCCACCGTATAATCAAATGGACGGAAATCTGATTCGATCATGCGATAAAGTTCATCCTCTCGAATTTCTTGTTGCGATGCGTCTTCCTTTAACCGTTCACGCGGCTTCTGTCGTCGCGCCCTCGCTTCCAACGGGGCTTCCTCCAGCAGCAATTCCTCAAGATCATAAGTAGCATCAAAGTTCGTCTTCTCAGAAGAGGGTATGAAGATGGGCTCAATTCGCTTTTGCTCCAGGAGATCGAAGTTGATGTCGCGGAAAAACTCATGACTGGTGAAGTGATCCCAGGTATGGCCTAGGCGAGTATTCGGATTTGAATCAAGAGCCGAACCAATGGCATACAGGCAAGGGAGGGAGACTGGTGGTTGTGTAACTGGGTATCGGGGTTGTTGGTGTTGAATCTGCTGACTTAATGTTGATTCGGATGTTCCATCAAAGGGACGCTGTAGAGGTCAGCTTATCGGGATCTTCAAGTAGGTTGATCATCCGGGGACATACCTTGTTGTAGATACACTCGTAGAAGAGAACGCCGAGTGACCACCAATCTGCGCGGACATCGTAGCCTTTGCCAGCATATACCTCAGGCGCAAGATAGGCAAGCGTGCCAGACTTGCTGGTGAGCACTCGCCCTGGAACGACGTCGGAGGCAACATTCTTCTACTAGTCAGTATGCGCTGCATGCAGATGGCAAACAATGGTTAAACGTACAAAATCCGTCAGATGTACATGGCCATCTGCGTCCAGAAGAACATTATCGGGTTTGACATCTCGGTGGATGATATTGTTGGCGTGAATATACCGCAAGGCGCAAGCCAACTCAGCAATCCAAAAGCGAACGGCTTCTTCGGTAAATGTTTTCCGGGAAATATGAAAGCGCAGGTCGCCACCGCTCATCAGGTCGACAATCAGATACCTAGAACGTTGTGTAAGTTGAGATATGAGCTGAGAGCAGGCCGCGAGTGGCGGGGTTAAGCGCACATGTACTCAATATCCTGAAAACTATAGCGCAAATTGCAAATAAAAGGATGGTTTACATGCTCGAGCATGCGACGTTCACGAATGATGTTGCGTACGCTCTCGGATTTGACAACTAGGAAAATAGGTTGGCTGTTAGCAAGACATTGACTCACCAAAGGGACAAGGGTCTAATAGATAGATGATCAAAGTTTACCTTCATCTTTGCGAATATACTTCAGGGCAAATGACAGTCCGGTGTCCTTTCGCTCGACAATTCGGACTTTGCCAAAGGCGCCGCGACCGACAACTCGTAACAGGCGGAAATGGTTGAGACTAACTGCTGCAACGTCAGAACATTACGTCAAACAATTGGCTGCAGAGGTATGGACAGAATGGGAGGTGGCACACGCGTGCTTGAGCACAGCGCAGCGGTTCTCGGTGAGGTATGGCTTGGGGTGACTCCGAAAGGCAGATGTGTGTTATGTGGTGAAGCTCGTGTTGCCTAGCGCTCGTAGAAGCACGAGCGCAGAAGTGGAAGCATACCTTCGCCGTTGAGGTCGACAGGCTTTCCCTGGCCGTTACCCATGATGCGGGCGGCGATTTGTGGAATAAAAAGTGGAAGGGATTCAAAAGCCAACCAACATGCTGAAGGGAGGTTGAAGACGAGGAGGAGATGTATTCAATGCGGCGTCGCGAGCGAAGTCGTGTGGCAAACGGCTATTGTTGCGGTCGGTCGTTTGCTGCGGATGGTAGAAGGCAGGCTGGCGAGGAAGAAGAAGGAACCGGCGTTGGGTGTTGGAGATTCAATTGTCGCAGAAAGTAGGGGATTCGCGTGATCGATAGAGGAGGGCGGGCGAGGGGGGGCTGTCTCGAGGTAAATATGGCGAAGAAGCCAAGATTGAAGGAAGCTGTGTTGCGGGAAGGGAAAGTCGTGCAGTGGCCAGGGACTTGGTCAGAGAGGAAGACGAGACAAGCAAGGTGAGTGCGAATGAGTTGCCTGTTGCGGGTGGGCCAAACCGCCAACCGCTGAAAATGGCTTCCTTTTTTAGCGGGCACAGCGGGCACGGGGGGCACAATGGGCGGGGAGGGACCACTGGGGACCACTGGGGACCAGCACCCACAGCACTTGGCTTCGCTGGAACCTGAGCCTGGCCCTGATGAGAGGGCTCTGAACAGCGTCTGCTGGGGAGGAGACTCAAGTACCTTGCCTTATTACAGCAAGCTGGCGCCTGGAAGCGCGGAACGGGGTGGAAGGTAGCAGGCACTTTACGCACCTACCCACAGGACTGTCTCTGGTCGCGTGCAGTGACAAATATTCCTTGCATTTTTTTTTGTCCATGAGAAAATTATCCGTCAAAAGATCTATGCAAGGTACGGCGCTCCAGACACATGTAGCACATGTCGGTGGGCAAAGCACTGATAGAGAGAACTCCATTGCGGGTCACCTCATTTAGCTCCAGCAAACAGACCGCGACCTCCTACTAAGAAACCCTGTAGGCCGTCAAGCAACTGACGGGAGACAGACACATGATAACAAGAGACTTGGGCCATTTCAGTCGGCAGCAGCGAAGGCGGGAAATCAAACCAACTCTTCGGTGCGCGTAACATCCACCGTACATCCATTGTGACGGATTGCAGCAGATAGATACCCTCCACCTTATCCCCGGACGGGGCGCAGATGAACGAGGTCCTGGTCAGATGCCGTCTGCTCGCTGTCGACCTTTACACAGGCGGATGGATGGATCTACAGCAATTTGCCCACACCGGGACCACCTGCAGGGACATTGCAGCACGTTTTAGCAGAGTCAGGCGCGGAAAGTCCCTGTAACCCTTCTAGTCGGGCGAATGACTGGCGCTCTCTCATTCGTCGTCCATGCATCTCCAAACCTGCGACTTCCAACCATCACGCATCTGATGTGCATCTCACTTCAGCCACGCCCCAGAGCTGATAGTCCTGCTCCGCATCATCCCTGGACACCCGCAAGCCCCTTTGCTGCCCTCCAGCATGGGCGAATGTCACCAGCAGCCACAAGGGGCTTCGGCTTGCTGCGTCATGCCGATTGCCACCTTGACCACGGCCACCATACAAACACAAACACCCACCACCACTGCGGCTGGGTCTCCTCTACTAGCTTGCATCTCGCAATTCTATAGCCATCACTTCCGGCAAGCCTGTGATTTAACCTACAACAGACGCTTCACCAGAGGCGATCTGATTCGATACTGCACCTCATCATTACCCAGCAACACGACTCTGGAACCTAGCGTCAGGCGTGCAGGACAGCTTGCCAAGGATTGGCATTGTCAGGTCGACTCGCTCCTCTCGTCTGTCCGCCATCACGCCGGCTGAAGTCGACCTGGGACTGCAGCCTTGTCGGCTTTCATGGAACAGGGTCCCTGGGTGCCCCATGGAAATGCGGGCGGGCTTATTATTAACAAGAACGTTGGCTGACACACAACTGGGAGACCCCATGCTAGCAACTCGCTATCAAGCTTGCCATCATCATTGGCGCCATCCTCCACCTCCGCCCAGTCGCCCATACGAATAAACAGCGTATGATCCCGTACTCGTCGACCGCAGCCTGCCTGCAGACGTGGCGCCCGGCTTTGGTTGCTGCCCGACAAAGTCTTTATTAACGAGCATAGCGTCCCGTCCCATCTCGATACACACCTCGGCATCTTGCAGTCCCAGCTTGTCACCGCCAACCTCAGCATCTTCGCAGACACCGCGGCGCTGCCGCAGCTGTTTCATGTATTGCCTTTTTTAACCTTTTCGTGGCACAATCCATGAATGCGAAAATCTTATTGGACTAGTGCAGGGCCAGCCATGAGCGCGTCGCTAGCGGGCCCGGGGTCGCCGGGCATGAACGCTGAAAGGACCACCACTCACTCCAAGGTTGATTTCTACTGGCCAACATCCGTTGACATCCTGTCTCCGGATCATGGCCGCTACTACTTGCACCGCTAAACCCAACTTCGACAAGAACCTGCTCCCCATAGCTGAACCTCCAACATTTAGTTTTCGCGGCGGAGCTGACCGAGGTTTCTTGGGAACAAGTCCAGAGGATATCACAGCATCAGTTCGTGAAGGTCTGCGAGGCGTCGCGCCTTCACGGCCCGCCTTGGTGCCTTGCGCCTAAGTTAGTACCATACCCCAAAGTGAGGCTGGCGTTGCATATTCGACGCAAGAGACGGTCTACATCAGAGCTATTAACTATTATTCATATCAAACCTCGGGCTCGTCTTATCTTCCAGGTTTCTTCAATATCCAAACTTGTGGCCTGTGGTCGGCTCCTGCCGCCCGCTATACCCCAGTTGGCTGAACTTACTCATGGGCACTATGGTTGTTCGGATACCCAGCCACTGCTTGGCAAATTTCACGGCCAGGTTAAAAGAAACTTGAGCCGTTTCTATCAGAACAATAGCCCCTTGTCGGGCAACTCGCAGGCTGCAGCGGACGCGGATATGGCGAGACTAGCAGGCCCCTTATTACTGCAGCCTTGTCCAGAACAGAGGGCGCCACAATGGGGGTGATGGTGCCGCTCGAGAACATTCCGTGGCTTCCAGAACAAATGCGCCGGCACCGTGGTCGAGACATGCTTATTGGTTTTCGGCACATACAAATCACAGTGGGAAGGGTCTGTACCCAGTATGAGCAAGTTCAGAACGGTGTACTGTGGTCTGTCTTTGTTGGGCTTTGTGCTGGTAGTCGGGCAATCGGGTTGTGGTATTGCTTGGGGAGCCGAGACCTGGGTCATATCCCTGCTACACCACGTGTCGACTGCGATCCCCGTTACAGCATACAGATGCTCTGAGGCTAGCCGACTCGCCATCACAAGACACCAGAGGCCCGCAGCATCCCTGACCAGGGCATTGGTGAAGTTGGGTCGCCAGGCAGGGGTCAGGACTGCCGTGGCCCCGACGGCTGCGATTTGCGCCCTGGAAGTCTAGCCGAGGACCAGACAAGCAGCTTTGAACATGCATCTGGCGCAATACAAATTGCTTCGAAATTAACAATGTGACAGAAATTACCCACGGCAATATACTAGACCTATAGCTGCTATCCGCGAACACGCTGGCGTTATTGGCGACGGCTGCTATTCTGTTCCGCATAGGAGGCTAAAACTGGGCTGCTCTTGCTCGTCCTGAGACCTACCTTACCCCTCGCTAAAAGTAGGCATGCTACAGTGCCCGAGCGGGACAATCACTTCTTAACTCTGTTCCCGGCCAGGTATGCCTTGATTCAGCAAAGGACACGACGCCATCGAGACGCGGCTGTCTTGCGGCCAAATGCTCTGCTTTTGCTAGCCTGCAGCACTAGCAAGCCTGGCTTCTGCTCCGTCGCGCCGTCGCATGGATGCTCGACGACGTTGAGTCACTCACTCATTGTGTCTCATCCGCGCGCTGCATTTATTCTGCAAACTTGCATCAGACCGCCGTGAGCAGCTTGCAGAGGTGCGATGTTATGACTTGTCCTCCTGGTGCGATCATCAGGGGACGCGCCAAAACAGATCCAGCCAGGTAGTTTGCCATGGCGGAAATGAGTGTACCACCGTCGGAACGCGAACCTTGTTGGCTTGGCCGTTCCGGTCTCTCCTTGAAGGACTAGGAAACGGGAGCTGGTCTGAACATCCGCCCTGTCCCGTTTTCTCAGGCCGTTGCTCGATCCTGCGGCAGTAACCAGAAATCGCAACAAATGGATTACAGGCCGCCTCAGCCTCCGGGCTTCTAGAAGGCAAAGAAACCTGCGGGCGCACCCGTGTCGGTGGATGCTAATAATAATGCTTGTGGCACTGCCAGCCCGCAATGCCATACCAAAACAAAGGGGCACCGACTACCAGTAGGCGCACGTTCTCGGATCAAAAGCCGAAGAAAGCAGGAATCGGCGCGCCAGAGCTGGGAAAGGCCAATATTGATATCAGGTTATCGGCCGCCCTGGCCTGACGCCGGCACTTGCGTTCTATTTACGTACAGAATTGCTGGTCGCCCCTTGCTCAGTGGGCTCACCTCTACTGGTATTTTCCGGGTCACCCTAGTCATCATACGAGAGCACCAGGCAGGCAGCGGTGGAACGCAATGCCAGGTCGTCAGGACATAATATTGCACGGCAATGGCGCTTGCGCGCTGAAAGCTTCGCTGGGCCTTCCAAATGCGTTCCATGGGCACGGCACAGCCACCGTGGACGGTACGAAAGTGAGCGCTTGTTTTGGTAGCCTGATTCAATCCCGTGAGACGGATTTCAGACCAACGTTTCATCTCAAGGAACAGGCTTTTGCCATTCAATTCTCCGAGGTTGTGCGAAGCATGGTTTGCAGGGATAGGTTCAACCGTTTTTAGGCTTGGTCTTTCCCATCTCGGTCGATGGTCCTATTCCAGATGGGTTCGACATGTTGGCCGTGCACGACTACGCTCCTTGTATGGCTGGGCTAGTGACACGCTCGTATGGTCATGATGCTGCATGATGCAGTCACACAGACATCAATTCATTCACTTGAAACCATATGGATCCGGACTATCTAGCACAGCAGACGTCACGAAATCGGGGAATTTGCGCGCATCCAATCATGCGCAGAAGCATGTGCTCGATGCTTTACAATTACGTTCATGCTGCAGGTTATGGCTGTGGAGCCTTCAAACCTGACAATGCCCGAGGACAACACAGAGACACGGTGCACCGGGTTCCTTAGAAAGGTATTGGTGATGGTGGGACTGCTCTGTGGTTGACGGAAGTTGGCGCTGGTTAAGAGGCAAGTAAGTTGCCCGAAGACATGGTACCCACGGTTCGCCAAAGTGGTTGGTGAGTTCATGATTCGTCCAATGTTGCAGATGTTGAGCTGACACCGGGAAATCCGATGCAGATGAAAGTGGAACGTACAAATCCCCTGTAAGGTTTACCTTCTCCTTCTTATCAAGTCGCCAGCGAGAAAAGCCTGCTCCCCCTTCATTCTCTAGGGTATGGAACGCCCAATTTTTCTTTTCATTAATGTGTGCGTCGGTGAAGACGAAGTGATGAACTGACGTGGGCGCCCAGATACCCCGCCAAGACTTTGCCCTCGCAGACAATCTCTGTTTTTTCTTCTGGCCAAATACAAAATGCGGGTTGTGACCGAGCAGTGCGTTCTATTGGAAGAATATGCTTTCTATGGCGATGCTAGTTTGGTGGCAGCCTCGCGCCGAGTTCACGTGCAAGCCAAGAGCTGGAATCACTCGTATTCAAGATGCGAGGTGTGATTGATTTGTCTGGTAACTTGCCAGCCACATCGAGTCACCGTTCCTGGCTCGCAATTGTCTCCCTGCGCGATTTCGGCTTCTCGTGCCAGTCGGACTCGAAGTCGGCTCCAGGTAGCACAACTTCCGTTTCACTGCATAGCCTCCTCTTCTGCGCTGTCAAGACTACCGAGGCCGCTTGTACTTGAACCCCGCGCGACTTCTTCCATATCTGGGAACGTTATGAGAGCGAGATATTTAAAATATCGCTCATAGTTCATACTTCCTGCCATCTTTCTTCTTGTCTCTGCCATAAACAACATAAAGAAAGTTGTCAAATCCACCACTTATATCATTGAGCAAACTCCCGTGAAGACTCGACACCATGACAGAGCACAGCCGCTTCGCCACCTACCCCAGTCTCAGGGACCGGGTCGTCGTCATTACCGGCGGCAGCATGGGAATTGGTGCATCCATGGTTGAGCACTTTTCCGTGCAGGGCTCGCAGGTCATATTTCTCGACATTGACGACGACGCCGCCGCCGCCACCATCGCCCGCGTGGCCGGCCTCGGCGTCGCCCACGAGCCCGTCTACCACCACTGCGACGTCTCCGACATTGCCGGCGCTCTGCAGCCGACCGCTGCCGCCATCCTCTCGGCCTTTCCCCGCATCGACTGCCTCGTCAACAGCGCGGCCGCCGGCATGCGCAAGCCGACCGCGGACATCACGCCCGAGTGGTGGGCCAAGGCCGTCGACGTCAACCTCAGCCACCACTTCTTCCTCACGCAGGCGCTGCAGCCTGGCCTTGAGCGCGCCGGCGCGGCCTCCGTCGTCAACATGGGCAGCATCTCGTGGGCGATCCCCGCGACGGGCCTCGCCCCGTACACGACCATGAAGGCGGCCGTCGTCGGGCTCACGCGCACGCTGGCGCACGAGCTGGGCCCGCGCGGCATCCGCGTCAATAGCATCATGCCGGGATCCATCGCGACGGAGCGCGAGCTGCGTGAGGTCATGACGCCCGAGTACGAGCAGCTGGTGCTGCGCAGCCAGGCGCTCAAGAGGCTGCTGGTGCCCGCCGAGGTGGCGCGCACGGCGCTGTGGCTCTGCGCGGACGACAGCTCGGGCATGACCAACCAGAGCATCCGCGTCGACGCCGGCTGGACTTGAATTGCATTCATGTTTCTGCGTGGACGGGTCACCTAGAAATGGGGGGACCTGAAGGAATGGGCATGGGGCTATTAATACGAACGCTCGGGAACCTCATCAGCTGCGACCTGAGCTAGGAGCACGTGCATGTCCAGCCACTGAGTACAATGGGGGCTCTGAATGCCAAAAGAATACTCGCCAGTTAGCGAGCTATCTAGATTGAACAAGCAATGTACGCGATATGCCTTTCCGTGAATGTATGCAGTAGATGTTGGTAGTTGGGTACCACTGCATATCAGCCAGCCGCAAGGCTGCACATCGAGTGCCCCGGCCAAGACTCGCTGCCGTAACCCGAGACACAAAGTCATATCTCGATTCCGAGACTTGAGTTGCACAACATAATGTCTAGGATCAGCCTCCGAACCGGCTCTCTCAAAAAGACCTACACCAGTCAGACCACGGTCCAGGCATGGCCTTGTAATACCCTACTTTAATTGCTCTATTAGATTTACCCTTCGTCATGAGGGCTATGAGAGGTGCTTCAAAGGCGGCAAGTGTGACTAACATTACGCTTTCCGTCTCAGACCTGCAGCGGCACAGTGGACAGCAATATATAAGTGATGCATCTGCGAATCGCGTGCTCCTCATTCCAATCTTATTCCAATCTCCCATCTTGCCCTTTCTCATCAACTTCTGCTCCTTTTGTGAAAGAAAAGGCATGCGTACAGGACGACCATACGACGGTAAGCTGGGCATCATCACTGGCGGATCGCGCGGTATGTTCCCACGTCTTGCTCGTAGATGGCACGTGTATGCGTGTATTGACCACCCCTCTCCCTTTAGGGATCGGTGAGGCAACTGCCAACCGATTGGGTGCCAAGGGATGCAATCTTCTGCTCGCCTACACCTCGGAGTCGTCGCGCGGCCCAGTTGAGCGGATCGCGGGTGACCTCATCGCCGCGCACGGCATCGCGGTTGCGACGGTGCAGGCGGACCTCCACGACGAGACCGGCTCCGCCGCCGTCGCCATCCTTGACGCGGCGCGAAGCCTGAGTGCGCTCCGCTTCCCGGATCGGCCGTTCCAGGTCGATATCCTCATCAACAACGCGGGGGTCCTCACCTCGCAGTCACTCAACGACCCGGCGCTGGGGCCCATCGCGGGCGCCACGTTTGCGCGCGTCTTCGGCGTCAACGTGCTGGCGCCGCTGCTGCTGATGCAGGCCGTGGCGCCGTATCTGCCGCGCGACCGCTCCGGGCGCGTCGTCAACGTGTCGAGCGTGGCGGCCGCGGCCGGCTTCGCGACCACCTCTGTCTACGCGGGCAGTAAGGCAGCGCTGGAGGCCATGACGCGCGCCTGGAGTCGCGAGCTCGCGGAGCGCGCCACCGTCAACGCTGTCAGCGCCGGTCCCGTGTGGGGACAGATGTATCTGCAGGCCGGCCCGCGCGCCTGGGAGGGCATGCAGCCGTACGCCGACGCGACACCGCTGGCGGTGTACCATGGGGAGGAGCACATTCGGAACATGGCAGGGCCGGACGCAGACGTCTTTGATAACACGGTCCGTGGGCACATGGGTGGCCGCCGACCGGCGTTTGCGAGCGAGGTCGCTGGTGTGATTGACATGCTGTGCTCAGAGGAGGCGGGCTGGTCGACGGGCGGCGTGGTGTGCGCCAGTGGCGGCATGAGAATGTCACTTGCCCAGTTGTAGCACTTGGAGGGCTTGAGGAGAACTGTCAACTTCCTTGACCTGTGTGAGCAGAACGTGGAGGAGGTGAGATCCGTGCTGTAGCGTGACCGCGCCGTGGCTGGCGGACTTGCTTCAGCTGTCATGCAATGCTACTGCCCCCGCCCATGAGGTTAAATGGGGAAGGTAGTAGTAACTTAGAATGGAATTACGGCTCACCTCATCGAGTAAAATGTTCTTTTTAAGCTTAATAAACATGATTGCGGCTGGAGTAATATGAGACATGACGGCAGTAGTGGCGCTCAGATTGGATGAAGTTAGGTTGTATCAACTGGCCTCTTTGGCGTGTACATATATGCTTTTGCTCTTCGTGTCAAGTGCATCTACGGCATACCCGGACACCCAGGCATTAAAATGCTGTTTCTCGCCTCCTTTCTCGCCAGCCTGGCGGCAGCCGTTGAGCTCAAGTCCACTGTGGCACCACTGTTCAAGCCAGCGGGCGACGTTATCCCGGGTCGGTACATTGTCAAACTCAAGTCTGATGTTTCCTTGTTGTCTGTTGGCAAAGGTATCTTGCAGCATCTCTCGGCCCCTAGCCATGTTTACGGTAGTGTCTTCTACGGCTTTGCCGCCAGGCTTGACGAAGCACAGCTGGAGTTTGTGCGGCTGAGCCCGAGTGTGAGTCGCGCGTTGCCTGCGGGAAGGATGCTTCTTCTAATACTCGTGACGCAGGTAGAGTTTGTTGAACACGATATGATCATCAGACCGTCTAGTTACATAGACCAGTTGAATGCCGGTTGGAACCTGGGCCGGATTTCCCACCGAAAGCTAGGGAACACGACGTATGCCTACGACAGCTCTGCTGGGGCCGGAACCTGCTGCTATGTCGTCGACACGGGCATTGCAGTCGATCACGCTGTACATGCTTCCTGATCGCCCTTCATCTCAAAGTACTTTCGGCTGATAATCAAGCAGGAGTTTGGTGGCCGAGCCGAGCAGCTCGTTTCGTTTGTCGGCCAGAATACCGACGGGAATGGGCACGGCACGCATATTTCCGGCGTCATCGGAGGTGCAACGCACGGCGTGGCCAAGCGCACAAGGCTATACGGCGTCAAGGTACTCGACGACAATGGTAGCGGCACTCTGGCCAACGTGATTGCAGGCATGGACTTTGTCGCGCGGGACTCTAAGACGCGAGGTTGTCCACGGGGCGCCATGGCGAATCTGAGCATCGGCGGGTCCTTCTCCAAGGCGGTCAACGCGGCGGCGGCGGCGCTGGTAAAGGCAGGCGTCTTTGTGTCGGCGTCAGCGGGTGGGAGCAACGGCGATGCCGGAAAGACATCACCGGCATCGGAGCCGGCAGTGTGCACGGTGGCGGCTAGCACGGAACGCGACGCCCGAGCGCCGTTCTCCGACTACGGCTCGGTGATTGATATTTTCGCCCCAGGGACTAACATCAAGTCTGCCTGGCTGGGCGGCACTACAGTATGTCTTTTGCGTACGCGGAGCCTGTCGTGCGGATGGCTGACGAGCAGTAGCAAACGCTGTCGGGCACGGCCATGGCGGCGGCTCACATTACGGGACTCGCAGCCTATGTCGCGGCATTGGAAGGATTTCCGGGCGCGGAAGAGTTGTGCAAGCGCATCCAAGCGCTCGCGACCAAGGATGTCTTGACGAATATCCCAAATGCCCCAGCTGGCACGCCGAACCTGCTGGCGTTTAACGGGAACCCATGGGGTTGACTGTGATTGACGGGCCTGTGCAGGCAAGAACGGATTGCAGAGAGGGGGAATATGATCCGTTGCGTGCGCGTTCAGTTGAGGTTGAAATGGATAAAGCTGTCCAGTACTTGCCGTCTGGTTTGACTCACGCCGAAGGACAAGTAGCTGTGCGAGATGGTGACGTTGTGCAGACACTCAGAGAGGTGTCCCTTTGTGCTCCGCCATTCTCGCTAGTATCGCGAAAGTCAAAGCAAACACATTAAATCGCACATGTTCAATCGTCGCCAGCTGCTGACTGGTAGATGGATGGGAGATGGCTGCTGAGAGTAGCGGGGGCGAGGCAAGAGATCGTGGCGCGGGCTAGACTGGTGATTGGTCTTGTTGCAAGGGGAGCGCTGACGGCTAGAAAGAAAACGCTCAGGAAACGTTGGCTACTAGCAGTCGATTTAACCGCCTCTGAGCTATGTAGGCACCAGTAATTATAAAGGGCACTGGCGTCGCTTCCTAGATGGGCTTTCGGTGAGGTGAGGGGTACAAGGTTTGAAGGCCTCGAGAACCTGAAAATGACCCCGCGGTAGCTTACCTACAGTAGGAGGGGGGCTCGTCAGCGCTCCTTTCCAATTCCGCGTTGGCTACCTCTACGTACATAAGCTTGGATCTTGCAAACCTACAAGACGCCCCATCCCTCCATTTTTATTCATTGTTATTGTTTTACTTTTTGTCTCTCGTACATGTTTCTTGGATGAAGCCTGCCTTGCCTCGCTACACACACCCTGTGCCGATCCGACCATCCAACTCGTCGTTCGTCCCCGCCACTCGCACCTCCCGCATCCCCCACCAACGTCATCGTCCACCACCACCAGCCTTGCTGCCGGCACCTTTGTCGATCCAGCGGCTGCCATCGTACCACGGCTCCCGCTCCTTTTATTCTCTCCCAGCTCCTCCTTGTCCCTTCCTTCCTCCTCCTCGATCTTCACTCTATAGAAACTCATACTTCACAATGTCGACGGCCCCTCTCAAATCAACCGAGGTCGCGAGCGGTGACTCTCTCGCCAAGCAGCTTGCTGACATTATCGACATCGAGGTCAAGGACGCAAATTCAGTGAAGACCACCTCGGCCGAGGACACGGCAAGCAAGATTGATCAGCTCTTCCAGGATTCGGTCGCCGCCAATAGCGACGGCGCCGAGGACTTCCTCTACACCCTCTGGGACGTGGTGCTAGAGTCGGCCGTGACCATCCCCGCAACAGACCAGCGTCTGCAGCAGCTCATCGACGTCATCAAAGCGCTTCAGAAGAAGAACACCGCCGAGGTTGAAATTTGGGGTGCCAAGACTTCGGTATGGAAGGATTTGCCTATGTTGGGCCCTGCACTGAGAGAGGCATGGAACTGTAAGTCGAGGCGAAGCAAGCTAGATCAGCGCACAGCCACTGACACACCCACAGTCAAGCCTGAACTCGATGGCACGGAGGACCACGCATCACTCCAGAAATGGATCTCGCTCAATTCGTTTGCTGCGCGCATCCTCGGCCACAAGATCCAATCTTCATTTAACCTAGGGCTATGGGAGCTGCGCGCCGGCCTGGAGGAAAAGCACCCGTCAGACGCGTCGCGCGACCTCCATCTTAACACGACCAGTGAGTGGCTTTGGCACGCCGGCAACGAGCTGTACCGTCTGTCTTACAACGGCACCCTGAGCCAGGGAGATGTGGACATGACCAAGACGGGCAGCCTGGTCGCGGTGCCGACAAAGGGCCTGTCCAAAGATCGCTGGACGTTTTGGAAAAAGCGCCTTGGCGAGCTGTCGTCCGAGATGTCGTGTGCGGCCAAGGAAGAGGGCCTGAAGGAGAGAGTGGATGGCGTGATTCAGAAGATGAGCACGATCGAAAAGGGCGGAAGATGAGGAAGTTCAGCATTCGTGATGCCGATGACCTGGAGAGGAGGTCTTCAATGCCAATTTATATACACGACTTAATCAGTTGAAGCAAGTTTGTTCTGAAACTAGCCTCTGTAGTGCTTGACGCTTTATATGATTTGAAATGGCAAACTCCAATGCGCCCAGTAAATTCGTTCCCACATCTCGACTACCACAACTGGCACCGCAACAGCAACCCCACCAAGACGCTATTCACATGCTTTCCCCCTCCATCTTACGCATACATCATGTCGCCATCTTCCTCCTCATCATCCTCGACCACCGGGAGCTCCTTCTTCTTGATCATCTCCTCGCGACACATGGGACACGTGCCGACGCTGCGCAGCCACGGCCCCACGCACTCGAGGTCGAAGCGGTGCCGGCCGCGGCACGGCAGCTCGACGACCAGGCACCAGTCATCCTCGAGGTAGGGGATCTTGCAGATGGCGCAGTCGTCGTCGCTTGCGAGCGTCTTGCGCGCGACGCGGTCCAGGCCGTCGAGGAACTCCTGCGAGACGCCGCGCAGCGAGGCCGGCGGGTCCTGTATCTCGCCGTCGAGAGAGGAGATGAGCTGCTCGAGGAAGGAGCGATTGTCAGCGGTGGGCGCGGTGGTGTGCAGGGTCAGCAGCTGGTCCTGCAGCATGCGGAAGAGGTCGGCCGTGTCGGCGGGGGTGGGCGTGGCGTGCGGGTTGTGGGCAGGGGTGGCGGCGGCGGCGGGCGTCTCGGCGACGCGGTTGAGGAGGGAGAAGAAGGAGGCCATGTCGACGCGGCGGCCGCGGCGGGGCTCGGTGAACTGCACATTGTGCTCGACTATGGTAGGAGATGTGAGCTGGGAATCATTGGGGGGCTATGGCGGGGGGAGGAGGCAAAACGAACCTTCGTACTGAGTTGCCATGGTGGACGGGGAAGATGTGCTGGATTAGATGGAGGGGGAGGAGCGAAAAGGCCGCGGCTGCAGTAAAGAAGGCCCTGGAATAGGCGCCAGTGGTGATGCGCAATCCCAAATCCAGCGTTCGTTGAAGCGAAGCAGGCAGAGAAGCTGTTACGTCGGCAATGCGCCTTGGAGCGGGGCGAGAAAAAACCCCTGCGCCGATTGTAGCCAAGGAACCCACTAAAATCGGGAGCTTCAGCAGCCGAAGCTTCCCCAAGCTCCAACCCCCCAGCTAATGATGATGAAATCCGCTCCGCACTCCGCGCAACCTTGTTGACTTTTAAGACAACCCAGAAACTCCAATCCAGCTCTGCGCGTTTCTTCCCCCCTTCATCATCACCCATCCCATCGACATCGACAGCAACAAACCCATCCAACCCACATCATCCAATCTACGATGCCTGCTGCCGCCATCATCGGCTCCACCGGCCTCGTCGGCTCCAACATCCTCTCCACTGTCCTCGCCGGCGAGACCTACACGCCCGTGAGCACCATCACGCGCCGCGCCCCCAAGGCCACCTCCTCCGCCCTCAACGCCGTCATCGACGCCGACACCAACAAGTGGGCCTCCCTCCTCTCCAACCTCTCCCCCTCCCCCGCCACCGTCTTCTCCGCGCTCGGCACCACGCGCGCCGCCGCCGGCGGCCTCGCCAACCAGTGGAAGATAGACCACGACCTCAACATCGAGCTCGCGCGCGCCGCCAAGGCCGCCGGCGCCACCACCTTTGTCTTCATCTCTAGCGGCGGCACGCGCGGCCTGCTGTCGCGCTCCGTGCCCTACAGCAAGATGAAGAACGGCGTCGAGGACGCGATCCGCGAGCTCGGCTTCGAGCACGGCATCGTGCTCAAGCCGGGCGTCATCCTAGGCGAGCGCGAGGAGGCGCGCGCGGCGGAGAGCTGGTTTCAGAGCTTGACGCATGGGTTGGGAAGGGTGAGCGGCGCGGCCAAGGACTTTTTGGGGCAGGACGCGGAGGTGATTGCGAGGGCGGCGGTGCGCGCGGCGCAGATCGCGGAGGAGGGCAAGGCGCCGGCAAAGTACTGGGTCGTGGAGGCGAGTGATATCATCCGCCTGGGCAGGACGGAGTGGAAGGAGGCGGAGAAGCCGGTGGAGGAAGGGGCTGGTAAGACGGCTTGAAGAGAGTTCGCGGAGGGGAGCGCACGGTAATGGAATGGTTCGAGAACTTGCTTTTATGATACCAGAATGATAATCTTGTTGATTTAGTCACTCACTAGACTCGGTTGTTCCATGTTTTTGACGAAAAGCTACATGTATGTCACTACCTACATGCCCGCACCCATCACCAACGCAACGCCCGGCGGCTAGAAAACTCTTACCTTCTTGATTGGAGCATATTGCCCGTAAATAGAGGGTGTTATTTTGGCGTGGCAGAGATGAGCTCTTAATTTGATCGCGTCTTTGCTGCATTTTAGTCGTCCCTCCAAGCCCAAAGAACAGGTGGGTGCTTCAGATTAAACGCGTGTGATCCTTAAAGTGTTCCTTGTCCTATAACGTACGCGCCCAAGGCAAGGTTACCTCAAATTGCTGCCTGAGGGGTTTTTAATTCATTTTCGAGCGCAATGTCGCGTCAACCTATCTCAAGAACTTCTCAACTCCAACTACCTTCACAACTCTCCGTCGTAGCCGCCAGTATGACTTCCGCGATGGCTTCCCCGGAGCCAGACCGGCCAGAAATACCTGTGGCTGAACTCATTGCTATGAGCGACACCCAACTCTCCCAATTCATACAAGAAAATTGCCTCCCTAACGGTAGTTACATTATCCTTTCCCATGGGTTGGACAAGCTGTCCAAGGATGATCGAAGCCATCTCGCCAAGAGACTAGAGTAAGCTTTTTCGATCTGCCTGGCGCGCAACATTCGGCAGCTTCTAACAGTAATGCAGAGCCCGAAAGCATAACTTGGCTCAGAGCCCGACAGCCTGCTCGCGGCCGCTTGATCTCATCGACCTAGACGCACGCTTGCGTCAAGTATCACCCAACAACAGCTTGACAGCAAGACTTGCAACTCAAAAAAACCTCATTCGAGCAGCCGCCGCCGAAATGCCTGCAGCGTGCCCGGCCGAGCCAACATCAAGGCCTGACCGGGAATCACCGACGAAGCCGCAGCAGGCGTCCCATCCGCGCAGGGCAGCGCCAAAAGTCCCGCGTCCGCTTCAGGAGGCTTCCGCGAAAATCGCTAAGCCTGTAATGTCCCAACCAGGGACACGCTCCAAACGGGCAGCGCCGTCAAAGGTGTCCCGCTCACGAGTGGGAGCACCCGTGATCTCACTTCAAGAAGCTTCCATGAAGGCAGTTAAACCTACAGCGCCTCGACCAGAACCACGCTCTACACGGGCAGCACCGTCGCCACAGCCGCGGGTATCCCGTTCTCCTAAGAGAGCACCAAAGGTTCCGCGTCCGCGTCGGGAAGCTTCTGCCAAAGTGTTTAAACCTACAGTGCCGCAAGCCGAAAGCGAACCAAAGGTTCCGCGGCCGCGTCGGAAAGCTTCTGCAACAGTGGTTAAACCTACAGTGCCCCGAACAAGGTCGCGCCCTAACCGGGCAGCACCGTCGCCACCGCAGGTATCCCATTCTCCTGAAAGAGCTCCAAAGGTTACAGTGCCCGAACCTGCGAGAGCACCAAAGGTTTCCCGTCCGCGTCAGGAAGCCTCCGCGAAAGTGACTAAACCTACAGTATCCCAAAAGGGGGCTGCGCTCTAAACGGGCAGTGCCTCCGACACAGCCGCGAGTGACCCGATCAGCGGGGAGAGCACCAAAGGTTCCGTAGCAAGAAGACTAACCGCCAAGCACGACTCGAGGCGGCTTGGCTCAACATTCGTGATATCCGCAAAAGCCCCATTAGCGATAGCAGATGTGCGTACAGAGGAGCATGGGTTCGGGATAGGCGGGTAATATACATAGCATCACTAAGGTTGAAGGCCATCGATGGCCATCGAAGGACTGACGTTGAAATTTCAGTACTAGCTGCGACAAGGTGACATTTCCTTGTCATTTTTGCCATTTTTGTCTTATCGTTTTTCGGAGCGCTACCACCATAGTTGCCCTAGGCGGCACAATACTCCTAACCCGTAACGTTAGCTGCGCCCAAGCGTTGGTCCAAGATGTGCGATTGCAGCACCGCGATGGAAGCTTGCATACGGCGACCGGTGTGGGCTATTTCCACTGCGATGGAACCTTGCTTCTTCAGCAAAGAAGATCGTCAAGTACAGGCAACTGACTTGGTTAGTCATCAACTATTCAACTCTTTGCGCCTTGCAAGACGCGGTAAATCATCTCCAATCTTGCCTCGGGTATCCAAAGCTACCCTATACCCCCCCTCCCCCCCACTCGGAGTGACTCAGCTCGTTCTGCCCCGCGTCAGCCGCCGGAGTTTGGCGGGGGTGCCTAACCAGCCAACCTCGCCCCGCGCCGCCCGCTGGCAGCCTTGGAGGCAGCCTTTTCCGCACGCAAAAAAATCACAAGCAGCCGTGTCTGGCCTCACTCAGCCTTCCATTACCAACACCCGCTCGTTCTCTCACCTCTCGTTCTAGCATCCATCGCCTCTGCATACCTCGCCCGCTTCACAGAACCCTCCCCGCCCCCCTCATGTCAGACAGACCAGCGATCGTCGGCGCGGACGCCGGCCCCGAGCCGCCCTACCCTCTGCAGATGGAGGGTGAGGTCATCTCTGGCTTCGGCCGGGGCTCCAAAGAGGTAAACCCCCAACCCTCCCCTCGTCTCGTCACCGTACTGACCTTGACGAATTGCAGCTCGGCATTCCCACCGCCAACCTCCCCGTCGACGCCGCCGTCACGCCGTGGATCGGCACCGCCACCTCCGGCGTCTATTTTGGCCACGCCGCCCTCCTCCTCCCCGACTCGCACCCCCAGCGCACCCCCTCCTCCTCGCCGTCCGCCTTCTCCGTCTTCCCGATGGTCATGTCGATCGGCTACAACCCGTTCTACAAGAACACGGTGCGCAGCGCCGAGGTGCACGTGCTGCACGACTTCGCCGGGGCCGACTTTTACGGCGCGCACATGCGGCTGCTCATCGCGGGCTTCATCCGCGAGGAGAAGGACTACAAGAGCCTGGAGGCGCTGGTGGAGGACATCAAGACGGACTGCGAGGTGGCGAGGCGCAGCCTGGACAGGCCGGCGTGGAGGCACGGCGCGCTCAAGGGCGGCGAGTGGCTGACGAAAGAGTTGTAGATGAGATGGGGGAATAATGGGGACTTGGGAAAAGGACGGGGTGAGTCGGTGACGAGGATGGGGTAGCATGCCGCATGGGCAAGTTAGACGCTGTAGATACAGAGGAACTGTGGAAGTGACAGTTGCGATACAAACGCTTATAGAACACGGTGCGTCATTGTACGCGCCGCATCAAACATCACCGCAAGAAGAGCGCCCTGCACGGCATTGTCATGTTCAATTGTTCAGCGACCCTGGCGCCGAGGGTATTACCGTCCTCTGCCTGCCATCGTCTACCCAAGAAAAGAAGTAAAAAAAAGAACACCCGAAACTAAGTAACAGATTTCCCACCCAAGAAGATCTAGAACCTTACTGGAAGAAAAAGACAAGGAAATTCCCTCCCAAACCCAAATCCAAGAAATATAAATCAGCATAAAATAACACCGCCCATGCAGTATATACGCCCAACCCAAACCAAAAACCTCCCTGAAAAAACAAAAGACCCGACTGCGTTTCATACAGCGAGCTGATGAGGCTCCATATTTGGCAAATACCGCGGCAAAAACTACAACAACAGTCAGTAAGTATCCTCAACCTCGACACTCTTTCCTCATGCTGGCACAACTCACGTTGATGATAATCATCATGGGAATGTCAAACACGTCCCGCTTTATCGTCCAGCAATACGTGCAGTCCACCTTGCCGTCCTTTTCGATGCGCGAGATGCCGTGCTCGCCGTCAATCTTGGTCACGCGATTGCTCAATATGCTCCCGGCCGCAGCTTTCGCGCCGCCGCCGCCGTTCACAGTCAGGGCCTTGACGTCGCCGGCGTCGTCGCTTGCGTTGCTGCCCGTGCGGTACTTCATCAGCCGGCAGCTGCGCTGGACCTTTCCGCGCGAATCCTCGAACGCGAGCTGGCCAAAGTCGTGGTAAAAGTCGACGACGCTGTCGTCGTCGAGCAGCTCCGCCAGGAACACCGGTTGCTGGGCCTCGCCCGGCCTCCTGTTGCGGGGCGGTGGCGGGGCGCTGCTGCTGTCTTCACCAGACGCCGCCGCGCCGTACACGTTGCGGTTCGGCTCCGTGCCGAGCAGCACGTCCTTGGTCCAGCCCGTCAGCGCCGTGAACTCCTTGTTCACAGCCGCCACCTCGCCGGATCGACGGCACACGATCGTCGGCGCGCAGCAGTGCTGCAGAAAGTCGTGAAACTCGACGAGCGTGCGCTGGAAGCACTTTTCCATAAACACCAGGTCTTCTCGGGTGAGGTCCTTGGTGCAGGCAATGAAGGACGGGCGGATCTCGGCCAAAGACCGCGCCACCTTGATGACTTTGCTGTGCGGTAAGCGATCGCGCAGCACCTGCACCATGTTGTGGAAGCCTTTGGTGTACGGATACGGCTCCTTGACGGCTGCGTAGATGCCAGCTGAGTCGCGTTGGCGCTTGCCGAGGATCTGGGCCACCTTGTCCGGCTTTGTCCTCATGCGCGCCGCATGGGCGTTTTGCAGCGTAAAGCTGTTTGGCTTGGGAGACCCGTCCATATTATTGCCCGGCTGAGGACTCGTTGTTGCGTCGGTGCTGGGGCTGGCTAATGACTGCGGTGCTGCTGCGATGGCGTACGCATGTGGCAGGCCGTGTTGCAAATTGCCTTGGGTGTACATGTTGGCGCTGGCATCGGTACCAGCGTATTCACCACTCAGCATGGTGGCTCCGTTGCCATTTGCAAAGAGCGTCGCGTACGCGGGGTCGGCCGATTGTGACATGGAGTTTTCTCGCGACGAAACATCCGCGCCCATGCCCATCTTGTTGAGGATGCCGAACTCCCAGCCAGCGTACTGGCTGCCGAAGTTGAGACCCTCTAGGTCAAAATTGTATAGAGCAGGATTGCTAGGGTCGAATAGGGCGTTGAAATCCATCGTATTTCCTCCCAAAATGCCGCCGATTTGTGCTTGCGGACTGGCGGCGGGGAATGGATCAGATGGTGCCGTTGTCTGCGGGTTGAAGGCGAGATTCGGGGACAGAGCCACACCGGCCTGGGCAGTAGACGAGTACACGGGATAAGAAGCGGTACTGGCCGCAGTCATGAATGCGCTGCCGGGAGTGGAGATGGCAGCTTCTGAGGTTGTCGAGTTTTGTCTGTTGCCATTGGCTTGAGTGGTGGTCCCCGCGCTGGGGTTGTAGTTGGGGCCCAGGACTGGTCGCAGCGCTTCAGGAGGTGCATCGTGGAGGTACTTGGCCTTTTTGCGGACGCCGTCTTGGCAGGCGTCTGCGAGACCGCGCTTGATACAGCGTTGACAGGGGCGCTCATCGCCTTGAGGTTACACGTTAGATCTGGCGGCGGGCTCGAGCGACAGTAGTTGGGGCGGGGTTGGATGACATACCACAGGTCAAGTGAGCTCGCTGGCAGGCGAAGCATGCTCGCCTGGCCTTTTTGCGCCTCGGTCTTGAGGGGTCTTTGGGGTCATACTTTTTCTTGATTTCGCCATTGGTGTTGTCAGCAGAGTTGTCGGCCATTCTGATGTCTCCGTCTTCCTCAACATCGGACATGTGATCCGACAGCTCGGCTGTCGAGTCGTCGAGGTCGTCGGGCATGACGACTGTTAAATAGGACAATGGGGCTACACAAGACGTAGACCGTTCGGAGACAAGGTCACCTAGGGTGGGCTGAAGCTGAAGAGCTACGAGGGGATCTGGGCAGGGGGTTGCAAAGGTGCGACCTTGTCGATGCAGCTCCGTGTGGCGTTGACGCAGTGCGACAGAGCCGGGTAACACAAAGCAGTCGCGCCGGTGAGAAGGTGCGGTATCGGCTGAGATGAGAAGTAGGCCCGTCGGTGTCTGATCGCGGCGAAGAGGCCCAGTTTGGCCCTGTTGGTCGTAACTTGGATGGGCGGGCTGCGCCGCTGACGACGCGCAACTCTGCGACGGGCTGAAGAGGCCGAGTTGAGGAGTTTCAAAGACGCGCCGGTGTAGGTATGTGCTACCGGGACTGTGGGAAGAGTTTTAAACAGAACGTCGGCGAGTGGCCGGTTCGTACAATTCCGGCCGAGGCGTAGAGGCGGGCACTGCTGTGTGATGTGCCGGCTCGGCTAGTTGCAAAATAGCAAGCCGGCGATTGGATAGATGCGTGCGACGGGGAGCGAGTGTCGGCGACAAGCGAGCAATTGTCAAACGTCGTGTTCAGGGGAGGTGTCGAAGCTGTGGCCGACAGAGGAAGCTAAGAGGGCTTGGTCGAGCTGGACAAGCGGCTTCCATTAGCACGTGGCGGTGTTTGGTTCGGGTAGCATTCGGCGACAGCGGGCAATAGCAGGTGCAACGCGCGAGCAAAGTTCGAGATGGATTGGAGCTGTCGTGGTTGACGCAGAGCGAGGGCGGCGACTAGGTGAGTATTGCGCGGCCGAAGAGGTGATCTTGGGTGCGTGGCTTTGGCTGGGTGTCTCTGTGTGTGTGTCGCGCACGACGGGTAGTGGCGGCGACGGTGATGGGGAAGGCGCCTTTTTGTGCGCAGTTACAGGGAACGCGCAAAGCGACCAAAGTCCTTGGAGCAAGAAAGAAATGAAAATGCAAAGCCGAGAGCAAGAGAAGAGGTCGGAAAGGCTAGATTGGCGCCATGCGAGAGGTGCGGTGGTGGTGTCGGGCCATGCGAACTCGCTCGCGTGTGTGCTGTTGGCGTGGGCGTGGCAGCGTCTAAACGGTCGGCGAAGGTATTCCGAGGCTGTGTGGGCTGTAGGAGGTAGGCTCGGTACAAGAGCGGACGAGTTGAAGGGACTTGGAGGCCAACGGGAGGGAGATGTTGAATAGGGAGGACAACGGTCAGGAAGATGCAAAAGATTGGAGATGGGGAGGCAGAGGAGAAGTGCGGGATGCTAGTGGGAGATGAGTTTGGGGGAGGCGGTTTTGGAGGGCCTCTTTTTTTTCTCTCTTGTCGGATTTGCTTCAACTGGGATGGATTGGAATTTGCCAGCGTTGGTTTGGTCTGGTGGAGATGAGGCTGGCCAGGCTGGGGCAGGCTGGGCTCGGCAGGTGGGCGGGTGGGCAGGCATTGGAACTTGAGTGAGAAGGGCGCTGAGGCAAGACGCCAGAGGACCTGGACGGGCGCTGAAACTGCCCAAGGAATCTCTGAAGGATTCAAGAACGCCAAGTTCCCCCAACTTGCCTGCTGCATTTCACCATCTCAACTCCTCCGAAATGCGGGGTTTTCTTTTCAAGCAATTCTTTTCCAGCTCTCTGCAGCTCTCTGCACCTCCAAGCCTTTGCAGGCTCCATGCGCCTTTTTTCACATTTTGGCTCTTTTCCTCATTCCGCAGCCCAACACCCTCCAATCTCTAGTACGAAGTACCAGTGGTCACAAAACTCAATGCAGCGGCCGTTGCCCTCGCTGCCCCTCCGTCTAGTGGGGCAACCTTGGAATAGCTCGCTCGTGACTGGCTCGTGACTTTCCAGAACTGTCAGTCGCTCCCTCAGCTTTTAACGCCCAGCTTTGTCCGCCCCCGCACAATTCTCCGTACCAAACAATACGGACAATACAATTTCGTACGTGACTGGGCAAGCTAGTCTTGCTTTTCTGCAAGCCACCGCAGCCGACGCCACCACCACCAGCCGTCTCTCTTGTCTCTCCTGTCTTTCTGATTCATCCTCTCCGTTGGATCGAACCCAAACTATCGTACGTCTTGAATCCACGCGATCCCCCCTCTTGGTCAGTGCTGACTACGGAGTACAGCATCTCGAGCCCAATACCAAGGTGCCAAACATGCGTACTTTCTCGTCCAGGGCACCACCTAACTCGTCTCCGTCTCCCAAACGCACGCTCCTAGTTGCTGATCGGCAGTGAATTCTCGTCCGAAGAGACATATGACGAAATGCCCTTCGTACCCCAGCACCACCCCCAACACTAGCACCACAGCGCCTGCAGCAACAATATGCAGCAACAAGTCGCTCAGCCTCTTCACCTCTTGGCACAAACTACCACACCACCACCTCGGCTCTTGGTAAACACGATGCGCTACTGCTGCCAACCGGGCCACGGCATCATGAGCTTTCAAAAGTTGCTGCCGCGCTCGGCCCTCCGCCGAAGCACGTAGTCAAACTTACGCTTTCTCCCACCGCTCTGCGCCGAAACACCGGCCCACGGAGCCCACCTGGAATGGACCACTATGTAAATTCCTCCCTCATAATAGCATAAAAGTATCCCGACCTCGTTGCAAGCCGAGGCGGTACCGTTCGGGCTTCATGCACTGTAGGCTCAAGGGCCGCTCGACCTTCCCGCCGGCACTCGACCATGACGCCGCAATTGCCGAAAATTCCCGCCCATTACTGCTTTCTCATCTGACTAGGAAAAGAGGCAAGGAAAAACTAACAACATTCTTGCAGAAGCCCACCCGCCTACTTTTACTACAGGCAATTATTTACAACCCTCCTGCGTCGTCGCTGCGTATCGCTTACGACCCGTCTCTGCCATCGTTACCACTTGTCGAGCCAAACACCATGCACACTGCGACATCACCATCTACTCAATCACAAGCCAGACAAACGACGACAATCGGAACAACGGTATACGTCAGGCATAATAATTTACATGCTGAGCAGTGCCAAAAAAAATCAATCATCCCATTCGCCATGCTGGAAACACCGCCATGCCACTCAGCAATTTCGCCAGCACAGAAATACATGATGACTCGGCACCCTATGCATCCCTTCATCCGAGCGGCCGTTCTGGACCCTGCGGTTTGTAATTCTTCATCAGCGTCTTGTTTCCTTTCCGCCCCAGCGCTGCCTGCGCTCGCCACTCTGCCCGCCGCGCCTGGTCGACCTGCTTCCTGCGCAATGTGAGCTCCTTGCGCTGCTCGTGAGGCACCAGATGCGCCAGCGCCTGCTGGTCGCGCACGCTCAATTGTGCCATCTGCCTCGCCGCCGTCGCCATCTTCCTGTCTGTATCGTCCAGCACTACCTGCTGCTCCCCGTCGCTTCGAAGCGCCATGGCCGTTTCCCCACCCTCCTCGGCTCTCCCGCGCTCCAGCCTTTTGCGACCGCCGCTGCCGCTACCGCTGGCCAGCCCACTGCCCTGCGCACCACGATGCATGATGAGCTTCCCAGAAGCCAACCGGATCGTGCCCTCGTCCGACTGCGCCAGCTCCGACACCAGTCGCGTGTCCAGTGTCGCAACATCGTAGAAATCGCGAATCTCCGGGTTGGCCATGTCGAACCGGCAGTGGCCTTTGCCCTGCATGTGCTGCTGCGCCGCCGCCGCCGACCGTCGCCGGCTACCGCACGCCACGCACTCGTGGTACGTGTAGATCACCAGGTGCAGGTACCACACCAGTGTCGGCAGATCAACGACCAGCGATGACTGGTACGGAACCACGAAGCTGTGCGTGCTCGCCATGTGGATCAGGCTCGCGTCAAAGTCGGCAGAGCGCGCGTCGCAGAAGAGGCACTGCTCCGCGACGAAGCCTGGGGTCGCGTTCGCGGGGGCGCTCCGCTCGGGCTCGGAATCGGAGTCGCTCGAGGTCAGGTAAGACAGGCTGCTGTCTGAGTCGGAGTCCCTCGCGGCGCGAATTTCGGCACCAGATTGTGCCGCTTTCCGTCGGACGTTTGCAACGCTGTGACTGTTAACATCGATTGGCTGCAGGGGAAAAGTCCTGATTGTAGAACATACTGCTCTGGTGATTTAGCGTGTTGGCGGAATGCGCCAACATTGTCGAATGTGAGGTTGCAGACGCCGCAGGAGCTCCCGCCGGTGTTCATTATTCCCGTCATCATTAGAATCGTAAAGGACAAGATAAAAACAAGAGAAGAGGAGGACAAGTGAATTGGCTTTTGTAGTGTGTATTTGGAGTTACTGAACGTTGCCGCGCCGTGCCTTCATATACCTGTTTGCACTTTTTTTTTTTTTTTAGCTTGCGGCTCTAGCGGATGGACGTCTCACCCAAAGGCCAAAAAACCAGTAAAGCTACTGGCAATACGAATAATTCGGTAAATACATCCAAGCTAAAGAAGCTGCAAGACGTTGGAGCAATGAAAAGCGCAGTAGACCAAGTTCGTCCCCTCTGGCAAGTGAGTCACTATGCGCCATCCCGTAGCTTTTGCCTATTTGGGCGGTTGACTCAGAGTATGACTGGGTGCTGCCAAGCGCACGCACTCCGCGATGCTACTGATGTGCTGGTACAACACGACTTACCTGCCTCTGAGTGTGCCACTGTTCGTGCTTTGTCGAATAATTTATATGGTCATGTATTTCTGATCACGCCAATACATACACCAACTAGGCAGAAACTTGTAAAGAGGGAATGCGACTGTAGAGAAAACTCCAGTTGTAAATCATGTACGCCAAGAAAATGGTGGGTGGTAACGAGGCAGCAAACATCCACATTGGCTGCTTCCCCGACCCGAGCTCCTCAAAATTCATCCCCCATACCGAACATACAAATGACAGTGGTATGAACACCGTGCTAATAATGGTAAGCTTGTGCACTGTCTTGGCCATCTCAACAGACCGTCGGGACTCTTCCAGCACAGCACTGTTGGCGAGCGTTGTCATTCCCTGCTCGCATTCATGTGCCAGCGTGTGCACCTTTTGCAGAAGATACTCAAAGTCCGCGAGTAGCAAGGTGGCCATCTTGTCAATGGTAGCGTTTCCTTCGATGCGTGGCCAATCCAAGGAGTGGCGGTTGCGTAGGATGCCTGTTGTCTCGGCGAGGCTCTGCGCATGGGATGCCAGGATTGTGTTGATGTACTTCAAGTTGAGCAGCAACACCGAGCGGTTGTGCGTGATGTCATCCGTGCTCGCAAATGAGATCTCGTGCTGAATGCGCTGCCCGACAAAGTTCAGCAGCTGCGCCTCCGAGGAAGCAGCGAACAGAAACAGCTCGCTCAATGAATAGAGGGCATCGCCTTTAGCGAGGTCTCTGTCCAAGGTCAATGATCCGTACTGGAAAGGTAGCAAGCAAATGTTTTGCCCTGCGCGCCATGTCTCCGGTTCTGTGCTGGAATCACGGCGTCTCTGATAGCCCTCGGGGCGAAGGTCCTTTTGCGGATGTCGGGAGCCGTCCTGTGCCGTCATGGTAGGGGTCTCGCCGATGCCTGAGTTGACGACAACTGGTGAGAAGTACGTCTCCCATGGGCGGGTTCCCGGCTGGGGACACCAAGGACCGGGGGCACTTTGGGAGAGGTCTCTGCCGTTGTCCAACCAGACAACAGCATGCCAGTGATCGGATGCTGGGCTGACCGCAACGGTCACGAGCTGTTCCAAGACGTATTCCTGTTTGCTGAGCAGGAGACACTTGCGGACTACCGAGTCCGCTGGTTTGGCTTTTGTTCGCAGTTGCAGGAAGTACCGCGTCATGGCGTCATCTTCCGAACGTCGGGCATCTTCTAGGTCTTCCGGCTCATAGCTGGAAGTTGGAATATTGTTCCGCTTGCAGATGGTTGACATTGTGAGCTGGAACACACGCGACGATGAAGAGGGCAAGGGCTGCGATGAGTACAAACTACGCCGCCCGTGCGTGAAGGCATAGAAATCCAAGTGTCGCCGATATAGCTCCGGATTCACACCGTAAGCTTGCCCAATCGCAGTCAGCCAGTGTGCTGTAGGGAATCCTCGTATAAATAATATCGACGGATTTGACGGGCTGCTCTGGTGAGTGGTAAAAACCGCCGTTCCAGCCGGGGATGCCAGAAAAGACTGCCTGTCCCCAGTGGCAACATTGTAAACGACAGCCAGGCTATTTTTGTCATCATCCGAGTCGTCAGGCGTCTTTGTTGTGCGGGGATTGCTCAACGCAGGATAGTCTGGGTTGTTGAGGTAGTCGCTCAAGCCGATGAGGTCGGGTCTTGGGTAGGCATTATCTTGGCTGGATCGCTTGGATAATGATTCAATTCCGCGTTCAAAACTCTGTCCTACAAATCTCAGCGTTAGTTTTCTCTCTTAGCGGTATGGTCGGCCATGCATACCCTTGCCTTGAAACACAACCATTCTGCGGTAGTCGGGCCCTCAGTTCGAGAGTCCTGTGTGGATCTCTCTAGCAGCCGTGATTTTAATAGAGGTCTCTATAGGTTCTTATAGTATCAGAAAATTAGAATGCTTCCCTTCCGGGCTGAAGGGGCTGCGCCTTTGGGGCACTGCCTGCACAATCCTTGTGGACAGTGTGGACTGGTTGCTACAGTACATGCCAACTTATTATTAGGCACCACGCAGGCAGCTGCCTTATGTATGTCTCGCCTGGGTATGAAACAGATGTCACTTCGCAGACGGATAGCGAAGCGCGTGAAAGGCAGCCTATACTAGAGCAGACATGTCAGCAACGCCAATTTTAATCTAAACAAATTAAATCTTGTTTTGTTCGGATACATCTAAGAAAGTATCCTGTTTTCTTTTTTAGGACAGGCTTTTCCTCAATGCTGCTGTATCTTCCGTTGATGAGAGGTGGCCTTGCCATACGCGCCGGCTGCCGTTTTCACGCCCACCAGCCAGAATCTCTTCATGCTTACGTGCTTTAGATTGATTGGGGGGCATGATATTCTGCAATTACCATCATGCTGGTACTCGGTGGCTATTTCAGTTTTTTTTGCCGCACGATCTCACTACTTGCTGTTCTCTGAGCAGCCCGAGGCATGGATAAGATGAATCCACCAGGCCCCAAGTAAACGGCACCAAAGTCGCTCTAGGCGATTCCCACACCACATGCAGAGCCGCTTTCAATACATCAGACTGCCAACCTTCACTTGTCTTGGGATATCAGCGCCCTTCAAACCCGCTTCCACCAGCTTCGACAGAATCAGATCAGTACCTGCACGTATTAGCGAGGGTCTTCTTCTTCGACGTTGCAAGTGACGTGACTGTACCTGGTGCCCCAATAAGCGATACAGCTACTGGGAGTGCCTCCTCCTTTTTTGTTACATTTGACAGATATGGAATGTCGCCCACTATATAAGCGGTCAGTGTTGCACTAGATTGTAGTACTCAACCGTAGCTCTCTGGGAACTGACCTGGGGCGGTAACTTCCGGTGCGCGAAGCAGGTTTGACATGTTCAATGCCGCGTAGCCGCTAAGCAGCGAATATTCCCTGGGCCTATTAGTGAA
Organism: Cordyceps fumosorosea ARSEF 2679; assembly: GCF_001636725.1. NCBI lineage: Eukaryota > Fungi > Ascomycota > Sordariomycetes > Hypocreales > Cordycipitaceae > Cordyceps > Cordyceps fumosorosea. Next base: position 16,239 of record NW_017387304.1, on the reverse strand, counting down.
CATTATATGATATGAGAGTAAGTGACACATACGGTAGAGGCGCATCACGATAATTTGGCTGCCCGGCTTCAATAGGAAGCGGCATGACAACCACAGTATCCTGCGAGTCTGCCTTGAAGACTTTGCTGAGCATCCAGTGGCGGTAGACCTCCGAGCGACGCCAACCTTCATCACGCTCTTCTTTTGACACAGCCTTACCGACCTCCCTGCTGATGTGTAAGTACGACTGCGCATACTGTACTCGAGTACTGGCTGCACGACAACTCACCATTGCCAGTGTAGAGCCCGATGGACAAATGCGGGCCTGCCATATTTCTGTGCGTAATCATTCCTAAAGCTTTCAAGGGAATAGTACTGATCATGATAGAAAGGAAGAATCCCGGCCTAACAGGCGCCGGGGGGGGGGGGGGGTTCTGGTAAGTCTCACAGTTTCAAGATACTTGGCGATATCGTCATGCTTGTTACCGTCGGGGCAGTCTTGTTTCCACATGTCGGCTAAGGAGATGTTTCTGCGCGAAATTTGCAGCGTAGACTCCAGTCCGGATACAAATCGTTCGATCCGTTGGGTTTGCTCCGGGTTCAGAGTTGGAAGGTAATCGGTTGGATAGAGAATCTCGACTGTCGGCTATGTGACCATGTCGGTCAGTGCGTGCATGTGCATCCCTGATTCAAAGTTACACTTACCGCGTCCGGGCTGCGCAGCATGGGCGAGTCTCCGTACCATGTAGATATGAAGTCAGGAAACTTAGAAATATCTCTGCCGAAGAAGACAGGCATATCAAACTGCCTACAGGTTGTGCGGCCAAGTCAGTATCATTTCGAGAACCAGTTTAGAGGATGCATACGGGAAGTAGCCGACGACACCATCCGTGTTTATGATGCCAGTTGAGGGACGAATGGAAAAACAGCCATTGTAGGAAGCTGGTTTGCGACCGCTACCGTTGGCTTAGAGATAAAGTCAGAAAGTGTCGTAGTTGGGGAGGATGCATTGCACATACTATCAGACCCGATTGAGAAGTCTAGCCAGTCATACGAAGCAATGCTGGCTCCGCTGCCGTTACTGCTACCTGACGGCACTTGGTAGCCGTCGGCACGAGGATTGAAGGGCGCCGTAAACTCGACGCATTCGAGCGGCTCTTCGCGCATTATCATGGCCTGCAGCTTGAGCTTTCCGACAATAATAGCGCCTGCGTCTATAAGTGTCTGAATGCAGGCGGCGTTCTGAGTCTTGGAAGGGTAGAGATCCATCCACGATCGATTGCATAAAGTCGTTTTGTGGCCAGCAATGTCGATGTTATCCTTGACACCGATCCTAGCACCAGCAAGGGGACGATCCTCGGTTGGCTTGTAATAGCAGCGTGAAGGCACGACTACTCTTCCATTCGTTCCAGCATATGAAGCATCGACGGTAACTAGAGTAAGGGGTAGTTAGCCTTGGAAGGGTTCCGGTGAGTGTAGCCAGCTATCTTGTTGCTTATCTCGTTGGGTTAATGGTCGAAGGCTTGAAGGCGACCATAAAACAAGCATTGAAATCGTGATAAATTCTCCACGGTTGCCAAGTCTTGCCCGCCGAAAAGACATACGGGCCAGGGGCGACAGAATGTGCGGAAAGAGATTCATCTCTTGCCAATGTGTATTGCCTCTTGACATTCCACAACTTGAGCTCCGCCGCAGTGTCCGGTTCAATATGGAGGTTTTTTTCGTCACTTCCATAGAAAATCAGGTTGGTGGCGAAGTCGGACTGAAACACATCATCTGGTTCGAGTGTTTTGGTTCGAAACTCGCGCAGTGACGATACAGAGACGCTTTCGCCTGGAGTGGTCGGATACACCAGCGCAAGGGCATGGCTGGTGGCATCTAAGCCAGCTTTCTCGAGAAAATTCTAGTATAAAATGGCTAGTTAGTATATATTTTTCGGGGATTGTCTTTTTCCCCCGGCTTGACAGAAGGGCAGAAACGAGGGGCTCCCCGACTAATGGTGGATGCATAGGAGCAAACGGTAACAACAGAACTAACATCTGGGTTCAGGATCAAGAGATAATTGATATGGCCCACCGTGATTTCTGCATCCTGGTGGACGGTCACGGACCCAAAGTTGGGTGATCGATCATCGCCAGACATGGAAGCGGTTTGAAATTGGTGCTTTGCGGTAGAAACTTAGGGTGCTCGACTGAGAATGCGTTGTGGGAAAATGTGAGAGCCTGGTTAGGGTTCAAGGAAAGGAAGGGCAGATCAAGTACTGTCAGTAAGTTCCCCCCGCGAACTGCAGGAGCGCGTCAAGACATGCAAGTATGCAAGTCTACCGTCGCACCGTGGTGTGGGAAGGTGTTTGATTGGGCCGACGCTATCATTACGTTACGTTTTCCATCTGCCAGTCTTCTTTCTGGCCATTGTTTGCTCAGCGGCCGCGCAGCGCTGTTTGCCAATTGATAGCTACTTGACTGGGTTACACGATTGAAGCGGGCGCGCGTTGTTGAGCAAGCTGTGTGACGTGTCCGGCCCACCTGTATGTACTACATGTCCGTACATGGGATGAAAATGTGCGAGAAGTGCCCTCTGAGCCATTTGCAGTTCAACCGATTGATCTACTTTGGACCCCGAAACCTTGCTGCTGTATGGGGGACAAAAACCCCCATCTAGTCCATGTAAACTGCATCACAAGTTGGTGCTCTCGCATTGGGCTTAGCAAAACGGCCAGATCAGCATCGGGATTGTCCTCCGAGCGCCCTGCGTCGCCCTTCTCGTGCAGCAGCGGAGCGAGAAAGAGCAAGATACTTGACGGTACATGAGGGGCTTATAGCACGTGCATCCTTTTCTGCAGCGCTCGCAACAATTGTCCCAACAAATGTAAAGGACGCCTTCTATCGATGTGGGCTGCACTCCTGCAGCGGAATACACACCCGCCGCCCGCAGAAAGAGCAGCAATAGTCATCTTGCCAGCCTGGAAAGACGGCTTCGATTAGCTGCAAGCTGAAATCCTGCGACGAGATGTGTTACTTCTCGCGCTGCTCAAACTTATCGTCTGCCTTGGAGCATGAAAAGACGTCATTTATTGACTGCAACCTGCAATCCTACGAAATGGCGTATGACTGCTCGCGCCGCCGGCAGCGATCGTCTTATCACGAATGGCAGAAGACACCACCTCTGAGCTCCAGGTTGAAATCATGCCCGAACTGCACTCTGCCAGGCTTGCCACCCCAGGACTCTTCCATCTGACTGCTACTGGTACACAATCGCTGCCAGTACAGGAAGTCCGTAACGCCCGATAGTCGAAATGAGATTGCGAGGCAGCTACTCCCTCCCACCAACATCGCGGAGAAGTCTTGGTTAATACTCATCCTCGACAACTCTCTCTTTGCTGAGAAAGAAATTGCAACATATCCGCCGGCATAATTCAAAATGGCTGATCGTGTTTTGCAGACTGACGCGCTAGGTACTTCTTCTCCATCTTACCACACGCTGAATATCTGCTTACCGACACCGCAGAAGCTCCATTGTACTTCCTCGAGCGCAACGAGATTTGGGACTCGACGAAACCGTACACTTTTCAGTATTACACAAAAGAAAAGTTTCCACGCACTAATGTCCTGCAATCACCTTCTCTCACGCGGATCAATGATATGCGATCCCACTGCACTCCCGCAACACTAGAGGCCGAAGGTTTCACATTCTCCCGCTTCTCGTCGAAGATGCAACACTCGGACTTCCAGGACGAGGAAAAAGTAGCATCGGTCTACTGTCGGGAGCTCGAGAGTCACTTTCTGGACCTACTGGGAGCGAAGCATGTCCGAGCGCTGGATTACCAAGTAAGCCCTCTCTGAAACGTGGATTTCGAGTCCATTTACTGTTCTGGTGGCCAATAACATGTTGATCGAAGGTCCGCCGGCGATTGCCAGAATACCCATATTTCGGCGGCAAAATACCCCCAAGCCCACAGCCAAGTCTTCTGACACACGCGGGTAATCTTGCCAAATCTTCTGCTTCTTTTCTGATCATTTCTAATCGATCGTAAATCTCAGATGCAACGCTTCAATCTGCCGAACAAATTGTGCGCGAACTGTACGGCAAAGATGCGGAACAGGTTCTCCAGTCAAGGTTTCAGATCATTACGTGAGGACACCCAAGTCCCGTCAGTTACTAATAAACTAACGTCTCTCTTCTGCAGAGTGTGGAAGCCGTGCCGAGGACCTGTCAAGGATTGGCCTCTCGCCGTGTGTGATGCCACGAGCGTTGAGCGGTCCGACCTCTTGCCTGCCGATGTCATTTATCCCAACTACCTCGCCGAGAACTGCATGATCCACTTCAATCCAAACCAGAGATGGTATTGGCTTCCCGAGCAAGAGTCTGATGAAATTCTCATTTTCAAAGCCATTGATTCAAGCAATCCAACTTCTTCTTGTAAGTCCTCCACTGCTATGTCTGTGTGTCCTGACGCCGAGTGCGCCACACATCTAACCGCATGCTAGCATGTCCACACGGCGCGTTTGCACTCCCAGGCCAGGAAAAGGAGGCTATCACGAGGGAGAGCATTGATGTCCGGTTATTGGTTGCCTACGCTGACATGGTCTATCCAGCTGCAACTCTAGATCCCGTGCTAGGTCCGAAGTAGCATAGAGCATCGGTGCGATTCGATCGGGCGCTAAGGGGCACTAGTTATGTATGTATGTATGTAGTTCCGGGAGCCTGGGTTCCGTAGTAGATCACCATTTTTCTTCTATTTTTCTTCTATTTTTCTTCCTTCATTCTTTTCATCTTTCCATTCGAGACGAGAGGCAGAGGATTGGTACGATACGCCTGCTAGATGACCCGTTGGAGTCTGATTTGCAAAGCCGTCTGTTTGACTGTTACCAGTAAGAGGGGTACACAGGGCGGGAAACCACAGAGGGTATGGATAGAGCACCGAGCTGCCAGAAAACGGCCATGAATGTTGCTCAGCAAGCGAAGTGCCTATCATTATACCGTCAATTATGAACTACAATATCTGCTCGTTTTTTTCGACAGTCAAGGGGACAGCCCTCGTAACTTTGCTTCTTTCAGCGCAGGGCAGCTTACATGACTTCACCCTATAAGAGCTTCAAATAACGCTGGCATATTATTGGCATCAGTACAAAACGATTTCATTGGCTTTTCGAGCTATATGACGGTCGCGGATACCCTCGGATCCAGCTCCCTGTTTCACGCCTCCGCTTGCCCACAGCGCAGCGAAGTCTTCGCAGTTAGTAGCCGTCTCGACGGGCTGATGAGGGTATCTCGACTCACTGCGACCACCATTCAGGTCTGTGCTGTGCCTGATTCAAGCTTGGCGGCGGTGATGCTGGACTGTCCCGTGCGACGGTCCATTGGCTTGCTGACAGAGGAGCCGCTGCCACCACAGGGCTGAGACCTTTCTAGGGCATTCAGGCCAGAAATGTCAGGGTTGGGGTCCTCTTCAAGAGTCCTCATGGACTTCCAGGGCTTGATTTTGTTTGTGATTTTGATCGGATCACCAGTCATTTTGGTTTCGCAAAAGGTATAAAAACTCAAGGTGTTGGACTGTTTTGTCACTCGTTCAGATGGATAGAACGCCTTGCGGTCTGCCTTTATTTAAGAACTGCGGGACCAGAGTTACAAAGTGTCAACTCAAATGTGCGGGCCACCGGTTAGATGCAGATCTCTAATGTGACTTCTCATTCATTCTTGCCCAAGCCGAGACAGCTGCAGTGATGAGGCCACCAAGTGTACAGCCAGTGACATGGGCAAGCCACGCCACGTCCGTCGCATCTGCAGAAATTTCTGTGTGACACATCAAAACCGTGTGTCATGATTGGAAGCTGAAATGCATGATTCACCAGCTTCAGGCCGCCACCAGAATATCTCGGCAAAGACCCGTACCAGAATTCAACATATTAAGAGACACGTGACGGTGTATAAAAAAATGCACAGGTCGTTTACCCCGCGCGCACGCCGATTCTATTCCTTACGTGGAACATTGGGAGCATTCTATCAGGCTTTCAATGGACCGATACCGGAATAAACAGATAGCCCCAACATCGTCGAGTTCTGCCCGAAACGACACGGCCGAGACCAAAGAAGCGTCCTCGCCCAAGTCTGCACTCAGTTTAAGCAGCGTCGTGCGAATGCGTGACTGCGGAGGACAAATAGAGTCAAAGTGAGTCTCCCAATGAGCATCTTCATGCCAAAGTTATTCCTCAAACATTCTTACAGCTTTGCAGTATCATTGCTGTCCCAGGATACCGCACGCCACCCGTGCAGACGTGGAATATGAAAAGCGAACTCCGGGAAGCAGGCTTCTCGGTCAACTCCTTATCGTCTCTCCACATGTACATCTATCAGCCTGGTTACGAAGCTTCGGATGAGTTTACATGGGATAGCTTCCTGCGAGTGGGGAGCGATCTGGCAGAGGAGCTGGCCCGAATTGCGACTGAGGTACGCTGCGCGCGAAAACGAGTCGTATAAACTACGACAGCATAATGACCGAACTGCAGTTCCCAAACAGACCAACAATCTTTGTAGCGCATTCTTTAGGCGGTGTCTTGCTCAAAAAGGTATCATCTTTACCTCCATTAGCAAGCGGGCAGGAGAGAGTACTGACCAGCGACTGATAGGCCTTGCTTCTGGCACATGAGAACATTCAAGATCCACGATTCAAGTTGGTGGTAGAATGCCTCTCTGGGATTCTTTTTCTGGGAACACCGCATGCTAGCGTATCAGACAAGGATACTTTACTCCGACACAACCAAGTCCTCTACAGCTGCGCCAAGGTCGCGGTCCACAAGCAAGCATCCAGGCTTCCACGGCACGATGTGTTCCAGCTAGCAAACCTTGCGGCTGCTTTCGAACAAATTGCTACTATTCCTATCCTGTCGGTCTTCGAATACGATGCACCGAGATCTGGTGTGCCAAAGCTCTTCGGCAAAAAGAGCAAAGTATGATAAAACTGTGCATGCAAAGTTTTCTCAGTGCTAACTTCGTTTCTAACAAGGCGCTGGTGGATGAGCAGCTTGCTACCATTTCCTCCCACGCAGAGCAGCTTCTTGGTGTGCATCTCACGCATCCTGAGTTGTGCAAATTGCCTAAGCTGAGCGACAACTCATATTCGGCAAGAGACTTTCTACGATTTCTGCTCGCCAATTTTGCGAGTAGGTTGCCTATTGCATCGATCAGACTTGACCGTGAGCTGACCCTGAAATAGGTAACAAGAGATGGTCCGCCGACGCTGCATCTCTGACAAGCATCCAACCCTCTCCTGCTGATCCATTGAATCCATTGAACCTTGCGCCGATTCCTTCACTCAGGACACAAGATGTGCCATCCTGTGTCTCCAAGGATATTCCCGTTGCTCAAAAGCGAGCGACGGGGCTCAGTCTGCACTCACCCATGCCGTTGCATACCATGTCCAACAACAGCGACACAAGCTCCCTTTGCGATCTTGGGACATGTAGATTGCCATGTTTTATGGTGCCTCAGTCTCGGAATCCAGATTTTGTCGGCAGAACGGACATCCTCGACCGGATAGACGAGCATCTTCACTCGTCTGCTCCATCAGCCCGCCGGCAGGACCAGCAAACCTGCTTTTTTGCCCTCTGCGGAATGGGAGGTATTGGGAAGACTGATCTTGCTGTAGAGTACGCCTACTCTCGAAGGGACAAGTTTGACGCCATCTTCTGGCTTGAGGCGGGCGGTGTGTCGCAGCTGGCATCTGATTTTGGTCGCATACCAACTCAGTTGGGGCTTCAAACTGCAGAAGAAGCTGAAAGCCTCGAGTCAAGCATAGAAATCGCAAAATCCTGGCTGGCCAACCCCTTCGCCACTGAAGGTGGGGAGGCTTGCCGGTGGCTACTCATATTCGACAACGCGGACAACCTGGACATCATTACCAATTACGTGCCTCATCAGGGCAATGGTGCGATACTTGTGACGAGCCGGGACCCATTTGCGAAAGACCATTTCTTCACAAATGGTTCTGGTATTGACCTCGATCCTCTGCCTCTAGACGACGGCGCAACTCTGTTGCACAACCTCATCACCAAGTCAGATGATTCTCGCAGTGCGGATGAGCAAGAGGCAGCGGTCGAACTGGCGACACACCTTGACGGGCTGCCGCTGGCCGTCGCGCAGATAGCTGCTTTTATACGCCGCAGACACTTGTCAATCCGAGAGTTTGTCAGCCTTTATAGCAATGACGCCCGATATGCGGAAATCCACAACATCGGTAGTCCACTGCAACAACGGCGATACGGCTATACCCTCGCCACAGCCTACAGCTTTCAGGGGCTCAACGCGAATGCTACTCGACTGCTTCGTGTCCTTGCTTTCCTTAACCCTGACAGAATGCAGGAGCTCATTTTCGTCAACGCAAACGTCCCAACAACGACAAACGAGCCCTGGACCCATTCTACCTTTGACGATGCGCGCTACGAACTTCTCGCTTCCTCCATCGTCAAACGCAACATTGCCAAAAAAGAGCTGTGGATTCATAGATTGATGCAAGCCGAGGTTCGCACTCGCATGGATGATGGCGATCGGTACCAGACATTTAACGACGCGGTTGCGTTACTCTCCAAGGTTTGGCCACCTGGTGACCATTGCAGTCAAAAGGTGCAGCGATGGAGACTCTGCGAAGACCTTTTACCACATCTAGAGCGATTTCATCAGCTCTTCATCGAGTACTCCGCAACCTGGTCCCAGTATGATGTTGACCCAGCGCTCCCAACACTCCTTAACGAGGCCGCAGTGTGAGATTCACATTTTACTATCCATACGAGGCACAGACTAATGAGTTACTAGCTATCTTCACGAGCGGGGCTTCTCACAGGAAGGCAAAGTGTATCTCAGCCTCGCCCTTGAGCTCTGTAAGCGAGCCAATATTACAACAGAGCCACTGATCAGCGATATGCATCTCAATATGGGCGCTTTGTCCAATGAGACAAACGATGCTGTCGCATGTCTAGAACACAACATCGTATGCCTTGAAATTCGAAAATCCGAGGCTGCCAAAGGCCGCGCACCGGACTTGAGACTCGCTTTTGCTTATAGCCAGATGGGCATCGCATACATGATGATACGCAAGTTTGCGCTGGCCACGGCATACTTCAAGCAGAGCGTCGAGATGCTCAAGATCATCGACGGAGACCCAGACGACTTTGGGTTCCCCGCGTGTAATCTAGGGCTATCATACTGGGTGCAAGGGGACCTTGACAACGCGGATCGGACGCTCAAGGATCTTCTCGCGCAACGAGAGCAGCTGCATGGAAAATTGGACACCGTATCCTACAAGTAAGTACAAGACGTCAGCTAGTGAAAGCCGCCCATCCATGCTGAAATGGATGTCCAATAACATAATTCTTCAGAACGGGAAGAGTTCTTCAGGCTCTGGGCAATGTGCGGGCGGGCAAGGCCAGTCGCGCAGAGATGGAGGGCGACGGGCTGAGAGCCGCCAGGTTGTGGGACGAGTCTTTGCAGTTCCACAAAGATTGCCTTCAGCAGTACGAATCTACTCTTGGCAAATTTAATCACCGCACAGCCGATGCGTGCCACAAGCTGGCCGAGCATTACATCCGACAGGGAAAGGATGTCATGGCACAGTGAGCTCCGACAATAAGGACTGCTTGTCTCTGCCAGAATACTGACGTGGTTGAGCAGGAGTTTCCTTGATCGGGCTCTAAAAATCTGGGGTGATCGACCGCACTATAAGAATGAGTCTGCCCGCTCATCCTTTCTGCGTGGCACCCATCTTATCTCGCTCGGCGATGAGGAAAGCGTTGGAAAAGGAAGATGCTGGGTGGAGAGGGCCAAGCAGCTCCGGCGGGAAATTCTACCACAGGAGGAGCCAAAGAAACTTCAACACGCTGACTTTGATGACCTAGTTTGCTTTTGGTCTATATAGCTTCTATAGCTATTATCAACTAGGTAGTTTGCTAACAAAGAGTGAGTCGCTGGCACAGCCCCTATACTGAATGCGTGAATCGAGATTCTCGCAACCCCACCTATAGAAGCACGCATGAAGCCCGGCACCTATGCATTAGGTCGCAAGAGGTCATTCTAACACAAGCGTCTTTTATGGAAGAGAACTTGGCAAAGGGAAGATCTTTGAGCCATGTACGTGGCTTGCGTTGGCAAACAAGGCCGCAGCGAACGACCCCTCGGCAGAAGTTTTCATTCAACGTGAGCCAATATAAACAACATGACCCTCGAGAAATTGGCTAACAAGGCGTTCCCTGTCGGAGGAACCTTTTTTCTCACTCAGAATGCGTTTTCTGGTGGTGTTTCTCGTATGGGTCGATGTTCCTGCGGTTGACGCCTGGAACAACTTGGCAGACCATCACCAAGCACACCGCTGAGAGGGCGAGGGGCTCAGAATGGGGGACTCATATGTTGAGCAGGCTCAAAAGAGGTGCGAGAGAGGCATTTCAATAGCACTGACTCGAAATGACGAACACCAGATCATCTTGAAAACGCGCGGTGACTACGTGACCATATGCAACGCCTGAATCGGACCATCTATGTACAAGGAACTGCAGGGAAGGTTACGGTATATCACTGGCACAATATTGTTCATGCCAGGGACTCGGGCTCTTGCGTACCACTCTATTCACAGTTTCTTACGAGTGAGTCGAGGTTCCATGCCTCCTCGGACAACAACGACACGACAAACCCAATGACGCTACTCGTCCATGCGGAAGATTGAATTCCGCCTTTCCACTGGTCGAGAGCTGGGAACTTACGGCGTATTCTCATGTTCACTGGCCTGAAAACCCTGAGCAGCGCATGTGTCATCGCGACCATGGCTGCTGGAGCTGGCGCAGCATTGAAGTTGCGTTGGCTATGCCCGCTCGACTTTGTGGAACCACTTCCGCAATCGCCCATGCTTTCTTTTGCACTTGGACGAAAAAATCACAAGTGGCATAGTTCTTCAATTTCGGGCTGGCTCCTGAGCATCTTCCAAGTATGTGGGTGCCAGGCCCTTTCAGCCGCCGGCAGGTTGGTAGTCGCGTGCCCAAAACGCAAATCTGCTAGGGGTGTGGTGCCTGCGTCAATGCCCCCCGCGGTCGGTCGCATCAATGCGCCCCGGCTGAACCGGAGGCGGGACGATGCCCTTGTATCAATGCCTAGTTAGCGGGTGTCGTTCCGGCGTGATGTTTCGCCTCGACTACGGACCAACGAGGAGAGCCAGGTGAGGGGACAAAAAAAAACAACGTCCTTGTTCCAACGCCTTCTCTTCCCTCTCTCGCCCCCCCGGTTGCCCCCCCCCGAGTTCTCGACCGCGATCGGTAACTACTTGGGCGCAACAAATCAGCCTAGTTCGCGCGCGCCGCCCGACTCGCCCTGTCTGCCATTTCGCCCAAGATCAGATGCAGGGAAGTGGTGCTGGCAGCTAATCCTGCCATCCCAAGATCTTCTGTCGACGCGCCGGGGTGGTCTGATGCCGACTCGTTCGCAGCTGCCCGCGTTCAAGATTTATGTCTCGCCAGACCTCTCATCGCAAAGGAATACCCGATACAGAATAGTGGCCCGCGGCGGGCACTCTTGGCAATGCCGGAATGGTCGCTACAAACACGGCTGTGTAACCCAGGTCACTGTAATCATGGACGCGTTGGAAAGATGAGGCATTGGTTCTCAGGTTGGATGCCACGTTGAGGATACGGCTACTTGTAACGAACACATGCCTGTCTTATCGGTCCAGTGGTGGCCGCACCCGAGTAAAGTCGTTCGTTGCAAATTCGCTGTCCCACTCCACCGCCTTCCTCTTTAGGGTAATCGGCCCCACTTTCAGCACCTGCCGCTTTACAAATTTCTATAAGAGCCGGCGACTGCCCTCCCACCTTTCCCCCTCAGCCCGCAACTTTCACTTTACCCCCTTTTGTCTGCCGGCCCCGTCGCCTTCAACAGCCTTGCGCGCCATGGCCCGTCTGTTCGCCCCTGCCGCAACATTGTCAGCGAACGCTGGACGCCGACTTCCTTCCCTGCGCTCGCGTTCCAGCTGTAATTGACGAGCTTTTCCAACGCTACTTCCACGGCAAACCGCTACTCCTCGATGCTCCAACCAACATCCCTTCCCGTCAATTCCTCGCCATCACCACACTACCGAGCCTGACGACGAAAAGAACAAAAAAATAAAGCATCCAGAACTCCCCGACTATCGCTTATGCCGCTACTGAAGCTGCCGACTGCGAGAAGCATGTAGATGGCGCATTACCACGTCAGCTTGTTAAGGTCTGAGGCACGGTGACGTGTATAGTCCTGTGCTGCCGCCCTTCGGACACTTTCCGAGTGACACTTGTTAAAACCGGCCTCCGTTGCTTCCTACGGCCAGGATGCGCGCTCGTTAAGGGCTGGCACTGGCTGGCACCTTGTGGGATAATAGAGCTTGTGGATTGGCTTCGTGTTTAGCTGACTATAGTGCTTGCGACCTGCATTAGCTGTGTTAGCTGTTTAAAGAGCCACTGATGAAGGTCTGTTGATCTGCGACCGCCTGGGGAGCTTGTAATCCTATCTAGATATAGTGATTTGTTGTCGCGCTAAAGTAGTAGTATCTCTAGGCGGCTAACATAGCCGGTATACTCCGCGTAGTTGAATTGTACGATATTTGCCTCGGATGCAATGTTTCTGGCACCTTAGCTCGGGTTCTGGGAAGGATGAGAAGCCGTACTGACATTTAATCGGTAAAATATGGCCTTATGAAGTGACCTTAACCCCCGCTTTACTGGTATTTATGAGACGCCTCGCTGCTTTCTGAAATGGAAAAGAAGGAGGTCTCTATGTAGCCGGCTGGCTAGTGTAGTGCCACGCTAGCTACGAAACCATAGGATGATACGTGCGAACGTAGTAGCTGGTCTGATCGGACTAACTTGGTCCGGGCTCGTTTAAGCTGTGGAATGCGAAGTTAAATAGAGGCTAGTTCCTCCCTTCTGAGTACTTGACTTCCACATATACTCTTGTTTTAAATCGTACTGTTACCGCTAAGTTTATGAAACGATGGTAAGCACGATGAGCCTCCCTAACTCCTATATAGGATAAGTTCTTCTTAGAGATCTGGCTGCTCTTCGCTAGCTAGTTCTGCTAGTGCCTGTGGCACCCTTTTGGTTTATAGAGTAGAAGAGCTTAAGATTAACCCTAGTCTGGATTCTGGTTCTAGCATTATATTCCTAAAACGCCGATCTTCACCTATTGAAGGTATAGCCACGATTCTATTTCCTGATAATGGAGATTGTATTTAAGCGCTTATGGCTAAATATAAGTAGGTAATGAGCGGCTATAATGGCTAGACTTAGTGTGCTAGCCCTAATACCCTAACTAATAAAGGTAGCCTAGATTAATTGTGGGCGGTTATATTATATGAAGGCTTACTAAGTCCTCTAGGCGGCCGTTATGCGAGTCTACTAGGTTCTTATAACCACGATGACCGAATAGATGATAAACTAATGAAACCGGGCGTACTGCTAGGGGGACTAACGTTACGGAAGCCTTAAGGCAATAAGAAGGGTCACTCTAGGACCTAAAGCCGTGTGTAGAAGAAGAGTGCCTCGGTTAGCCGTCGCTAGGTATACGCCTTTAACCATCTAGGAGGGGCTTGACTGTTACGAATACTACAGGCATGCATGCGGGGCTGAGTGAGGCAGGATAAGGCTTATCACAATAGCGCCTAAAAGGGATAGGAGGTTATATAACCTCCTAGTATTAAGGACTTAAGCTATTAAGCCATTAATCTAGGAGATAAGACTTAGAGGATTAAAGGTTAAGTCTATTAATCTAAGTAATATAGTAGAGAATAGGATAGATATATAAAGAAGGGGATTCTAGTAGATAGTTAGACTAGATCTCTACTAATTAATCTAAATAATAGCTCTATTATTAGGAGATATCTCCTAATATAACTTATACTATAATAACTACTTATATACACTTTATATATTTAACTAACTCTTTACTTAAAAAGTAGACTAACTATAGATTAAAATTAAACTACTATTATATTTTAATTAGTCCTATTTAATAAGTTACTTTAAAATTAAAAGTAATTAACCTTTATAATATCTACTACTAGTAGTATAATAATTAACCCTAGTTAGACTATAGTATAAATAAAATAATAGATTAATATACTTACTATTTAAATTTAGACTATAAAGAATACTAATAATAGAACTCTTATTCTACTAGAGTTTTTTAAATTTAACTTATTTAATAGAATTAAAAAGAATATTTAAAATTTCTTAACTTAAATAAAAGCCTATTTATATATAAATACTATTATTCTTAACCCTATAGTATAAGTACTCTATATTAGAAACCTCCTTCTAAAAAAGATAATAGAGTAATAAGAGTTAACTCTTAAGAATTACTTTAATAATAAAGAACCTAAAGATAAAACTATATAAATCTTTAAATAGTATAAATACTTTAAAGAATTACTTTAAACTACTTTTAAAGACTTAAATAAAATATATACTACTATATATAAGCTTAAAGCTCTTAAGTAGACTAGATTTATTTAATACTTTATAAAGGAATTTAAGTATATTTTAAACTACTTTATATAGAATAATAATAGTATAATAAAACTACTTTATAATACTTTATAAAAAGATATAAAGAATAAAATTATAAAGAATAATTAATTTAATACTTTTAATAAATTCACTAATAGGATTATTAAAGTTAATAACTAACTTTATACTAAATAACTTAAATATAGAGAATAAAGAACTAGAAAATAGAATAACCTACTATTATACTATAAGTTAAATAATAACTAATATATTAGAGAATCTATAGTCTATAGAACTTTCTTAGGCTTTATAGAACTTAATACTATATACTAGAACTCTTTTAAAAGAAAGAATAAAATATATTATAATTATAAGAAGTTAAAATACTTTATAAAGAAGTTAAAATACTTTATAAAGAAGTTAAAATACTTTATAAATAAATATAAAGTATTTAAAAACTAGTAAAACTAGTTAGAAAAACTATAAGTTAAATATAATAAACTATAATAATCTATTAACTTATAATATTAATATTATTAATAATAAAGAATAGTTTCTAAATACTAATTATTAGATAATATATAGTATATACTCTAAAAAAGACTAAAACTTTAGGAGTTAATTATTATTAAGTAAATAATAAGAACTTAATAATATAAGGAATCTAATAGAACTTTTTATAACTTTTTTTATTAAAGTATTTAACTTTTATTATAATTAAAGATTATAATTAATTATTATAGAATTATAAATTATAAAAGATATATATTATTTATATAAATAGTCTAATTTAATAAAGCTTTAAAAGACTCTTATTAAAAAAGAAAGAGACTTTTAGTAAGATAATTAAATTAAATCTCTACTAATTAATTT
This sequence comes from Cordyceps fumosorosea ARSEF 2679, assembly GCF_001636725.1. Taxonomy (NCBI): domain Eukaryota; kingdom Fungi; phylum Ascomycota; class Sordariomycetes; order Hypocreales; family Cordycipitaceae; genus Cordyceps; species Cordyceps fumosorosea. Next base: position 877 of record NW_017387304.1, on the reverse strand, counting down.
AAATAGTAATTCTACTATTAGAAGATACTTTTTAATATAACTTTTACTATAATAACTACTTATTAGTACTTAGTATACTTAAATTAAGTCTATTAATTAGTATTATAAAAGTACTTTTTATTATTTACTATACTAATATTTTATATAAATATATTTTTATAATTTACTATATTAAGCTTTTTCCTTTCTCTTATAGGCTTTTATTATTTCTTTAGGGCCTAATATTTATTTATAAAGTATCCTTTCTTACTATAATTATAGTAAGTCTTAACTTTATCTTTATTTATAGTATTAAACTCTATTAGTCTTATATAGTAACTATAAGTACTAGAGGTTTATTATAGTTTATTAGTATTTTATTTATTATTATTATTAAGTTTTATATAGTTTTAGTAGTTAGTTCCTTTTTTCTTTTTTTAATATTATTTATAAAGGTAATTATTAGTTTTAATAACTTCTTTAATAAAGTTATTAAATAAAACTAATTAATCTAATTAGTAAATACTATTCTTTATTTCTTCCTTTAATCCTTAATAGAAAATCTTTATTATAGTCTTATTATTTTAATTAAGTTTAAATATAATTTATTTAAATTCTTATATATAGTATATAGTAGATCTAGTCTATTTAAAATAAGTAAGTAATTAAGTAGCTTCTTTATATTTATTTAAGTTACTAAATATATTTAAAAGTTTTTCTTTAATAGTTTTATAGTCTAAGAAATTATAGACTATATTAACCCTAGCTTTAATACTATATTTAAAGTATACTTATAATATAGATATGATAAACGAATAGGAAGACGGAAGGAGCGGCCCGTTATGCAGCCATAGGGAAGCCTGTGACACCTAAGGGAGCTGTGAGGCTCCCTAGGGTA